>NC_088178.1:20226356-20532070 GCF_028769735.1 Zonotrichia leucophrys gambelii | reverse complement strand
CCACATCCCTGATCAGGTGCAGAGCTTGCCCCAGGAGATGCTGCCAGCCACCGCTTCCCACCCCCTGCACCACTGTCAGGCAGAAGACAAAACCATCCCAGCTCAGAAGAGCCCCTGGATGCCCAGCTTGTTTCCAGCAGCCAAAACCTGTGAATGCCTGTGAAAGAGTACATGAACATGGCAGCCACATGGTGACTCCTGCTCATGCAGCTCCCTGCAGTGATTTGTCTTAGCCTTCCTGAGCAAGATTTGCTATCCTGGTATTTAGGAGCTGAGCAAATATTGCTTTCATGACTTTGTCTGGTCCCTTCTCAAAGCCTAGGGAACTGCAACATTTGCAGCTCCCTCTGTGGGACCAGCACCTACTCTTGCTCTTCCCACAACCCTCTGCAAAGTGCACCAGTGTGGGGACAACCTGTAGAGGGAAGATACAGGCATATGGGACAGTCTCATCCTTCCTGATTCAAAATCTGAACCACATCTTGATGAGACAATAACCCAATCTTATTAAAAACCTGTTTTGAATGAAGCTCTTGGAAAACTCAAGTGAAATTCCTCTTCGGAAATTCAGCACCAGGTGCCAAGACCAGAAAGACATGGCAGGCAAGACACCAAGCAATCCCCTACAGTCACCTGCAGTCCTACCAAGTCTACCACTGTAGCAACACCCTGCTGCTTTCAGAGAGGAGACTCACTGTCCAACATCCATGCTGGGCAAACACCACAAGGAGGTGTATCCTAGGTGCATCCCCACTCTGATGCTACTCACTGCCCTACAGGAAGGCCAAGAGGCCAAATGCAACACATCAGCTCTCTCCTTGCAACACATGCTGCCAAGCTCTCTGACCCATTTAGCTGAGGGGATAATCCTCAAATGAGACGGAAAATACAGTCCAAGCCTCTCCTCTGCAGATGACATACAGCATCTCCATCCCTCCCCTCCTGCAACTCAGGAGCTTCCCACCACCTTCAAGGGCAGAGGTGTGCTCAGAGATGCTCCAGTTCCAGCTCCTGGCCAGCCTCCAAGGTTTCTTCTCAGGAAGGCCATGTCCTAACAGAGGAGCAGTATCAAGACTCCAGCAACACACGGCACATCCCCTTCTCTGGGCTCACAGGGCTCCCACCCACCTGGCAGGTACAGAGATCAAACACTTTGCACCTACACATCTCTGGTGCATCATTTCTAGTAACACCTCAGAGGCAGGAAACCACTCCCTGCAAGCAGGGAAACTGGAGCTGCCAGCACAAGTGACTAACCCAAGAGCGAGGCAGCACCAGGGCCACGTGGACACAGGTGCTGCAGCAGGAGAGCTGCCTTGCAAGGTGGTGCTCCCCTGGGAGGATGGCTGACAAACTATCGAACCCTCAAAGTCAGAAGCCAAGCTCATGAGGCACTAGGACTCCTGCTGGTGGCAGAAGCACACCTGCATCATCACCTCTGCAGCAACGTCAGTGAAGACAGCTGGGAGGGAGCAAAGGGGGAAGGACACAGTGTAGAAAGCACTCAGGGAACCCATGGCAATGTGGTGAGCCCCAAGACTAACCCTCTCATGGAGCAATGCCCTAATAAGCTCTGGAGAGGACCATGCCAGCAACCCAGTGCCAAGAATGCTCTGAGCCTGCAGCCAAGGGCCTTGCAGGAACAAAGGCAAGAGACCATGGAGCAAGACAGCAGCTGAAAAGCAGCAGGGATCTCCCAGACTATCAACATAAGAGACAGAAAGGTCAGTAGACTCCCTGGGGGCTCTGGGAAAGAGCTGGATCCACTCTGGCTGAGGGGTGGGACAGCTGGCACTAGGGGAAGCAGGAGGAAGAACTCATTTATAGTGGACACAAGAAACAAAGGGGAGGAGAGCACCCACCAGGGCCGGGAAGCAGCTGACACCACACACTGCCTGGCAGGGCACCCTGTGACAATGCCACCGCTGTCCCCACATGCCAGGGCAGGAGCTGCACCAGGCTCACACACTGCAGAGCCTTTCAGGCCAGCTGCCTGCCCTGTCCTGGCCACTGCCCACACGCCTACAGACAGGAGGGTGCTCTGCATGGGTGGTGATGCCTCCAGGAAGAAGGATGGAGAACAAGTACTGAAGATTCTGTAAGGGAGCACCCAGCATGGTAGGTCTGAATGGGGACAAAAAAAACCTGCATGACAGGGTCAGCACAGAAGCAGAGAGGAAACCCCACTGTCAGTCACACCTTTCCACAATTCACTTTGAAAGCTCAACAGAAAACTCAGCCTTTAATGCAATCAAAGAGCAGCACTGCAGGCCTAGGCTTCTGCACAAAGGTATGGAATCACTGCCAAAGGACTTCTGAGACTCAAGGGAAACTGAAAGCAGGAAGACAGAGTCCAACATTTCAGAACTGCAGGTGACCTTCTCACACCTCACACCTTCTCACTTCCTGCCCCAGACCTGCTACAAGGGTCTGAGCTGGTCCACAGCCTTTGCCAGGCTCAAGAAAAAACAGCTTCTGGTGACCTTCTAAACACTAGCAAATGAGGCAACCCCTCACCCCATCCAGCAACAGATTAAAATCCTTCTGGTCCCTTTGTGCACCAGGATTTACAGTCCACAGATGCAACTCCTTGTCATTGAAAAGGACAGCCCCAGGCAGCCCTAGAGCTGGGGAATGTGCAGGCTGCCCCTGCCCTTAGCCAAGGGGAGGACCAGGGCTCACAAGGGCAGTGGCAGCATCATTCCCACGGCTGGGGAGGGACAGAGCCTGCGCGATGTGCAGCCATGCACAGGGCATGCACAGTGGCAGCAGCTCAGCTCAGCCTTCAAGGAAACCCTCCTCTTGAGGGGAAGGTTGCTAAGCAGCCAGGAAGGGATGTGGCCACGGGAACTGGAGATGTACTGTCCCTTCTGCAGGCATTGGTCCCAAGAGCTGACAGCAGCTCAGGCAGTGCAGCCAAGCAGACAGCTCGGAGCCCCACAGCACAGCCCCAGCAGGACCAGTTCAGCTGCTCCCAGGGCAGCCATGGCCACAGACAAAGGATGAGTCCTTGGCTGGCACAAGCTGTTGGAGCCAAGAGGAGGGGGGAAAATGACAGATCTGGTTTTACTATCTCTGCATTTAATCAGCTCCTTGGCTGGACCAGCAGTGCAAGGCAGAGGAAGGTCTCTGAACTCCTGCTGGCAGGAATAAGGCAGTTGCTCTCTGGCTGGCTGCTGCAGGACCTGTCACAAGGAGCCAGAATCATCAGAGGCCAGCGTGGACATGGGCTGCAGCTGCCAAGACTTCATGGTCTCTACAAGTCAACCATAGTGCAAAGCCTTCCAGGACCAACCATGAGAAACCAACAGCCTCCAACTGCTTTTGATACTCTCCCATTCCCAAACCTTGTCATCATTACCTTCAGAGCCAACGGCAGCTAGAAAAAAAGCCTGAGATTTTTCCCTCCCACCCCGTTTCCCTGCTGATGTCCCGGAGCACCAGCCTGCAGCACACAGGAGAGACTGTCCTTACCTCTGGGCATCGGGCTGGGAAATGGCATTGACCACAGCCTCCACTGCTGTGTCAAAGAGCTCTGGGTCCTGCAGAGAGGTGAAAGCTGCCTGGATGAGGTTCTCGCAGTCCATCAGCGGGATCTCCAGCTGGACCCAGCTGGAGAAGCACTTGAGCACCTTCTGCTTGATGAAACCCGGGGAGTCCTGCTGCTGCAGCAGCTGCTCCAGCAAAGGGAAGACGGAGCCGCACTCCTGCGCCAGGACGCTGCGCACCTGGCCCTTGCGGTACTGGGGGAGGCGGCTGGTCTGGAACTCCTCGGGCAGCACCGTCAGCAGCTCCAGCAGCGCCAGGCACCGCGCCCGCCCGTCCACGTTGGAGTCCTCGGCCTGGAACATGCGCACCATGTCTGCCACGGCGCAGGGCCAGGCCTCGGGCATCATGCTGAGCGCCAGGGAGGCCAGCGCCACGCACAGCCGCGTCAGCACGATCTTGGAGCCGCTGGCGAAGCGCGTGATGTGCGTGAAGAGCTGAGACTTGAGGCTCTCGTACTGGTCGGCCGGGATGTCGTTCCAGTAGCGGGAGATTTTAATGTGGAGAGCGCTGGCACCAAAGTACTGGATCTCGGGCACCTTGTCCATGTGGAGAAGCAGCCAGCTGAAGTGCCATGCCTGGGGGGACACCTGTGCCTGCATCAGCCATTTCTGAGCCAAGTTCTTGTTCTCGATGTTTGGGTCATAATACAACTGATGGAGAGCCTGGAAGAGAGAAGGAAGCACCCTAGAGCAGCTGAGGAGCACCACTGTGGCCTGTCCTGCCTGGGAAAGGCTGAGCGGGAAGGCTCACTAGGATGGAGCCCTGTGCCCAGGCTGCCCTGCACAGCCCCCTTCCCAGGGCAGCCCGTGTTAGCTGACCTCCCTCTTCCCATTCTCAGGGAAGTCAGAGTGATCTGGCAGCAGGAGAGGACCTGCAAAGCATCCTTCCCCTCCTCTCATGCTTCATTCAAGAAATGTCTTTTCTTTAGTCATTTCCCATCTTCACCTTCACACATGCTAAATCTGCCTGCTTCCCTGCTAATGTGCTATCACTGGGGTGGAGTGAGCACAGGACCCTTCTTCCACATGAGGACTGTTAAGGGACGTGGCTGACCAGCACGCCTGCCTTCCACTCACACCTGCTCCCTGAAAGGTGCTGTGGTCCATAGCTTGCATCCATGAGGCCATGGAATGCAAGATTTTGCAAGATCTGCCACTGCAGATTTTTGTCTGTCACATTATGCAGAGTCCTGAAAATCCATAGTCACTAAATTCAGGGATTAATCTTTCCATTAAGCACCTTCAAAATATTCCCAAGGCCACCCAGTTACAGCTGAACCAAGAGAGCTGGCATCCAGCCCCACCTCTGCCACTGCTTTCTGCAACATCCAGTGCTGCTTAGTCCATCTCTCCATATAGAGAAGGGAAACATCACTTACCTGCTCCTGCAGCTTTGTGAGATTTAGTTACTGCTTCGCATAGCTCAAATCCACATGAACAACTTCACACAGGCTACAAGGCTTTATTTGCAGAGGAATATTACACAGATATGAAGCCCAACCTTAATTAGCTACTTATCCTGAGTGGGTACAGCCAGCAACCAGTGATGTCTTCACACAAGGAGGGGAAGAATAACTATCCCTTGCCTGACTCCATCTTCCAGCAGTGAGGATTTCTGCCTGGCACTGCACGTTTCATTTCAAATTGCTGACTGCACATGCCAGGAGCAAGGAAAATCCATGGCACCTGTTGGGCAATCAGGCACCCATCACACCCCACCAGCAAATCAGAGGATGGCTGCAGCAGGTGCAGTGGATTTTTTTGTGTACCCACCCTGGCTCCAGGTATCAAACAGCCTCTCCCCCCAAAGAAAAAAGCCCTATGAAATTCTTGTGGTTCTTGAGCCCAGGAGAGGATTTAAACCCTATTTTTAAGCATGCAGAACTGGCAGCTTGGGGCACAGGAATGAGCTTCCCAAGCAAGTGCTTGTGGCTCCTGCTGCTTCCCAGTGTGAGACCAAGGAGCAGGACAATATGGCAGGAACTCTACAGAGTCGGCATTGCCTGGGCCAGAATTTGAATCACTGCTGTTCAAGACTTTGGGATGGGGGAAAATGAGGATAACCTCTCTGTAAGAAAGATCTTTGTAAGAAAGAGGTTATGAAGTGCATTGTAGGAGATGGAGTCAGCCAGCATGGGCTGCAGAGGGACAGCGTCTGACCCACTAAAACACCTACCCTGACACAGAAAAGGTTAACCCTATACAAGCAGGACATGGCAGAGAGAAATCTGTCCCAAAAGAGCAAGCCAAGGGGAGACCACGAGGAGCTCTCAGCAGTTAGCCAAACCTCCGCCCTGTTCCCAGTTATCTTGGACTTGGATGCAGGAAGTGTCACTCAGCTGCTGGGGCAGAGGTAAGCACTGTCATCCCTTCCAAGCAAAGCAACAATTTACTTCACTATAGAGCAGCAGCTGCAGATGTGCTAAAAGCTCAGCCACTCCTGGGGGTAGGAACCTGGCTCCTACCCCTTCTGCTGTGCTAAGGACTGAGTCATCCTGCAGCAGGGCTGGAGCTGGAGCTCCCAACCATTACCAGCTCAGTCTCTTGCTCCCATCAGAGTTTGCTGCTTATTTTGCTTCCCAAATAAATCTCACTTGAGATTCCCATAATGGTGACAGCCCACTCTTTCTCTTCCCTGCTTGCTGGGCACTGTTACAAGGTGAAACAAGCAGTGCCCTCTGCATGCTCCCTAACCCAGCATCCTTCCCCACTTCTTCCCAGCCTCTACTTTTACATCTCCATGCACTTCCCAATTAATTTATTTCTTCTCTTTTAAATGGTGCTACTGCTTAGAAAATTGTGGGGAGAAAAATCCCTATGCATCATATATTACAAGGTACAATGTGTACACAGGAGCCCTAACCTCTAAACCTGCACAGGCTTTGTAAAACACGAACCTCACCATGTGTGCAGGATGGACCTGGCCCACAGCGTTGGGTTCCTGACCCACAAACTCCCCAGCTGCTCACCTGTGCTGGCAACAGAGCTGCTGCATGCCAGTCACATCAGGGAAACTGCCAGGCAAAGCACAGCACTGTGCACACTCCAGGCACACCACAGTGAGCCCCAGGAGCAATGAACCTGCAGGACAAGACTTGCACAGCACCATGAGTGACTGGGACCGTGGCAGGGCAGCAGAGCAGGGGTTGGCAAACACAGTCTGCCTGCTGGGAAGCAGCTGAGGGCTCATCCTCCTCTGGCTGGGGCTGCCAGTGCTGCTGGCTAAGGCCTGATGCTGCCAACAGGATCTGCTTCAAGCCAGCAGTGCTGGTGCTGCCATGTGATCATCTGACTGAATGGAGAGGAGCGAGCAACCAGGAAAAGCCCAACATGAAGGTGAGATACAAGCAGGTGCACACAGACATCCTGCACACAGCTCCAGCACACACACATCCTGCACACACACATCCTGCACACAGACATGCTGCACACAGCTCCAGCACACACACATCCGCACATACAGATCCTGCACACACAGATCCTGCACACAGCTCCAGCACACACACATCTGCACACACAGATCCTGCACACACACATCTGCACACAGCCCTGTCAGAGACTCCAGCAGTGGCTATGCTAAAAAATCCCAGCTGCTGCATTGTAACAATGACAGAGGGAGCCCTGTCATAGCTGCTTGCCGCAATACTTGTGCTGGGAAGATGTTACTACCTCTGCAAAAAGAGCAACAGTGAGCAGCTGGGTTGCAAGACCCCTTCCCAGGCAGGGCCAGCTTTTCAGGTATGTGGACAGCTCTCCCATCACCACCATCCCAGCATCCTGCCTGCATCCCTCACATTCCACCCTGTGCACCATCCTCACCATCACCAGTGAGCTCTCTGGAGAGGCGTCCACACCCAGCAACACCAGCCCAGAGCCCTGCTCCTCCTGCAGGGAGTCTCTGGGGAGGTCTCCAGCAAAGGTCCCCAGGGACATGCTGCAGCCTCCACCATGGGTGAGAAGGTGAATGGCAAGATGAAAAAATCTACCAACTACACAAAGCAATTCAGAGGATGGAAGCAAAGGTAATGCTGAGAGCTCATGCTACAAGCTGTTGGAAGTCAGATGAATATTCTGGAAAAAAGCATCCATTCACTATCTCAGCCCCCTTTTGCAAGTATCCTGCCTGGGAGGGGATCAGTTGTGGTGGCTCCTGAAAAAAGCATGGCTGTTCCTGCCTGCATGGAGGACACCAGGTGGAAAGGAAAGGCAGCATGTGCCCCAGGGCAACCAGCAGCACAGCCCATCCAGTATTCTGCACAACATGGGAGATCCTTCCAGAGGACCTCCAAGGCTGGGCATAAATACTGGGACCATCCTGGGCTCAAAGCAGCAGAAGAAGCCCCTGGGAGCAGACTAGGCTCTCTCCCTGATCTACCATGCACATCAGCCGAGTACCATCCTCTGCTGGGAGTATGGGGCAGGGGACTGCAAGGCACAGAAGCGCACGTGAACACCTCAGCATGCTCCTCCTCAGCAAGGAGATATTGCCCTCATGCCAGACCAGGCACCAGCATCGGCTGCTGCTGGACTTTAGTGTGACCCCTCTGGCCAGCACCCTGGGGCCCATTAGGAGGCACTGGAGATGACAAGGGGAACTCATTAGTGCCAAGAGGGAGAAGCAGAAGGCATGAAATCGGGTGACATGTAACAGGGAAGCTTTGTGCATTCCAATTGGAACGGGTAGCTGACACCAGACCTGCCTTCTCCGCAATTAGACCTGTAATGTGAGAGCTGGTAAACAGCCTGGCTGTCAGCTATGCCCTTTGGCCGGGGAAGGAGCCTTCTCCAACATCAGCTCTGCTTGGCTGGAAATAATTCTAGCTTATTATGATGGCTCTTCCCTGCTTTAAAAAGCTGTGACCAAAGCCTCAGTCAGGCTTTAGTCGCTAGAGAAACATCAGCCCCTCAAGTAAGCTGCTCTGGTGCAGGGCGGCCTGCCCAAAACACATGGGTCAGAGACCCCATGCTGGTTCCTTCGTCAGGTGGAATGGGAGCAGTCCAAGGAGAATTACAGACAAGCAGAAGCATCTGATCTTAGGCTGCACCCATGCACAGCAAGAGAAGAGGATCTGCTACAAGCACAGAGCCCCCAGCTCTCACCCTTCTGCAGGGAGCCCAGTGCCAGCAGGCTGTCTCCTCACTGCACTGCGTAAATACATTACCATGGGGTACCCTGCACAGAGGTGCTGTGTCCATGCCATTATGGGGTGACAAGATGAGCCTCAGACACACGACTCTGACCCCAGAGCAGGAGCGTGCTGCCTCCTGTTCTTGGGGGCTCCATGGGGAGACAGCTGCCCTCCAAGGGCCAGCCTGCTTGAGCACAGAGAGCTGACAGCAGGTACAGCTCTGAGCGAGGTCTGCATCGCAGCTGGGGAAACAGAAAGCTGCAAAATACATTCCTGCTCTGCTCCTCGTAGCGTGTCCACAGCCATGGCACGGCAGGGGCAGCGGTGGCCATGGCCCCGTGGCACCCCCAGCCCCCTGCAGCAGCACCCCCGGGATGTCCCCGCTGCCGTCTCTCGCTGTCCTTTCTACTTGAGCGCACTCGCAGCGTCAGTGCTCCAGGCCTGCAGCAGCAGCACAGCCATTACCCCGGCTCTGCCAAGCGAAGGGAACATCACCATCATCCCTGCCTCCCCTGCCTGCAGCAGCTGGCCCCCCCGGCCCCAGCGGGGCAGGCTCAGCAGCCGGCGCCCCGGGAACGCGGCAGCCTGCCCACAATAGCAAATGGATGCAAAATGAAGCTGGGTGTGTGCCGCCGGGCACGCTGCTCCTGTTCAAGGACCCACATTTTGCCAGCAGTTCAAAAGAAAAGGGTTTTCTCTCCTCTCCTAATAAAAGATGCTGCCACTCTGAAGCCCCTCTTTGAGCCCAGCTTGCCCACACCAAGTCCTCGGCTGTCCAGAAGAGGCTGCAGCCTTGACACAGCTCAGCAGCTTTGGCATCACTCACACTGCTTCACTGCCATCAGCTCTCTGCAGAGCACAGCATGGTCCCCAGCAGGGACAGGGGCTGTGGGACACGTGTGCTCCCAGCCAGAGTGGGCAAGGGCCTGGAAATGCAAAGGGTGAACAGGACCAGAGAGAAACCCTGGAAATGGAAAGCCCAGGATGAGTTACAAGGGTGAGCCAAACACCCCTGTTCACTATCCCTTCTTTCTACCCAACACTTCCATGATGGAGTGCACAAGCAATTTGAGAGAGGAATTTCTGCTGGAGCCCATGCACCAATCCCATCCATTCCTGCACCATAATACATCACAGCTGAGATGAGGCACCAGCAATGGCCCTTGTGGAGCTCAGACTAGCACTGGACAACAAGATGCTGCCCTCTCATCCCATCACCACCACACCACGGGAAGGAGCCATGTGTTCAGCCAAGGTTGGCTCTGGCTGGAATCTGCTTCTGCAAGAACATTTGCTTAAACATGTAACAAGGTGGCTCCCTGCCCAGTTCTGGAGGAATCTCTGCTCCTAAGGCCCCCAGCTCACCATCCCCAGTGTGGTTGCCACATCTCACACATGCAGGCTGCCTCTAAGGCCCCAGTGGTGAATCTGCCACCAGAGAGAGGATGCCATTCCCTCACCCTCGAGTATTTGTAATTCTCTTGATCAGGTTTCTGAAGACAGGCAATAGCCTTCCAAAGGAACCAGATGCACTTGATTTCTCCTCCCCATCCTCCTGGGCAGAAGGCTGCCCCAGCAGCTGCCACATCCCCGAGGCTCAGCATCTCGGAGGAGCAGTGATCAAAGCCATCCCTCTCCCATCGCGGGAGGCTCCGGATGTCAGCTCCATGACACCCCGCCTACCCATCCTGCCAGAGAGACTCCGTGCATTCATCAGGCATCTCCAGAGAGGCACACGGCAATCTGGAAGGCCCAGAGATGCCAGACCGCTAATGTGCTAGGGAAAAGACGTCAGCGAATATTACAAACACCCCAGAGGATCAGAGGCAGGACAAGGGAGGAAAGACCTGGAAGGAATTGGACAAAAAAAGAGGGCGAGAGTCTGCACTTGGGAAATTCATGGAGGAATGGCACTGTCTTTTTTCTTATTTCAAAAAGGGTGATACTGCTGAAGCAGATTCAACTGCCCTAAGGACATGTGAAGAGGGTCTCGCATTCTTCCTCTCCTGTCCAATACTGCAGTATTAAGTGCTGAGGGAAATCAAGATTGCAGGGCACAAGTCCTGCCTGTGCACTGCTCCTCTCAGATGGACAGAGCAGCCTGGACTAAACATCTGCAATCCATCCTCATCCTCACCCCAGCACCAGGCTGTCAGTCACACCAGGGACAGCTCCTGGGCACACAAAAGCACACGCAGGTCACAAACCACATTGCACCATTTAGGCAGTGAAAGGCTGAGCATTCCCACAGCCTGAAGCCCTTGGCTTTCCCAGCCTTCCCTGTCCTCCAGCCCCTCCAAACACAGCAACAGAGCCCCACTCAGCAGCAGATGCAGGGGAAGCAGAGCCAGTCGAGCTGCCGGACTCCCAGCACAGCGTGGCCATGCCAGCCAGCTCTAGCTGTGATGAAGCCAGAGCAGCATCTAGGTCAGGCTCAGAAGAAAACAAAAAGCAGACAAGCAGCCCTCAGCTAGGACTAGGGGATGTTGACACAGTAACCCTATCAAACCAGCTCAGCCCCAGTGCAGCCTGCCTCCTCTCCTGTGCCACAGGAGCTCCCTATGGAAAAACAAATACAGGGAGCAACTTTCAGATGGCTCCTGAGGTGCAGCACCTCAACCTGGCACCTGTCCACAGGCCTTTACACCTGTCAGCTGGCCCTGCCTCCAGCACCTGCACCCTCCTGTCTCCCTGAAACCACTGTTCACAGCTGGAGGTGTCTCCCTCTGGCACTGGTTACACATAAACACAGTAATGATCCTTTTCAGCTACACAGGCACCCCAGAGCCCTGCAAAGCCTCACTGCATAACAACAGTAGGAGTACAAAAGGATTTTCCAGGGACAGAATCTTCTCCATGAAAACCATCAGAAGAGTGTGACAGGCACAGTCTCACCAGACTGCCCTAGCTACAAATGTCACACAATGAAGACTTCCACTGCAGGGGACCTGGAAAGGCTTCAGCCCTCTGACTTATGAGATAACCAGCTCCTCAAGCTGTTCCTAACCCCAGCACTTATCACTGACTGACTCAGAGTGGAGTCAAACCCTGACTTAAATCAGTATTCAGTATTTATTAATAGAGCCATGCACAAAATCTGGCAGGTGGAAGAACCCAGGCCAGTAGGAGCATCATCACTCATCTGCCAGCATCACCACTGACAAAGCGGCTCTACCCACCTGCCTCCCACCAACTCTGCTCCCAGCAAAGCCCATCTTTCCTTCACTTTGTACTCCACAGACCTTCCTGGAAAAGCCTGCTGAACCTCTGTGTTTTTTCTGATCCCACCCCATGCTTCTTCCCCTGTTCAGGGACTGTGCTGCTGCCCCTGCCAGCAGCTCAGAGCCCCACTGCAGTCCACAGCTGCACCTTCAGAGGACACCACTGAGATGGCAAAGCCTGCAGAGATCAGGAGAGGCAGAGGCAGGCTGGGGGAGGGGAGATGAAGCATCCTGGAGGGCATCTCTGTCTCCTCCCAGGCACTGGGAGACTAAATCCCGAGCAGCTTGGCAAGGATGAGCTGCCTCTCGGCACAGCCGCACCTCACGCGGCCGGCGCCGGGTGCCCCCACCCTGGCACTGCCCACCCTCCCTGGGCAAGTGTGAGCCTCATTGTTGGTGCAAACAAAGGAGCGGTTTGTGCCTGATGAAAAGAAAGGGAGTCAGAGGCAAAATCATCCAGCAGCCCTGGATGGATGCAGATTAAGCTGCAGAAGGTTGCACGAACGTAGCATTTTCCAGACATCAGTTAATCCCCTGGCTGTGCTCTGTCTCCATCTCCCTGGGAGAGGTGGGCTGTGTCTCACCTGCAGCCACAAAGGCAACCAGCACCCAGTGACAAACCTGACATCCCTGACCTGACACCTCCTGTGGGGCCAGGCAACCTACTGGGTGTGAAAAGCTTTCAGAAATGGGTTAGTGGTGGGCTCGGCAGGGCTGCACTAACCATTGGACACGAGAGGTCTTTTCCAAGCGAAATGATTCCATGATTCTATGTGCCCACCAGTACGCCCATGAGTACTGCTTTGGCAAGGATCTCAGTCTATTCTTATAGAGGAAAAATGAGGACACTGGGATTCCCACTAACTGTCTGAGGACCAAGCTATGGATGTCTGCTGGATGTCTGGCTACAGGGTAAGTGGAAGAGTGATGCACTTGCTGTTTGCCCTTCAGGTATGCATCCTCCGCTGCCCTGCCCCCATCACCTCCAAGGTGACCAAGGGGAGGTTTTTGCCCCGCTGCCCTCCCGGGTGTGCTCACTGAGGTGCCCTGTTTAGTCTCTGTGATGAACTCCAGGTCCCACACCAGCTGCTCAGAGCTCCTTCCAACAGGAGCGTGATGCCAGCAGGCCTTGGTTTGCCCTGGCTATTCCCTGGATCCCAGATTTCAGCAATCAGCCTCACTCCTGTTGCCCTGCAGATACTTTGAAAGACCTTGAGCTTCAGCAGGAGCAAAGGAGCTGGATTCCTGGTTTAGAAAGGTATCAATGGGCCATCCACGCACTGAAGGCTTTTCCCAACCGTAATACCCAATAATGCCCAGCACCTGGCAAAAGTTCCTTCCTTCCCTGCCTAATGCAGACACTGATAATGGGTGTCACACTGATGCAGCTGGTTCAGCAGCCAGGACCAGACCCGTGGGCTCTCCCTGCCCGGCGCTGCAGCTGGCGACCTAGAGGACGCCAGTCAGAAACACAACCCCTCCCTCCTGCTCCCATTCCTGCCACATCATTTTCCCTCCGGGGCTGCCCCGGCGGCTCCCCCTCCAGCCCGGTGTCGGACCCCACCAGCGGCAGGGCGGGCGGGCACAGGGGACGCCGCCCGCCGCCCTGGCCGGGCCCGGCACGGCCGAGCAGGTGCCCCCCCGCTCCCCGAGCCGCATCCCCCGCAGCGCCGCGGCACCGGCAGCATCCCGCTGCGGGCCCCCCGCCCCGCCACGGCCACCCGCGGGCCGGCGGCGTTCGCTCACCTTCTCCACGTTCTCCACGGTGAAGTCGAGGCCCTGCGGCGGCGGCGCCTCCGCCCTCCGCTCCATGGCTGCGGCGGCGCTCAGGAGGCGGCGGCGGGCGGGCGACAGCGGCGGCGCACGGGCAGCCGCATCGCGGTGGGACCCGCCTCCCGCCCCGACGGGGGCGGCGGCACCGGGGCGGCGCGGCTCGGCGCGGCGGTCGGGCCGGGAGGCGCCCGCGGGACTCCCCGAGCAGTCCCGGCGCCCCGCTCCGCTTCTCCCCGGCCCCGCCTCGCCTCTCCCCGCGGCCCCGCAGGCGCGGCCGGGCAGCCCAGGACCTGCCGCAGCGCCGCGCCGCACGCCGGGAGCGGTAGTTCCGACGCAGGCGCGTCCCCTGCCGGGCACCGGGCAACGGCACCGCTCCCACGCTCACCGCTCACCGGCACCGCTCCCCGCGCGGGGCGGGCAGCGCCGGCCGGAGCCGCCCGCAGCACCGCTCCGCACCCTCCCGCTGCCACCTCAGGGACACCCCCGTCCCCATCACGGGCACACGCAGGGGTTGGACGCGCAGCCCATCGCTTTATTGCTACAGGAAAAGGCGACTGTACAAAAATAGAGTTTATCCCTCAAATTTTACAAATAATAGAAAAAGGATGCGGGGGTGCACGGGGCGCTGCCCAGGGCTTCAGTGCAGCGCTGGGGTTAAATTACACCCGGCCGCTGGGGGCCCAAAGTCATAAATAGGAGCTGCCGCTCGAGAACAATAAATAAATAATTTAGAGTAATAAATAGTTTAGTGCCACAGCACTGCGGAGCAGCGCGGGGACCTGCCACCACCCTGGGAACCAGGCAGGGGTGGGGGTCCCAGTGGGTGTCTAGGAACGAACACCCTGCAGAATACAAGGGTCTGCTGCTGGTCCGGGTGCAGAGCTCCCACTCCACTCTGGTGCAAATTGGCCCCACTGCATCCCTGCCCTCAGGGACACCCCTTCCCTGCACCACTGACCCCAGGGTGCCCGAGGGGACAGGGAGGGTTTGCCCCCTCTGAAGCCTGGGTGATGCTTGGCCCCTGGAGCACAGGTGCAGGGGTGCTGCTGATGGACACTGGGCTGGCAGTGGTGGGGATGGTCCTTACTCTCTTCAGCTCATCTCCCAGGACTGAGCCAGAACCCCACGTAGCCGCTGGCACCAGCTGCTTGGCACTGAGCAGGAGCGGGCTTGGCCACCCACACTCCAGTCACGACTCCGTCTCACCTCGGTTCTTTGTGGCCACGTAACAGCAGGGGCACCAGCCTCTGCCAAACCCTTGTTCTGAGCCACAGTGCCACCGCATGTGGCAAGCTGGAGTCTGTCGGCATGTGTCGAGCTGGGGCCAAGCCAGCGGCCCCCTCCTCAGCCAATACAGCTGCACTCGGCTGCTGAGAGCTTCTCCACCGTCTGCCACGTGTTCTCCACATCCATGAAGGAGACAGCCTCATAGCGGGTGGGTCGGCAGCAGGGGTGGCTGAGGACGCGCTCCTGCGGCCCCGGGGCTATGAGCTGCTGCCGCAGCAGGCTGCCCAGCGTCAGGTCGTAGTTGCTTCGCGCCCGGTGGCAGGACCCGCTGCAGTACTTGAAGAGCACGATCTCGTCCGAGTTGAAGCCCAGGCCCAGGTCGCGCACCTTCACCATCAGGTTGCGGATGTGGCAGTTGCGCCCGCGGTTGCGCCGCGGGAGTTTCGTCCCCCCCTTTTTGGTTTTGCCGGCAGCTGGCGGGGAGCGCTCGGCACGCAGCAGCAGGTCCTCCGCCAGCTCTGCGGTGCCCGGGCTACCTGTTGTCGCGTTGTCCCCTGCACATGGAGGACATGGCACTGTCATGACCTCTCCTGCACCCATCGCCCTCCTTCTGAGCCTGCCGGTCCCCGCTGTGACCTACGGGTCCCTCCTGATCACCCACCATGGTGATCAGCCTGGTGCCTGAGAGAATGTGCTGGTGGGAATATACTTCCAGCCAAGAATCTTCTCATCTTCTCATTTCTAGGGCTCTGCTACTTGCCCAGCATTAAGCTCAGGGCCCCATGTGTTGAGATCCCCTCCGCCCAACCCCAAAGTGCAGCCACAGCCTCGCATGGGCTGGGGCTCCCCACAGTAGCTCCCAACCTGCCCATGCCCCACACATGGGACCACCATGCCCAGGCTGGGGGCCTGTCCCAAACGCACCGTACAGCTGGTTCCAGGCAGCAGCAGCAGCAAGGGGCGCCTCCACAGCATCCTCCCCAGACAGGCTGGCAGTGGCCGTGCCCCGGGGCGTGGGGGCTGCGTCCAGCGTCTCGTTGCAGTGGGGCATTCGCAGGGTGCCTGTGGCCAGCCCAGCCAGCAGCGATAGGATGGCAAAGAACCCCCACAGTGTCCCCTCCTGCAAGGAATCACAGCACAGCAGGGTCAGCCCTGACCAGAGTTCATTCCCCACACCAGGAATGAGACTCCATGAGCTGGGGATGGGTGGGGATGGGGGTCATGTAGTCTTGGCCATGGCAGCCAGACAGACCTGGGCTCACCTTGGGCTGCAGGTGCGTGGCAGGTCCTGCAGGCCTTCGCTCTGGTGGCCCCTGTCGCTGGTCCATGCTAACTGCAAGTACAGAGGCTGGGGTCAGTGCCCACACAGGGTGGGTATAAAGCTGGCTGGCTCAGAGTTGGCACATGCCTCCCTGCCCTGGCCAAGCCTGCCACCCCCTCCCTTGCCCCCCAGAACCTCACAACAGCTCCTGCACTCCCTTCATGGCCCACTCCTACCCCTCTCCTCTCCTGGCATAGCCAGGCATCCTCACCACACCGAACACCTCTTCCAAGAGATTGGGCAGCTTGGGCAACCCAGCCTTTGTACAGCACATCTCCTCAGGGGCCATGCAGCCATGTCCTCATGTGAACAGCCTGGGATGCCAGGCTGGACTGTGAGGCAGCAGCTGGGCTGGGAGTGCTGCAAGGGGGGGCCCTTTCCCATGGCCCTTCCCTGGGAATGTTTTTCTTGCTCACAGTGGGAGCCTGACCTTGGAAACTCCAAATCCATTAGCACAGGGTCCTTGGGTGCAGCCACCCCTTGGCCCCGCGCTGGCTCCCCAGGCTGCTGCCTGCGCCAAGCTGGGACACACATCTCCTGAGCAGCCTGGATGAGTGGGACTGCAAGGGGCAGGATGCTCAGGCAGGTCCTGTGGGGACACAGCAGGGTACAGAGCACCACACTGGGCTCACTGTGGTCATTCACCCCAGCACCACAGCTTGGCATCCACTGCCCTGACACGCAGAAAGGCACTGCATCCCTGCTGTGCGTGGTCCCAGAGAAGCAGCAAGTATGGTCTCAGAGGAGTGATGTTTCCCAGGAGGTGCTGCAGCAACTCCCATTTGTAGCCACATCTTTGCCTCCTTTCCCAGCTCCCCTCTGTGGTGCAGGAATGCCCCAGTGTCCAAAGCTAGGATACCCTGGCTTTGGAGGGCTTTAGAAGTGGTTCCAAAAGGGGTTGTAGTTTCCTTGTCCCATCTGCTGCATATCCTGTCTCTCAGGATGGGACTGTCCCCTTGGTGTTTAGTGGCATTCTGCATTCAAGAGTTCCTCCATCCCCTCTATGACTTCGGCTTTGCTCCAGCATGTCCCAGTTGCTTCCATGGCAAAGGAAGCAATAAGGGATGGAGACATGCTGAGGAGAGCGCTCCTGACCAAAACAAAGTGAAATCACAAACCTGGGCACTGCTGGGACAAGAAGAAAACATAATTTCTTCCAGTCCCTCTAGCATTTTGGGATGGTCCCCAAATCCCAGTTGTGAATCTGATGCCACCCTGCACTGGCCACATGTGCCATGGGTCTGTAGTGGGCGCTGCCAATCCCATGTGTCCCCTCCGGGGGCCGTGCACCAGGCGGGATGCGCTCCCGGTGCCGGCAGGGCTCGCACCAGCCGTCACAGCCCGGGCAAACCCAGCCCACGCTGCCCCTCGCTCCCGTGGTGGCCGTGGCCCCACGCCAGCCGCTGCCGCCAGGTCATGGATTTCCCAGGCCGGAGGGGCCGGGTGAGGGTCCCTGCGCCCTGCTGGAAAGGGACGGACTCCCCTGTCCTCGCTTCCCTGCGGCGGCCCCTCGGCTCCAGCATCCCGGCGGGACGGGACGGGACGGATCAGCCGGTGCAATTCAGGCTTCTCCCGTCCGGCGGCAGCACGGCCCCGGACTCTGCAGCGGCAGCGCTGCCGGCGGGGCGCCGAACGAGGGCAGCCTCCCTTCGCCACCGGGAGCCCCAGAGCCGAAGCGACGGACTAAGACACAAGCAGCGCCTCCTCAGACTCGGGGCCCCGTCCACGGGGCAGCTCCTCGGGCCCGCGGGACCGCAGCCCACGCTGGCCCCGCTCGGCATCTGCTTTCGTCCAGCGCGGGCAGGGCTGAGCCCAGCACCGGGCACCCCACGGCGGTGCCAGACCTGCACACCCCACAGCAGACCCCCATGTCCTGTACGGGGAAATCCGGCTGTATCTCCCCCAGACACGGCTGCCAGAGCCCTGCCGGGGATTCATAGACACAGGAGGGTTTTTCCCCGGGTCGGAACAGAGCTCATCCATGTGAGCACCTGCCTGGACCCCCGCCACACGTGTCCCCCGCCCGGGGCTAAACAACAGCATTTGTTGGCTCAATCCCTGAGCAAGCCACCTCACACCCACTCGTGCAGAGCCCGGCGGGAGCGCCGCTGCCCGCCCTGTGCACGGGGCGCTGGGAGAGCATGTCCCGAGCTGCCCCAGGCCCCCGGGGAGGCACAGACACTCGCCAAGTGTCCCCAGGCCCGCGGTGAGTGTTTCGGCTCTCGGAGTAGCTGTGGCCCCCTGCAGCCGCGGGGCCCACCTGGAAGCGCGGGGGGATGCCCAGAGACCCCTTCGGACACCTGCGGGCACCGGCGGAAGCCCTGCATCCCTTCGCGCTGACCGTGGTAGAAGAAGTGATGGGGATCAGAAATCAACCCCACGTATGAGGACTCGGACACGCGGGACACACGGCAGAGACCAAACTCGGCCCCAACTCAGGGACGGCAGAGCCGGGGAGCACAGGGTACCCCCGCCCCTTCCCTCTCGCCTGCCCACCGCCCGGGGCGCACACCTGTCCGACGTGCCCAACGGGCCGGGCGGGAGCCCCGGGAAGAGGCGGGCGAGCCCGTCCCGTGCCCCTCGGGCGCCCGCAGCGGGGTGCCGCCTCTCCCCGCCCCGGCAGGAGCCCCGGCCCCGCCGCGGCCCCCAGCGCTTCCCGCCGCCGGGTCGGGCTCGGCTCCCCGGTAGCCGAACGGGGGGGACTGGCCCGGGGGCGGCCCGAGACTCCTCACCGGCCCGCGAATATTGCCGGGAGGTGGGCGGCGAAGCGGGCTCCCCTCGTCCCCCCCGTAGTCCCGGTCCGAGCCTCCGCCGAGACTCGGGGCCGCCGGCAGGCTGGGGCGGGCGCTGTCGCCCGCCACCCGGCCCGCACTCACCGTGCCCGCGGCGGGGACCATCCCCCGGGCCGCCGCTGCCCCGCATCGCCTCCGCTCCCCGCCGCCCCCCGCCGCCCGCCGCCGCTGCGCCGGGGCGGGGCGCTGGCGGGGGCCGGCGCTGCCCCGCCGGCACCGACTCCCGCCGCTGCTCCCGGTGCCGCTCCCGCTGCGTCTCGGGGTGCGGTGGTGGCGGCGTCAGGCGGACGCGCAGTGCGGGGCACCGGCGGCTCCATCCCGCTCCCGTCGTCGTTGCCGGTGTCAAATTCCAGCCACCGTCACCTGACCGGCGGGGCGGGCACCGGCACCGGGACCCCGACTCACACTGGCACCAGGATACCAACCGGCGCCCCGATCCGCGCGTAGTGGCACCGGGACTCCGACCCGCACGGGTGCCTGGACCGCACCGGGATCAGGAGGGCACCGGAATCCCGCCAGCAGCAGGATCCGCAGCCCAACCCGCTTCAGCACCGGCTCTCGCCGTGATCCGCACGGCCTCCGAGCTCCCGCGGAAACTCGCACCCCGCCGGGAACAGCACCGGGACCCCCGGAGCCCGACCCCCGCTACCGCCACCTGCCCGTCGGCCGACCCCCGGGCAGGCGGACCCGCAGCCTGGACGGACGGACGCCCTGTGAGCGGTGCTTCCTGCCCCGACAGCGCGACCACAGCGCAACCCGGACGGACACACGGACACCGTCGGGAAAGGGTTCAGCCCTTCCCGGAGCGCTCCGGGAGCAGAGCCCGAGGGGGACCCCCTGCACACGTGGGGATCCGGCGGGGATGGGCTGTCGGGCAGGGTCCGGGCTATCCCGGCGGCTCCCGGCAGCGGCGGGGCCGGCCCGCGTCCCAAGCATCCCGAGCTGACTCGGGGCACCGGCGTGCCTGCCGCTCGTGTCCGGCCGCGCCGGAGGAGGAGTCCGGCCTCCCGCCCGCCCGCGCCCCGCGCCCCGCTCCTCCTGGGCCGGGCCGCCCGCCACCGGGCTCCTTACCTCTGCCGCCGCCCTGCCTCCCTCCGCCGGGGCCGCCGCTGGCCCCGGGGACATGGGGGCCGGCTGGCGAGTCGAGCCGAGCCCGTGCGAGTCCTTACGTCACCGCCCGGGGCCCTCCGCGTCCATCCCGGGGCTCTCGAGTGCTCCTTGCGAACGTGCCAAATCCCGGGGCCGCCTCCGCTCGGCCCCGCTTCTCACGTGCTCCCCTGGCCGGAGCCGAGCTCCGGGACGCGCCCCGCGCCAGGCGAGCCCCCCGGGTCCGGCCCTCATGGCTGCGGACTCCGGGGCCGCCCGGGAGGGCTGCCCGCCCCGCTACGCCGCCGGCCGTGTCACCTGCCCCGGCGGCGCTCCGCCGCCCCGGCGCTGCTCCCCGGGCTTATGCAATTCCCCGGCTGGAGCGGGGCCAGCGGCTCGGTCGCCGACTGTGCCGCGGCTGCACGCCCAGGTCGCCCCGACCCCGGGCCACCCGCGTGGCTTTAACCTCCTTCCCGGCAGCCCGGGCCCCGCGGTCCCGCGGAAGGGTCGGATAGCCGCTCCTGCAGCCACCTGCGGAGCCGCCGCCTCGCCTGCTCTCATCTCCGCGGATTATCCGGCGCGGGGGTGACAACTCCCGCGTCCTCCTGCGACATCACCTGCCAGGGAGTGTGCGGGCACAGGCGGCGCCCACTAAGCCGTCCCTGCCACGGCGAGCAGGAACAGCGGAGGTGGCACGCGGCCCGGAGCTGCTGCTTCACCTGCCCTGGAGCGGCACCGTGCGGCCCCGGCATCCCCCTTTCACTCCCACTCCTGTCCTGGCACAAGCAGCTTGACCTGGTCTGTGGCTCTGGGTGGCTCCCTGGCTGCTAGTGGCACTGCGTGGGAGCCGGGGCTCTGCCGTGGGATTGCTGCTCCACGGCCACGGCTGCTCCCATCTGAGATGTCCTCACAGGCATCGGAGGCAGTGCCCGGGGATGCCTTGGCCCAGCAGAGTTTTGGAAGTCCTGGTGCCTCCCTGGGGTAGAGAAAGAGACAGGGAACAGGTTCCTCTGCTTTGCAGGGCTACAGACTAATGCAGCTGCCTGCTTGGAAGATTTCAATGTGAGTGGCATGTCCTGTTCCAGGTTGCCTGGCTGTCCCCATGGAGCTGGGTCTGGCCACAGCCTTGCCCATACTAGGGAAGCTGCCCAGGAAGAGAGGGCTGCCAGTGAAGGGAAGGGCTGCCTCCCCCACTGATAACCCTCAGGGCTTGGAGACAGCCTCAGGGGCTGGCTCAGCAGAGGGGTCACCCCATCCACTCCCACCTTACCTAGGTTGGGTAGGTCTTCATGTCCCCAGGACACAGCCAGGAAGTCCTGAGCCTGTGATGCTGGTTGTATGCAGGGGGCCATGTGGGGCATGGCACAGGGTATCCAGGGCACCCATACAGGTGAGCCCAGAGTGTCCCCAGTCATGTGGAAGGGGTGGTTGTGCAAAGCCTGGCTTCTGTCCTCTTCCAGGTGTGCCCCCTTCGAGGTTGCTGTCCCACACACCTGGAGGCACTGGCTCCCTCCTCTGCCCTTCCTTCTTGTCCTGGGAGAAATAAGCCTGCAGCTGCTGTCAGCCCCACTAATGTCCTACCAGCAGCACCTCCTCCCTGTCCCCCACAGCCACAGTGGCAGGGGATGGGATGTCCCAGCTATGAGCCTCAATCCTAGCACTGCTCTCCCCTCTTGGGCTCCCATGAGTACTGGCTCTGCCCTGGAGCGTGCTGGGCACGGCTCAAGCTGCACAGGGTGCTGGGGAGCAGGGCAGGTTCCAGCCCCACAGGTCTCCAGACAGAGGGGTGACCTGCTCCCTGACTGCTGCTGGCACTGCTGGGCTTTGTACCTCCCAGGGCACTGCCTGTGCCAGCCTGTGCCCCTGCACCCCTGGGGCTGGGGTGTCACAGGTGCCTCGTCTGGTCTGCAATAACCCCTGCTGAGCCGAGCCAGGACCTGCTGTGACATCTGTCCCTAAAGGTGCCACCCTTGCAAGTGGCAGGAGGGGGGTGATGCAGGCAAGCCAGATGGCAGGACTGAGCTCGTCGTGACTGCTGTCCGAGGCCATGGCTGGGTGTGACACAACCTACGTGGGAGAGAGCTGTGACGCAGGCTGTGTCCCATCTCAGCAGTGACGTGGCTCCTTCAGGGATATCTCTGAACAAGGCTCCTTGTCTCAGCTGACCTGAACGTCCTCGTGTGCCCTGGTCCCAGGCTCTGTGCTCTTTCCTTCCTCCGCCCTCCCACGGCCAGGACAGGGCATGGGCCATCCCTGGGGCTGGCTCAGCCAGATGGCAGTGGTGGCCCAGCTCTTTAAATGCTATAAAAAGAGGAGGGACAGAGGGAGGATTTGAGCTGCTCCAGCATCTCCTTGAAACCTGCCACCATGCATCAGGGAGGGCTGGGCAGTTGCTTCTCTGGTGCCCCATTGGTGCTAGCAACAACCCAGCCTTTGTTTGGAAGCTGGGAGGTCTGGCAGACCAGTCACTCGCCTGGAAGTAGCCTTCCCGTGCCTCCAAGGGATGGAACTGTCTCCAACACATCCTGTGCCTCTGGGAGTCTGGTGGCATCACCAGGGCTTGCCTAAGGAGTTACACTCTTCCAGCTGGGACTTGGCAGGTATGAGAGCTGGACACAGCCTCGGTCCTGGCTTCCTAAACCATTTCCTTTTCCAGGACACTGTAGTGAGAAGGTCACTTGGCCGGACACCTGCCTTTGTCAGGGCCGCACCCAGCCCGATTGCTGCTGTGACCCTTGGCAGGAAGACATCCTGCTGGCAGGGAGTCCCCAGGAGAGCAGCCACAGTCACAGGCAGGACAAGCTCTGGTGCCTGTGCCTTCCAACACTAAATGAACCCAACCCAAAATCCCCTCTCCCACCCCTCAAAGTCACCTGAAAGGAGGAGCACAGACCTCTCCCGTCCCCAGCACCAGGCCAGTGGCATTGGCCAGCTGCAGCTCCTGGCAGCTGGATTACTGTTCCAGAGGAGTCAGCAGTGAAACCAGGCAGGGGACAGCCCAACCAGGGGAATCCCTCTGCCTCCCATATAAAAGGCCCAAGGCAGCAGAAGAAAGAGGCTAGCCAAGCTTGTTTGATAGCTTTATTGCTTCTGTGATATGACTGAATTGATGTGACATAAGCCGGCTTGGAGGAGCCTGCAAGACTCTTACCCTCCCTGCCTAGAGGGAAAATTTAAAAAAAATGCAGAAACTAAAACTAATTTTAAAAACTCATTGAGTTCTTGCATCTTGGCTTGGTACAGTACCGGCAAATGCACTGGCCTTTTCAAGACCCTGTGCAGGCTGTGCAAGGAGCCAGAGCCCAGAAGGGCTGGGCTGTGCCCCAAAGGGGCTCCTGCACTGAAGGACACGTCTCTAATACTGTGAGTGACACACACTTGGACTGAGAGCACACACTGTGCTGGTGCCCATGGAGCTCAGCGTGGTGGCTGCCTCCCTGCCTAACACTCTGGAAGCCCTTGTCCGTGTCCAGTTCTGCCCATACCCAACCCAACTGTGCCCATCTGACACAGATGGCCCTGTCCTGACACCTTCCCCCCCTCCCAGCAGTGCTCACACTCAAGGGGTGGCACAGCATGGCCAGGCAGCACCTCTCCACTTCTCACTCCAAGGAAGGAGACACTGGAAGCCCAGAGATGCTGGGATGAGGAATGCTGGGCTGGATCCCACTGCTGCCTCATGCTACCTGGCCATGGTGCTTACCTTTGGCACGTGTGAGCTCGAGGACACAGCATGGCCAGGCCTAACAGGGTGAGCTGGTGGTGGGATCCCAGAGCCAGTGTGGTGGGCACTGACACAAATGCACAAGCAGCTCATGGTGTTGTCAGCACAGCAGCAGCAGCTCTCCAGCACCTCCTGTCCTGCAGAGCAGCACATGCAGGCTGCCCTGCAGCTCCCCAGACCTGCTCTCTGCACTAGCTGGAGCAAAACCCACTGTGGTTGCTGCCCCTGGTCTCCCTGTGTTTCCCTGGGCTGTCTCCAGGCAGTTCTCTGCCGCCCGAGTGGCCTTTCTGCACCACGGCCCATCAGAGGCACCAGGCAACCCCGCTCTATATTTAGGCTGTGGAGAATTCCCCTGGGCTCTCCCTTCCGATCTGACAAGGTGAGTCACTGTGAGGGAGAGGCCAAGACTCACATCCGTCCCACTGACCCTGCTCTGACCCGCACCGCGGCGTCTCCAGGGCGGGAGGTGGCTGCAGGTGCACCTGGGGAGGCAGCCAAAAGAACAGCACCCAGCAGCAAAACCCAGTGCTGTGCACTGCTCCTGGAACTGGAGCCCCATCACCTGGCCACGGGCTGCTCTGTGGTGCCAGTGAGCCAGAGGAGAGTCTTGGTCCCCAAAATGCTCTTTCCTTCTGCATGCAGGTGGTCCTGACCCACCACAGTCACTATGGACCACGCATTCATCTATTCCACTTGGACTCTTCTGCCTGGAGACCCCTGTCAAGGTGGAGGGAAGGGCTTGGAGTCACCTCCCTGTCTGTAGGGTCAACTTCCCATCAGGACCTATTCATGGCTGTGATGGAGAGCTGGGATGACAGGGAAGGCTGAGCAGAGGCCATGCTGTGTCCTTGGACCTGGAGCCAGTGAGTTGGAAGATAAAAGTGCTCTGGAGCTTTGTAGTGTTCAATAATGCAATTGAACAACCCTCTGTGGGGGTCCCAGCAGCGACACCAAAGGCTCTTCCCTCTTCCTTGCAGATGCAGCTGCCCACTCTGCCACCTCAGCTCACTGCAGCCCATGGATGCAGCCCTAGGGCTCTCATGGCAGCTGGTCAAAGCACCAAGCCTGAGAGAGTGGGTGTCAACCCTTCCCCAGCCACAGCCTCAGCCAGACCCAGACCAAGCATTCCCCCTGCCAGCATGGCTGGGACTCAACAGAAGATGGTCCCAAGGCCAGGCTGACACCCAGGAACTGCAAAGGGAGGGTTGCCTGGTGAGAGCCATGGAAATTCAGTCCCATGGAGTCTGCAAGAAGGATAAACAATTTGGGAGATACTTACAAGGAATATCTGCCACAGCATATGCTCAAAAACTGCTGCAAACCTCCCAGAGCATCCTGAAAGGAGACATGTCCCTGGGGAACGGGGACTGCCTGGCTGGGATGGGACATGGGAAGGGTAAAGGGAAGGAGAGCCTCCCAACATGCCTTCTGCAGCCCAGAAGCAGCAGGAACTTTGAGCTGCTCCCAGATAACAAGGAAAACAGCAGCCACAACAAGAAGCTGGGCAGGACTTGCCCCTGAGCAAGCTCCTTGGCTACAGGCACAGCAGGCAGGAGAGGCTCCTGAGGGAGGCATCCCACACCGATCTAAGCAGCACTCAGTGCCGTGTCCTGGGAGCTGCCTCTGCCTGCAGTCTGCTCTCAAACCATCCTGTACTGTTTGCTGGTCTGCCCCTCCTGCACACCCCCTTGGGGGTCTCAGGTCCAAAGCCACAATCCCTGCAGGTACAGAGCTGGTCTAGGGGAGCCATGCGAGCCCTGCTCTGAGCATGCCAGGGTCATGCTCCCTTCAGTCCAGAGCAAGGCAGACTGCAATCCTTGGCCTGTGTCAGACACAGTGTCAGGACCATGAGCCCAACCCACATCCCTCTGAGATCCCCCTCCACTGAGCCCAGCACCGGCTGGTTTGTGCCAGTGCATTGACACCCAGGTACTGGGACAGCGCCTGTGGGTGCACTCCAGCCTGCTCCAGGCCAGGAGAGCACAGGAGCCACTTTCCACATGGAACTGCTCTTTCCCTTGGCAACCTCCCTCCTGCCCACGCTCTTCAGGTGGACGAGACCACCCTTGCTGCCCTCGCACTTGGCCACGTTGATCAGTTTATTCCAGCTCCTCTGAAATACGTATACAAATCAAATGTGCAAATAGTGCATCTTGGGACCAAGAGGGCAAAGGAAGGACGTGCTCCTGAGAGCAGGAGGAGCAGCAGTGCTAGAGCAGCACAGGAGGAGCTTGGAAATGGAGTGAGCAGGGGCCGAGCAGAGGGTGAGAGTTCCCATCAGGTTCCATCATCATTGAGGTCACACGTCGCTTAAATAGGGAACATGATTGAGTCTGGAACGTAAAACAAACATCTTCAGCAGTCTGCTCTCAAACTGTAAAGCTTGAGATCTCTGCTCAAGATCTGACCTCTTTCCAAAGAATAAATTACTCCCCTCCCACACAAAACCAAAGCGAGATGCTGTCCAGAAACAGTGACACAAGTCTGCACGGACTCTTCAGGGGCCCTGCACAGCAGGCACAAACCAAGAGGCCTGAAAGCCTTCAGCACAATGGGGCAGGCTCCGCTGCATTGTGACAGGCAGGAAAGTGGGGAGGGTCTGCTGTAGGCAGAGAAAGCCACTGGCTCCCTGCTCCACCTCAGGTCAGGGCAGAGGCAGAGCAAATGGCTATGGAAAACACAGCCAAGTCAGTGGCTGCTGTTGCTGCCTCTGTGGAGGATGTGAGGAAAAATGCAGAAAAACAAACCCATGCTCATCTCCATCCAGAAGCTCCAAGTGGAGAATGAGAGGAAGCCATTATTCTCCCTTTGAATCATAGCAGCACCAATGACACCGAAGTTTTGGATGGATTTGTTTTCCTGGGGAAAGGTCAGAGGCTGGTGACAATGCAGATGGAGCATGAAGAGGCCAGGTTTTTCACAGGGCTGTGCGCAAGCAGACTTTGTCTTGTACCTTGGTATTTCTAGTATGGTTCCAGCAGAGTCTTTTAAAAAATAATACTTTGTACATTCAGGCTTTGCTGCCTAGGGGCAGCATCACCTCCCATTTGGCACTGATCATTGTATTCACAAACCTTTCTTCTCTCTCCTGAGTCTTTCCAGTCTAATTCAGGATGCAGAAGATCTGTCTGCGATGCAGAGTTCAAGAACTGTCCACTCAGCCCCTTGCCCACCTCCTGCCAGCTCTGGGCCTGGAGGTGGGAGATGGAACCCTCATGCAGACTGGCAATGCAAGAGGGTCTTCCCAGAGCACCTGGGCAACTCTGTGTGTCTTCAGTGAGGTGGGATTCTTGCAGGGGGCTGCCAGTGCCTGCTCCCAGAGCTGCAGCGTGTCTTCATCTCCTCCCTTGGATGCAGTGGCTGCAGCCACTCAGATCCCACTGGTGAGGTCAGTGATGACTCGGGCTTTCACCAGCTTTCTCAGGAATTCCTTCTCCCGCTGGATGTTGTGCGTCCAGGACTGGAAGAAAATGAGAGAGACAGGAGGTCAGCAACTACCCTGGCCAAGCATGCTCCTGCCCGTGCTGCTCATGGGGGAGCAGCACTGCACTGACAGTGCTCTTTGGGAGGGATGAAAGCAATGTAAAAACAGAATCTGACAAGTGGCACTGGCAATAAGGGTTACAAAGGCTTGTAAAAGGAAAAAAGCATCAGTTCCAGAAAGCAGCAGTGGGAACGATGGTGGCACAGAGAGAGCTGGGAGAGCAGGGCCGAGCGTGTGTTGGAGGCAGAGAGCCAGGATGCCCCAATGTGCTGGAAACAGTTCCACACGTGGCATGTCAGCTGGGGGCCCTGGGCTTGGCCCCTGCCATGCAGCAGTGTCACTTGTGCCAGCACAGCCCCTTGCTAGGAAGGCTCAGCCTGAGCTCCTGCCCACAGGCAGGGAGCAGCAGCACTGCCTGCAGGCACAGAGGCCACGCTGGGACACCAGCTCACTGCATTCACTTGCATCTGGCTGGGATGGTTGTTGAAACCTGCCTGGAGCACCAGGAGCCTGATACCTCATAGCACAATCTGAGCCCTCCTCCATGCCTTTCAGCCTCATCACACAGTCTGAGAAGCCAAGTTTGTGTTTGCTTTTTGTACAGATGAACTGGGGAAACAGCCACTTGTAGGCAAACTCAAACCACCTAAAATGCCACCTCAGGCCACGTGCAAGTGCCTTATCTGATGGCAGGAGGAAATCTGCTTTGTGAAAAGTACAAGTGGAGCAGGAATTTAAGTTCAGGAGGTAGATAACAAAACTTTGGGTGACACAATTGCAGTGTCTCACATTACAGCTAGGTCTGGCTCCAGCACTCACTGCAAAGTTGCTGGCAAGACCTATCAACCTGTGGTTGTTCAGCACCCAGGCTGCTTTATACCCTAGGCATTGCCACTAACTCCTTTTTACAAGCAGTCACACAAAAGGCCATTCAGCCTCCCACCGGATCCATGGATCTTAGTGATGTCCACATCAGTACTCTCTGATGTTTTGTGGCTAATGTAAGCCCACAGAGGAAGAGGTTCCCCCGTGAGAACACGCTTTCATCCCTCCCAAAGAGTACTGTCAGGGCACTCAGTGCAGCGCTGCTCCCCCATGAGCAGCAGGGGCAGGAGGGATGTTGCATGTCTCCAACACCAGCTCCGGTTACTGATTACCCAGAGGGACTCACTCATCCCACTGACAGACTGAGCTGATCAGACTGAGGAAGCTGCATTCCAGCACCAGCAGTGGGGACAAGAGCCAGAGCAGTTTTCTCAAAACTGACAGGAAAGCAGGCACCTCAGTCCTGCTGCTCCGACAGGAAAAGGCAACAAAATAAAATGAACAGGATAAACCTCAAATAGAACCACACTGCCAGCAGAAAACTCCAGCTCTTTTCTTGTCAATCTGCGCCTCAAAGACAGTGATGGAGCAGTTTGGAGCGTTTACTGTCACCTCCACCTTCCTGTCCCTGCACATCACCACTGCTGCTGTAACCTGGCAGACTGGCTCTGCCCTCTCTCCTCTGCTGTTCGCATCCAAGGCAGCTTCCACTTGTGGAATCAAACAGGCTGCTTGCCTGAGCTCATGGCTGGAGCAATGAACTTTGAGAGTTACAACAGGAACATCCCAGGAGGCTCCAGACCCCTTCCTGTTCTCCAGGGATCAGGCAGGGATTTCCTGTGCTTTGGGTCTGCTTTTTGCTTTTTCCAGTGGAGAGCAAAGCAGAGGGAGCAGAGTTTCTCTGCCAGCACTGTTATGGCTGTTTATCCCAGGGAGGTGGCAGTGGCTCTGAGTGCTTGGTCACAGTTATTAGATGAAAATTTATCATCAGTTAAAGCCACCTTTCAGGGTTATGCAAATGTAGCAGCCCCAAACCACCTATCCTTTTTATCTTGACAATTCCACAAAGAAGCACAAAACATCATCTGTCGCTTCAAGAAAAGCCAAGTGGAATATTTTAAGCCTAAGCAAATGTTTCAGAGACAAACCCAGGAGGAAGGTAAGCTCCCTGTCTGTAATCAATTACAGTCGAGGAATGCCTCAGCTTCAGACCACATTAGTCTTATCAAGCATGCTGCAATTTAAATACAGGAACACTAAATTAGAGAGAGTGAGTCAATGAGGAATGCATTCAAGAAAAACAGCAAGTTGTAGAGAAGGAGTTTTCTCAGTTCTGTTACATCCTCTGTCTTTCTGCATGTAAGCAGCACTTCTCCACAAAAACCTGCACAGAAACCAGAGCAGAGCAAGAAGTGCTACTTCACTGGCAACAGTCGGTTTCCAGTCTCCACCAGTGCTAATTTATCTTTGTCTTTAACCTTCACTGCCTTGTTTCTGGAGCTGCTTAATTTTCATCAGTCTGCTTGAAACTCTTGGGGTTCGCACATACTGAAACAAAAGGGATGGCTGGGCACCCTCATCTTCTTGTCTTCAGGGGATTTACTCACAGCTCCCTTATGCCCAGTCATTCTTACATCAACTTTAAATTTCTAACAGCTGTTTTTGCTCCTGCTTACTCTTACTACACTCACAGAGAGAGAAGCTGTATCTCTTTTTAGTCTTCATTATACCAAGATAAACAAGCAACGCCTTTCTTCTACCAAAACAAGCTGTTAATTTACACCATGAAAACTGGGAAATCTCACAGAATTATAGTAGCTCCCTCTGCCCCTATTTACTACAGATTTACTTCTCATGAGCAAGGAAAAAAAGCTCACCAGTGCCTCATGCAGAGGCAATTCCCTCACTCAACAAGAAGTCCTTTCCTCTAGTCTTTCCAGAGCTGCCTTTGTCTTTTTTTCCCCCCAGTAACAGTCTGGCAGCCTGAATTAGTCTGTGATTTATTTGTACCTACCTAAGCACTTTCCCCCTCTGCCATTGCCAAATAATGCTATCCCAAATTAGAGTCAGAATGTCTGTTATTGCCCGAAATAGCATGGCCTCCCATTCATAATCTTAGCTTTCATGCCACCCAATTCACTCCTGTTCTCAAGGTGCTCATGGCCTTCCTGGATGGTATTTTGATCCTCCCTTGTATTGACCACACCTGGTTTTGTCTCATCACAAATTCCACTTGCACACCATTGCCTTCTGTGCCAAAAATCATTAAAGCAAACACTAAACATGAACCTTCTGCAGAGGAACTCCCAGCTGTCCATTCAGTGCTGCTTTTTGTGCTCTCTCTTAGAGAGACTATTCATGTACAGGTGTTGCACCAAGCCCTGGCTTCTGAAGCTGAACTAATGATAACATCTCACAGGATTGCATGCTTACCTGAACTTCTGACAGGCGGGACCGCTACACTTCCTCTGTCCCAAGAATGATTTTTTTTTAAACCAAATAAAGATATTAAATTCATTTTTGTAAGCTGCCTTTGGTAAACCGATGTTGTGTTTGCTTTCAGGATTTAAATATTCTTTCATTTAAACTTTGCTCTGAAGTTCTGAATAGTACTTCTGAGGTTGGTTTAAGAGTTCTGAATTGGACAGGATTATTTTCCTTGACTTGCTCCCATACCACTCCCCCCCCCAAAAAAAAGAAGGGAAAAAGAGGTATTATATCCACTACAAGCTAATCCTGTGGAACTTGATAGATTTATTGTGGACCTTTTCCTCTGCACTTGCAGCTTAATTGGCTCAAAGTGGAACAGAGATCTCTTGGGCTCTCACACCTTCTGCATTAGCTTCAACAGCTTTTGCCTTTCAGTGCTGACCCAGTAATTTTCGTTTTCCGTGAACTTCTCACCGTAAGCGACCCTTTCCCTCACATTCATCATATCATCCTGATGGAAGTAATATATATATATATTTCTTGTGGTTTCTACTTTAATCATTCTGCTTCCTTCACCTCCTTGGATGTCAGTCTTGATAATTCTTTCCTTGCTTCCTTATTAATTGTTAGTGACATTGTTCAGTATTTGCTAATTTTCCTTTGCAACATCTAATTGAACTTGACTTTTGCCAGTTTCTACTTTATCTCTGTCCCTTCCAGCCATCAGGAGTGAAGTGTTCTGATGTTCTTCCTTACTCCTCTATTACTTCTAACACCACTTTGAAGCAGTTCTTTATGAAATTATATTTACAGCATTTTCCTCCCAGTTTTCCCCTTGCTGCAAGTATGAATCACAGATAATTATTGTACTGTCACAAACAAGACTTCGAGTCTACAATCAGTCCATGAACTCTTCAGTGAATGTGCTTTTAGCAGCCCATTCTCCAAGGCTAGGCCTAAATGCAGAGAGGTCAGAGTCTGCAAGCATGCCCCAATTCCACTGAGCACCCCTCCACCACGGCTGAGTCTATATACAGCCCTGCTTATCAAGCTCCCTCCTTTTGGGAGCAAAATCTGAGTTATACCATCCCTTCTGTTGACTCTCCATTTAATTTAACCATGGAGACACTTGATCAAAGACTATTTCCTAAAATGTCCCTCTGCAAGGCCTTCATACATGCCCAAAGCAGCTGTGAAAGGCCCACAGCTCTTCTCGTGCCCTCCCAGCTGGTGAGAAGAGCTGTGCCAGCCACTGTGCCTGGGAATACCTGGAGTCTCCTTTTGACAAGGAGATGTTCAGCCCTACTGTACATCCCTGACAGTGCCGTTTCTGGGGACACCCAGCACCCCACAGACAGCTGTGTTCAGTGCTGGGGTCAGCAGCTGGGCTCTAACCCACCTCTGTAGATCTTTTACTGCCTTCTCCTACACAGAACTGTCCAAACCCCAATTCTGCTTCTGTCCATTCTACAGCTGTACTTTCCTTGCTGTTCTTAGTGCACAGTGATATCCTGAGTGTCACAGTACTTCTGTCCTTCTGAACACAGCAATACCTGTCCTCTGGTCAGGGCTGCTATTCCAGCAATCTTTTCCAGATTTCTGTTACACAGACACACAGTCCTTATGCACAAGAACAGCATGTGAGGCCTTTGCTCAGCCCCAACACTGTCAAACAGGTGGCTTTTAAACAAAGACAAAAATGTATAAACTTCATCAGTCATCACTGCCGGCCCCAAGAAAAAGCACTGCCCTTTCAGAGGTGCCCCTGCCCCAGCCCCTAACCTCCCCCTCAAAAGCTGACCTCCATTTCAGTCTGCACCACTCCTTGTACTGCAATCACAATTCATCAGCCAGGCTCCAATAGCCATGTTTTCAGTCTATAAATCACCACACCAGACATCTGCCCTGCTTTCAAAGGAGTTTTGTTCTTCTTGTTGGCTACCACAAACTTTAAGGTACTTGGAAGCCTGAAGCAGACCTACCACCCCCTCCCAAGCAACTTGTGTTAATTTAAAATGCAAAAGGCGGCTTCCCAGAGAGAGCCCAGATGATGATAAAGCACCATTGTCTGTGCCTTTATGGTTCAAGACTCCAAACTCGATGTTTGCGGATTATTCTGAGAGGTAGCTGCTGTCGGGGAGAGACAGAGACAAAGCTGTGTGTCACTGCGTGCTGCAGGCCACCTCCCCTGGCCCTTGTGACAGCCCTTACACAGCCTGAATGAGAAGTGTTACAAGATGGTGTCCTCAGCATCCCACAAAGACCTGCTGGGGAAGGGGCAGTGATCAGAAGGAAGCCATCAAAGGCTGCCCCGCCACCTCCCCCTCAGGTCAGGCACCGAGTCACTGAGGTGCTGGGCACAGCTGTATCCAAGGAGCTGACACCTCCAGCAGCAGTGCTGGTGCCTGACCTGCTTCTCCAGCAAAAAGAGACCCGCCAGCAGCTCCACTGTGGGACACAAACACTGCAGGCAGCTCTGCATGAGCAAGGCTGGCTTTGAACCATGAATTGCCCTTTTTGCCACTCCTAAGTGTGTGCGGCAGTCTGCAGCTGAGAAGACGGCCCAGGAAGTTCCCTGTGTAGCACCTGAGGTAACTCCTTGCTCACATCCTTGCTCCTGCAAGAAATGACTGGGGATAGAAGCTCACCTCTGGATGATGAGGCTTGGGAAGACTGTGCTGGGGCAGAGCACATGGAGGAGGGATGCTGGGAGCCTGCCTTGTGCTTCGTTCCCATGATTTAGCACAGCCCCCTGCTCTCTCAGTTTCATAAGCTGCTTATGGATCTGTTTTTACTATTCTAAACAGTCACTTTCCCATCCTTAAATAATTTCTATTTCAAAATTATTCTTTTTCCTCACCACCATTTCCACATTTCCCTCGCTATGTTCCCAGTGGGTCTGACACTTCTACATTAATAGAAGACAGTGACCTGTGATAAAAATACATTTTTATGGAGTGCTTGGACAGGAAGAATTACAGGACCTGAGCAAGACATAAAAATACAAAAAAGTATATGAAAATCTGACTCCAATAGATTCATTGCCATGAAAACAGAAACAAGTGAGCAGACACCTTGGCAAAGACTCAATTTTTTGTACAGCATTCATGGAAGCAGGGAAGGGACAAAAGCTGTTGCAAAGTTATTTGGAATAGGGAAAATAGTAACTGAACAGAGGTGACACATTTGGCCATTCTGCATTTTGCAAGCTAAAACAAAGAGATGGGATAGGAGCTGGAAAATCATCTGTGAGAGTTTATACAACAGCACTGGGTCTGTTGGGCACTGGAGTCCCAGTAACAGATCAGAGAGCAAAGTTTGTCCTGACACCACCCAGAAATCTCCAGCTGAAGTGCAGGCCTGGAGTCTGCACCCCAGCTGTGCAGGGAGCAGTGCAGACACACAAGAACTGGCCTTGAGGCACAGTTTCAATTGCATTGATCTTCCAGCTCACACCTGAAACTGAGAGCACCACCCCAGTGTGCTTCCAGCTCTCCTGAGCACACTGAGCAACAGAAAAGGGTCTCCTCCACCAGCTCTGCCTGGACATACCCTGGGCAGAGTACACTGAGCTACCCAGGAGAGAGGGTAAAGAAGGTAAAGTACCAAATTAGAGAAATTTACTCTGACAAGCATTCCCAAGCACAGGAAAATCCACACATGTTTGCAGCCATACTACAGAACAGGGTCGCAAGATCGTACACTTCTCCTTGACAATTAACAGTGATCAAGTTCCAGTGCATCTCCTTCCTTGCAGATCCTCTTCTTCTGGGGCAGGAAATGCCTGTCCAGCCCTCAGCTGGAGATCCTAGAAGACTCAGTGCAGGCAGCTGGCTTCTGTGGTAGCAATAGCAGCACAATCTTGGACCTTGAGAGCTTTTACCCCTGTGGGGAATGCACAGGCTGGGCTAAACTATGGACTGGGTAGGCCTGTTTCTCCTTGTGGAAATTCAGCTGCCAGTGCCACAGAGCAACAGGAAAAATCAGATTCATTTCCACAGAGATTTTATCACCTCAGTCTTGGCATGGGAGAGGCATCTCCACCCAGCCGTGAGCAAGTGAGTGCATTTTGCTGGCTTTTTTTATATAATCAGAACAAATTCCTTGGAGATGACTCACAGGGTTTCAAGGGTGTCCAGAGAGATGTCAAGCAGCCTCAAGTGTAAATCAGTGACACACCTTGCTGAGAGGACTCCTGCTCACCAGCAAGCCCATTTGCCCTGCAGATACCAGGCAAGGGATGGGGCTAGAGGGATATTACCCAACAGGCTCCCACAGTCCACACACACATGTGTGGCATCTCCAGGCCCAGGACACTGCTGGTGTTTACATTTCCTCTGTAAAGACAGTGATGTTTTCAGGGTGGAGCTGGAGTGTTTCCCTGCAGCTGCTCTCTAGGCTTAAACACTGAACATTTTCAGACATTCAGGCTGGAGGAGCTTGGCAGTCACTGAAGTGATTTGAACTTCAGAAATAGAGGTTCTGCCTCACCAAAGCCGGGTCAAACTGCAGGGGCTCCTGCCTGGGATGTTCATTGTGGTGGAACAGCTGTATCCCATTGCAGTTATTTCAGTGCTGTGATGATGCCATGTTAAGCAAACCTGTTCCATTCCCCTGCCCAGGAATGAACACTCCAGCCTCCATGTGTCTGCTGACCAGAGGACAAAGATGATACTTGCATAATTTCAAGGTATAGCCTGCTTTAGTGGCTCCTTTAGAGGCTGAAATGTAGAGGAGGACCAGGAAGAACCAGGCCTGGACACAATCCCAGAGGTCCAAAGAAACACTGAGAAAAATCCTGTGGATGCTCTTGGACCTCTGGGTGTCAGAGCAGATGGAACAGACAAATCCTTGGTGGAGCCTGGCTCTGGGTCAGTATTCTTTCACTAATACCAAGGGCAAGGTTTGACACAGGGTGCCAGTGCAGGCCAGCCTCCCCATCTGCAAGCTGCATGCAGGTCCACGCAGCAATGTCAAATCCCTTCCATCAAGCAGGTGCTTCCAGTCTGGAGTGGGGCAAATCTCTATTTCTGCATTCTTTGAAGGCAACTACAGAAGACACAAGCCAGCTATTATGCCCTTCACCTTTCAACTTCACCCTCAGATGACTAACAATTACCAGCTACCATTAATATTAAATAGGAGAGAAAGAAACGTGATCCTCTCTTTGCTCTTCACATTCCACAATATCACAAACAATTTGTCATATTGGGAGGGGCAGAGGCAGGAGGAGCATTAATTATTGATACTTGGGAACAGATGCCTTTTCTTGTAGAAGGGCAGTGAAATGTAAGAGGAGCCCGTGGGTGAGGATGTGAGGATTGGATGGGCAGACACAGATCAGGTAACCAGCCTTCAAGTGGAACAGGAACCTTCCTCCTAGAACCAGCTCCACTGGGCTGCAGAGCTCCCAACAACAGCCCCACCTGCAGAAACAAATCCACTGACATCTGAATTACTGAGGCCTCACCAGAACCTTTCAACGCTCCCTCACCTCTGTACAGGACACGATGACTGATGGCTTCCAGACAGCAGAGCCCTGGCAAATCAGCACCAACTGCTCTCTCTAGGAGACTTCTCTGGTTGCATTTCATGTGTTCATCCTCATCTAACTAATCCTGAGACCCCATACAATGTCCAAGAGTGACCTCCTCCAGCCTTCCAGTGGCCTTGGATCCCATTTGGGGTGCTGGCCTCCAAATTCAGAGATCCAAGTGATGTGGACCTGCAACTTCAACCATAGACTCCGTTATCCAGCTCTATGCCAAATTTTCCCATTGATTTGTCTAAGGATGAAATAAAAGAAGACTTCATTCTTGTTAGTTCCAGTGGTGTCCTCATGTCCAAAATCTGACCATGGGACTGACATCCTTATGAGACAGGAAGAACAACTGGGCAAAAGTGATTCTCCACCAAAGGCAGCTGATTCACCAGACTGAAAACAGTGGCACCAAAAGCTTTTCCTGAAACTTTCTTGAAGAGTCTCTGTATTCCCTGCTGGATTCAGGCATCTGTAGCCATTTTCACTCTGGCCTAGCCATCTCTTTGCTGTAAGACCAAGGGACCAGCTGTACTGCCTCAGACCTGGGCCTGGGGAGCCCGGGTCCTGTCTTTGGCAATGGTTATAATGGTGATACCTCCAGATGGTGATACCTCCTCTACTCCTGCAAAGGTTAGATTTCTTAGCTATTTTCCATTCAGGGATTTCATAAGCCAGACATCACCTCAATTCAATTTACTTCTTTGGACATACCCCTTAAATTCTCAAATAGGCACTCATTTCCCCAGTAAGGACTAATTAAATCCATGGTTACCCCACTGAGCTAAGCAGACTCTCTTGCCACCTCCACAGGCCCAGAAGGTACCTCAGGACCACTGTGTCAAATCCCTTGGTGTATTGAGGACCTCCCCACAGCCTTTTCCTAAACTCTGTTCCCTTAGCCTCTGCTGAGAGCTTCATGCTTCAAAGTCTCATTACTCTGATAATTAGATGCACTCTTCTCATTTCTCAAGCTGACTAATCATTGATTTATAATTCCTTTCACTCTGCCTAGGGTCATGCAGCCTGCTGCCTGTGAGAGTACTAAGACACATACAGTCTTGTGATTTGAAAAAACACAACTTCCCAGCTTCCCTCCTGGTCTGAATCAGTGGTAAAGTCCTTGGGGTGAACAAATGCCAGATGCCAGGAGACAGCTACTGTCCATGAACAATACAACTTTCCACAGTGTGGAGTAGGATAGACCAAGTTTCCCTACCTAGAGAAGAGGGAGAAGCAATCTTTGGAAGACCTGGGTCACATCTGTGCTGGGAAAGAAGGAGCTTTTCCATAAAGGCAGCAAACCTTCCCACTATAGAAGCTTTGACCAGTGTCCAAGTTTGCTCTAGTTTGGTACAGGAAATGGACAGACCTGAAGGTATCTATACTGCTGCATTATACCGATATGAGAACTTTTGTTCCTCCAAAAACGCTGTTTGTCTCACTGTGGTAGTAGCAGAAAATGTGTTTAACGTGGACCTCCACAGAGCCAGTGGTGTTCACACCAGCAAGGTGCTGCTGAACAGCCAGCTGAGAGCTCAGGTACACAGGCTGATCTCACCTCCCCCATGCTTCCCAGGGCCTGAGGAGGGGATCAGCTCACAAAGGAAGCCTATGGATTAGAGAGCAATCCAATGGATCAAAAAGCAGGAGAGGGTGCATCATTTCAATCCCAGAGCAGAACTGCTCCCTTTCACACTCTTTGGGTAAACATTTATGTGAATCCTTTCCCTGCCACTCAAAGAAGAAATTACATTATATACACATTCCAGAGAACTTTTCCCAGCAGTAATAACCATTTTTAACACACACTGAGCTTGGGAGAATGTCTAGGAATTTACAAGCAGATGCATGAGCAGAGCTGAGATTTGATCCACACAGCACAGCCGTAAGTTAACATCACGATCCCAGTCAGGCTCTGGAATCGGGGTGGCCAGTGGGCTTGGGAGGAGGATGTGCTTGGCAGGAGCTGCCTACCTCTTTGATGGCAGACATCTTGATGTTCTCATAGTAGTGCAGCGGTGCGTTGGGTGAGCTCATGTCGTAGCCAAAGCCAGCCACCGCCACCTCGTCACAGTTGTGCAGCGCCATGGTTATTGCTACGCTTCCCAGGGTGGGGATGTTCTGGGAGGAGAGAAAGCAGCAATGGAAGGCATTAGCAGGCTGTCATCTTTATCATCAAACATTTCCTCTTATTGTCTCTGCTCATGGAGGCACTGCTGCTGCTAAGCAGAAAATCAGGAACATGGTATTTGGCTATATTCAACCTGCCAGCTTGCAGGGTTGATGATAGCCTCCCAACTTGTAAAGAAATTAATGCAAATGGTCAGACTCCCCTTCTACAGCTTTGCTGTCCTGAGAACAGGGCAGCAGATGAGCTGGAGGATGAATCACAGTGGATACATTAGCCTTCTGAAATTAAAACAGATGTAGACAGTGGATTACAATGTTAATAATGCACATTACTGGCTTCCAGCTAGGCTAAGGAAGAATACTTATCCCAAACAGGTCACCACACAGGAGCAAAACTGAGGAACAGCACAAACACCTTATTTTACTGATGGCAAATGCAATTTAATGTTGTTAAACAGCTCTGGGAGATGAAGAGGAGATCAAGGCAGTGTGTTCCAAGATCCCTTCCTTTTCTCAGGGGCACCTTGACAGAGCAGGGGCACTCTGACCTGTGCCATTCCCTCCAAAGCACACACTGGGAAAACAAGGAGCAGTGGGAAGCCAGTCAGAGATGGGTGATAGCATCCAGGGCACACCACAACTGTCCTTTCCCATCTGCTGACCTGCAGTGTGCACTGATGTCCAGCCTTAGCCCTTCCCATTTCACTGGGCTCTGGCCCTGTGACAGCAGTGCTGCACAGCTCCTGTGTGTTCTGCTGGGATAGCAAAGTGTTTCCAGTGTAAAATCCTAGCTCACTGACTTTCTAGCTCCTTTTTAGCCAGATAGATAAATCCAGAGGCAAGTTTGCCCCAGGGCCTAGGGAGAGGCTGAGAAATCCACCCACATCTTCATTTGTTGAGTATCCAAGACTGGCCGTATTGGAAATATCACAAATTCAGAGGACATGCTCAGACAGTCACCAAGGGTGAAAGCTCTTAGCTGAGATGTAGAAACCAACTGCACTCTTCTATTTTTCATTTACAATGGTTTACCCTGAACTGGTGAGCAGTGCTATTGCATGTTCATAAAGGTTGGGAACAATGTTTTGAGTTTCTGCCTCTCATTCAAAGGAACTGGCTTTTGCTGGCACATGACTGTGCTTACTTCTGATTGCCTGACCAGTCTGAAGGAAAATGTTTTCCAAGCAAAGAATGCCACCCATATCCCAGCTGAGATGTGCAGAGCTGGGAGCACAACTCGTGCTTGGTAGAACTCCACTACAGTGCACTGGAATTACTCTAATCTGAAAACAAACAGGCAAAAACTGCTTATGGCTAAATCAATGAGACATTAAGTTCAAATATTTGCAGCACAACAGTAACAGAGCACACCTGAAATTACAAGATCTTCCTACATCCTGCTGTTCCAGCTCTAGATGCCAGGAAAAGCAGCAGAGTAATTTAGTTCTCATTGCTTAATTTCAATTGATACTCACAAAAACGATACTGGTTTTATTCTAGTCACTTTAGTTAACTGTTAATTCACTGGGAGCCAAAAAATATCAAGCAGGGGTTTCAAAAAAATGGAAAAAGTTTATTAGGAAAGGATAAGAACATTGCCCCAAATTTCAAAATATCCAAGAACATCCTGTCTTTCCAGACATGACAGTTTAATTCTGATTTCTCAGCTTTATGTTTTGCATAGAAGATGACATTTGTATGTCACTGGGATTGCATCAGCTGGTAAGTGGACGTGCCACAAAACCCTTTCCCTCATCAGAGCTGTAGTTACAGTGTCCAAAACACAGTGAGTGAATGGCTACATCCCTGGGACTGTGTCGTCATTGGGAGCACCATGGTGCTAACACCACCCACACTCGCACTGGGCCCATTCCCACGGTACCGCTCAAGGGAGACACGGGGTCTTTGCCTGGAGGGAATTTCACTGGCCAATTTAACATTTAAGAGCTAACTTTCTAATGTGAGTCTTGCAAACCACAGAGAATTAATCACATTACCCAACCTCATGGGACGACTGCCAAACTTTCTTTCAGGCATACTCTGTCTGGAGAATAACAGTAGACAGAAATTGAAAGTGAACTTTCGTTTGGTCACCAAATATCTGTCTGACTTTACTCTTTCTACAACACATCCAATGATATTTATGGAAAAATACAAGGTAATTCTTCAGTAGTTCCTGACATGCCACTATCTTAGTACCACCTGCTCTGCTCTCAAAAATGATTAAAATACCAGAGACTACCTACCTTCCTAACCTCTTGTAGTAGATGTATCTGATTTGGCCTCTATAATTACCAGAAATTCACAGGATGTCCTTAGCAAATTGTTTTGCATTACCCTAAAAATCACATCTGGAAACTGATGATCTGATGACATTCTTAATTATGCCTAATTGCTGTTAGTACCCTCCAACACTGCAGTAGCTATAGCTTAATATGTGTCCCCCTTGAAGGCAGAATTCTGCATCCTTCAGTGGTGAGATGCAGCCTCAATCTCACTGCTGCAGTCAGAATCCTATGGGCTAGGCAGGTGCCTCTTGAAAATACTGTCAAAATGATCACCCCTGCTATTCACTGAGGGCAGCAACTATTAGGGCAGCACAGGGGTGCTTGCAGAACACACCCACAGTAAATGTGTGGATAATAGCACCTGCCTAAGAGAAGAGCATGGTGCAAAGTGTGTGTGCACCCACACGTGCCCAGATCACACACACATAACTGGGCACTTGCTCCAAAGTGCTTATTTTTAAAAAAGAAGCAATCATCAGAGGGATTGAACAGTAACTGGGGAATTAGACAGTCTTGAAGAAAATGGAGCTGCCTTGAACAAAACGATAAAAAAGTACAATTGTCGATTAATTGTCATTACTTTAGTGTCAGTACTTTAGCCTTGATTCGGTTTAAGCTACAGAAACTGAGCCCTGTTCTCCTGTGGCAGCCTGCTGAGATTCTGCTACTCCTGCTGCCTGCTGAAAATTAAGCACTGCCTCATGCCCAGCTTGTGGCATGGGAAAGACAACACCCTGCAGGATCTAGGGACATTTCCCAGGCTGTGCTGCAGAGAATGCAGCAGAGCAGCACTCTCAGGTCTAAGGGAAAGGGCTCTCCCCTCCTTTCCTCTTAGCAAAGAAGTGCCAAGTAAGAGGAGACACATTATTAGAGAGGAAGTGGTTATAACTACTCCCTGGCTGCATCAACAGAGCTTCCAAGCTCTCCTGATTGTACATTTAAATTCATTAGCTGCTAACATCTAACCTGGACCTAATGGACCATATACAACCCATGGGGCAAGGTGGGGGACAAGTGACTCCAAAAGAAGTTAAGCATCATGGTCATGGCTGTGCCAAATCTGGCTTGCAATGCCCTGCACAATGTGTCAGTGCTATCTCACCACACACACCCTTGAGCCGTGCCCCAAAGACATACCAAAGCAGCCACCACACCTCCTCTGTTGAGTTATAAAAATAAAACTCTCAAACAACTGAGCAGGATTCTCGTTATTTGAGGCTTTTGCTAAGACAAAACCCTCAAATTCTACTATCTTGTCTCAGAATAATAATCTAGTGTGAGACCTGTTCAAAGCCTGTGCTCCTGCTCATGGCCCTCTGTGTGCTTGGGTGTTCCTGTGTCACCAAGCAGTGCTGCTTTAACCAAATGGTTGGAGAGCTACAGCCCCACAGAAGCCAGTGCTGAGGCAGGAGCCCCTTGGGATGCCCCCCAGCTGCACAGTGTTAGTGCAGGTTAGACCTGGAAAGGTCCAATATGACCTCTGCTGCAGATGTGGCCATGATGAGTCTCTGACCTGAACTGGTGCCCAGCAAGCAGTGTGAGCTGGGAACGGCAAAGCCCAGAAATCACTGGCAGCCTTCTCTCCTTCACAATTCTCTGCCACAAACATTGAGCTTGGCTTTGCAAAAGCTGTGTGCCAATGGTTTCTGGGGACCAGAAATGCCTTTAGCCGTACAGACATGGGGCAGGTTCTCCTGACTGCTCCTACACTGTTCTCTGCTGCAAGCAGGAAGAAAAAGGCTTCACCTCAAGACATGGATGTTTCATCTTCCATTCTGCCCCCTGAAGAGGCTTTAAAGACTGACTTCTACTCACATAAGGAAAGAAGTCAGTCAGCAGAAATGAACTCTGGAACTCCTCTGGACTCTGTTGAGGCTGACCATTACCTCGTGGGCTTGTGCTGAAGATCCAGTGCTGGTGACTGAACTAGAGCTGGAACTGCTCTTTGCTTGGTGCATGTGAAAAGCTCTTGCTGCTTTTCATTCCATGCCTGGGTCATTCCTGTGTCACTGCCTGCTGGACTGGAAGGAAATGACTGCTGTAAATCTGTTTTTAGAAATATTTGACTCCCTTAATATGTTAAATGAATTCCAGTTATTTATGGGATTTTACTTAGTTCAGGGTAAGACCTATTGGATTGTTTAGACTATTCCAATTGTTACCTTTTTCAATAAAAGGGTAAGTGTTACTGAAGAATAAACTCCCTACAAACAATAATACACCTGGATATTTAAATTGGTTTGACTACTATACTAAATGATTTGAGGAAAAAATCCAAAAATCTGCTTACCTGGGAAAAATTCTTACCTTAGTTTTATCAGTTACAAACTGATCACCTAACAGCATTGAAGTTTTCAAAACAAAAGAAATCCAGAACAAAACTACAATAGTCATCTCAACATACATGAACTATCCCTTTTGTTTCTTTGTTTGCATCAGAGAAAACCCAAACCTACCCTTTGTTTCCTTTAGCTGAAAAGTGTGGAAAATATGACATAGAAAGCAATTTAGTGTCACTCATTGTGAGCAGGCAAGTGCCTGCATTCTGTGGAGTGGTGCCTGTCACAGGAGCTTACAATGCACACTGCTGCTCCCAGAGCTACCTCCACCCATGCCCTGAAACAGCTGCAATAGTGGGCTTCAAAAAACACAGCAGAGCATCTCAGTGCCCTTCCTGCAGCTTCCCTGGCTGGGAGTGGGGCAGAGCCTGCAGGAATGGCTGTCTGCAGCTGAGCACAGGGCAGGGCCAGCAGCTGGTGGCTGCAGACAGGCCAGCCCAGCAGGCTCCCTTCTGCCACTTCCCTGCTCAGTTCCTCAACACCCAAGCCCAGTCCCAGTGTTTTTGACCACATCTAACCTGATGCACAAGCTCTGATTCACCATTTGCCATAGAGCAGATTCCTGTGCAGTGCAGGGAGTGTTTCTAAAGGATGTAAGGACTTAACAGAATGCAACCAAAGGCATGACTTTACTGCACTCTACCCACTCTATGATAAGCACATACACCCTTACTCCATGCTAAATGGGAGTTCATGGCCTACTCTTCACTGAGAAGCAAACTCCCTTCAGTTCCTTGGCATCTCTCACGAGCAGAAGGAGGTGGCTAGGCTTGTACCAAGAAGAAGCTGCTATGAGCATTTACCTGCCCCCCAGCACCAGTTTGTGTGAGCATCCCTTCCCCAGCATCTCATGGACTGGTCCCACTGCAGTGGCAATGGGAGGAACAGCCCAGCCCACAGAGCAGATGTGGTGCCCTGCAAACCCAAAGCTTTACAGTGACACTGAGTCTCTACATTTAACTGACTGCAGCTGCAGTGGCCCTCACCTATCCCTCTACCTGCCTTAGAAGATGCAAAAAGGGAGAGCCGCATAACTGGAAAGGATTAAGTGGAAGACTGTTCTGCTCCTGCCATGCCCACCTCTGTTCTACCCCACAAAGACCCAGCAGGTTCCAAGACACAGCCTACAAAAAGCCACAGTCCAGCAAGAACAGCCCAGGAGACAAAGTTTGCTGACACCTGGGCAATTCATGAGAGAAAAGGTCATGATGATGAGACAAGGGAGCTGAAAAGTGCCTAAGGAGCAAAGGATTCCTGCTGGCACCTCCAGAAAGGCTGCCTGCCCACAGGAAAAACCATCTAAGAGCTACGAGAAGCCGTGGACAGGATGTGCTAACACTCCAGCATCAGAGGTTAATCCCTGAGATGTCAGCACCCTGCAGAGGTGCTAATCCATGGCTGGGTGCCTGAATCAGCCTGGCAACACCTCCTGCACATGGCTCCTCCTTCACCAGCTTAGTGCTGAGGCTGGGTGAAGTCCAAAGAAAGATGCTTTATTTTTTTAGTTTATACATTCAACCATTTCCAGTACATGAACAAACAAAAGGCTTACAGAGTTGAGTTAAATCATAAACTGATCCATGGATGCACAGCACCAGCAAAGAGAGAGAAGCAAACATTGCAGTCTGCACTGGGGTCCTCAGACTTCTGATAATTTGTGTCACCTGAAGTGTTCTCCCCTCTGCCTCACACCAGGCTCAGGGCTCCCAGGAGCCAGAAGGACACTGCTCCCATGGCTCTGAGGGCTGCTGGCTGGACAGGACAGTTCACCACACAGCCAAAGGCACCACAGCAGTGACCACCCCAGGAGTGTCTGTGCACCCAGCAGTACTCTCTGAGCTGATGCTTGTGCTTGCCCCCTAGTAAACTGCCTGCAGTGTAAGGGGTGCTGCTGCAAGCTTGAACCAACAGCTGCAATACCAGTGATGTCTGGTTTCAAGCCCCAAAGATCTGCATAAAGAGAACTTCCATCTGAACAAAAATCACATTTGGCTAGTGAGAAAGCCAACCCCACACCCATGCATTAACAGAATTATTTAATCAGAGAGAGGGTCTTTAGTAGATATTTTTTTTGTGCTTAACCATCTTCAGGCATTAACAATTATTTTCCCCTAGATATTGCAAGAAGCCCAAAGTTTGTTCTTTATGATCAGCTTATCCCATGAAAGAGAAGTCCACATACAGTATGGAACAGCTCTTCTGCTCTTGAGACCTCAGTAGGATTGAAGACAACTTCTAAAAAGCTTTACCAGTCCGAGAGAGAAGTCACTATTCATTGTGGGTGTGAGTTTTGCTCCTTGCTGAGGGTTTTGGCTACCACTGCCATGTGGGCAATCAAAATGCATGTCTGAGTTGTACCCCATTACTATACTCCAGGATCATCTGGCCCAAATTATATTATCAAAGCAGAGGATGTTACTACATTCACTCTTTATTGAATCCTGGGAAAAAAGCTTTGAGATCAGCCCCAAACTATTTTACTAGCTCTGCTCAACCTTGCTGGAAAAGCCCCCAAATTACAAAGTTAATTGGCAGCACATTGTTACCATATGTGGTGTGCAAGAGAAGCACTGAAGTTTATTTAGGCAACAGAACCAAAGGAGAGTGGAATATTACTGCTCTTTATGAGGATTTTGTGTTGGCCTTGATTACGAAGGCATCCCCATCCTTGATCCTGCAGTGTGCAGCCTGCCCAGCAGAATTCACTAAAGTGTGAAGCTCCAGCAGTTCCATGACAGCAATCCATAGCTGATGTTTGCAGCAAAATTGTAGCCACAGGCTAGAAACTCTCTCTCAGTTTTTAAGCTCTGGCAGCATCCCTGTACCAGGGTCCTTGCACAGACCGCCCAGGCTACACTAACATCTCAGCCCCACACAGGCACCTGCAGAGCTCCTGCTGTCCCACCTGGAGGAACAAACTGCAATTCACACAGTCTAGGAGTCACAGGCAAACACTGCTTGCCTCAAAGAACCATAAACTATTCCTAAATGCTCAAATAGACTTTCGTGAAGTGAAACATCAGGTTTCAATTAAGATGCCTTCATTTCCCAATCTGATGTGTGTTAAACAACCTATCAAAACCTCATAAACTTCAGTTCACAGCATTCTCATTTCCGGATTCTCTCTTCTCCTTCCAGTTAAAGCAATAACTTGTGTATTAAAATAACGTGTTTAAAAAGAAAAATAAATGGGGCAAAAAGTAAAGTATGATGATTTTTGTCATTTATTGGGACACCACTCCTGATTTTCTGGAAGACACATCAAGACTACATTGTTCTAACGGTAAGTTCTGGAGAATGCAGAGAGATGAAGTAAGTTAATTCCTAGCTGACTGGAATAATTGCAATAAGATACCTTCAGTGCACAGAACAAAAATCCAGAGTTCCCAGAATCTCATGACAGCTTCTGTACACAGCAGTGTATTTTTCAAAAGCACCATTCCATGCGGCTGAATCTGTCTGCATATCTTGCATTTTGCATATCGAGAAGGAAATGTCTTATCTTGAGGCACCCACCCATCTGACTTGCACAAAACAGAAGTCTCTAATATTCCAGAAGTCTTCATGATATAATTATTTGAGCAAGGCAAATGAGGCACTATTCTGTCCAAATCCCTGCTGTGACACAGCAAATCTCCTGCACTGATAGCAGTGGAAGGACAATGCCAGGGGCAGACCAAGCAGACCTTGTCCAGCAAAAGTGCTTCTCTCTGGGTTTGTCAGCTGTGCCAATGTGCCCAAAAATGTCACGTGTGGTCTCTATCAACAACTATATCACATGTGTACATGAGCAATTTACCCACCCAAGTAATACTTACTCTAATGGTTGATATATTACGTAGAGCAAATATAAATAGGTTCTGAGGACAGTGTTGCAATGTGAGATAATCCAGAAAACCCAAGTCACCACCTACTCCAACACCAACACTCCAAAAAGCTGCACTGGGGGTGAGAGGCACAAGAATGAGCATTAAGGAATTTTGTTAATAAATATGAGCCAAAACTGTGGTTTGCATTGTTTGCTTTTGAGAGCTTTTACATATAAAACTTGCTGGGATAAGACCAGAATTTCTTACCAAAGGCCTCATAAAGCAAACTTTTACCCTTTTCTACTATCAGCCTGGGATGCAACTTCACAGTAGCTTTCACAAGGCACTGTTAAAGTGTTGATGATCCCCCCAGAATCCTTGGATCAGGAAGGTTCTGAAGGAATCTGGGTCTGAAGGAGTCTGAGAGCTGTGACTGTAACAGAACCAAAGTCCCTCCCTTTCAATGTCCAACAGTAGAGGCCCAAAGGAAAAATAAGAACAGTGTAAGCCTCCTGTGCTGCCTGGCCTCACATCCTTCTGTGAGGTTTGGCTCCCTTTGCTCTGTACCTACCCCTCTGCCCATGAGGCCGTTGTTGAAGGGCAGTCCAATGAAGCTGAACGCTGCCTCCTGGATAAAGTAGGGGTTCAGGATACGGATCTCGTGGGGCTCCCTTGGCACACGGGTTGCCACTGACTTCCAAAAGCCATCAGAGGCACTCTGGTAACAAAAACAAAAACAGAAACAAAAAGGAAAAAGATGAAACAACAAACAACAAACAGAATTATGTACAAAATATAGCAGATTTCTGTTATTTTATTTTAAAAATATATTATAATGCACTTCTGTAGCAGTTCCCATTGTCTCTGCTCACTGCCACAGGGCAGTAGTATGACATTGTAGGGAATGTGTGTCTCATGGAGAGGTGGAAGCAGCATGGACTGATGCAGTTGAGCCAGTCTGGATAGCAACTGTGAGGGAGACAGACAGGCCAGGTCTTCCCACTTTATCCTATATTTGTCCTCCCCTGTTAGGTTTTATGTGAATTAAGCTGTAAACTCCTACAGATATCATCCTGTTTTGTGAACAGTCATGAATGTTCACAGTACAAGGGAAGAGACAACTAAGTATGTCTATTATTTTTACCCAATTCCAGTTTTCACCCTGCACACATGGAAGAACAGTGGCCTTGATGTGTGCTGCACTCCTAGACAGCCTGGCCTGGGGAGGGGCTGGTGTCACCCTGCCACATGGCTTCCCATCCTTGCTCATTGATGGCTTTGCATCATTTCTTGCCATCACTGACACCTTCCCAGGTGTCAGCAGGCACAGCACAGAGTGCCCCCAAAATAACCAGAGGCTCTGTGCTCACAGGACTTAAGGAGCAGTTGTGTTCCAATGTTTCACTTCTGTTTGGGTTAATTCAGAGCAAGGCACAGGGAGGATGGAAGGAATATTAATCTTCTGACCAGCTTCTTGGGCAGGATAATCTGATTGAACACCTCCTTGAAGCATTGAGCCATCTTCCCTGAGATCTCCATGACAAGAAACAGACACTACACTACATAAAAAGGACACACTCTGGAATTCATTATACACAGTTTTGGGTTGCTTGCAGCTTAGCAGTGACTTTACAGCTGCTCTCAAGGCACTGATGAAAATGTTGATTATCCACTGCAAAATCCTCAGGAGCTTCCTCTGCCCAGTAGTGATCACCCCTGTAATTTCAGACTGGAATTCTGCCTCAGCCAATGCCTGCTGCATTTCACACACTCCCTGTCGTTGCTCGGCTCCTGCGAACTCACACCACGTGTTGCTAAACACCTTACAGAGTGTTTTTTATGGAACAATCCCATGGATATCTTTAGCTGCTGAATTTCATACCCTGAAACTGAAAATTTGGCAGATGGCTCGTGCTACAAAAGGCATTTACAGAGCAAACCTGAGGAGGGTGCACACTGTCATCCAAGCCAACATTCCAGGAAAGCAAAATCCCATTGCTATCTGTTCCCCCTCAAAACTGCCCAAATACAATACATTTTGACAACCAGGGCAAGCATCCCATGGCTTTAAGTTCACATTTCATCAATGGCCAAGTGCCCTTGGGACCTTAAAAGGAAAAAATTTCTTAATTATCACTCAGGTTCTTTCATCATAGTAGAATTAGAAAGAATGCCTGGTGTCAAAGTAGTCTAACACTTTCCATTATAATAAGACATTTTCAGCCACTGAGTGATCCCAGCATTAAAAAAAAAAAAAAAAACAGAAAAAAAACTTTACAAATATTAATAAAGTATAACATCCATTTGACCAAGGGATTTGAGGGATTTGGTATGCCAGCTGGGTTTTGCCTCCTTGTGAAAATTCATTAAAAATTGGATAAATATTAAACCTTTGGAATTTCCTAAGGGCACACGTAAAGTAGAGGTCTTTCAGTTCCAGGAAAGGAGGGGGAAAAATAAAAAGGGGTCACAGACTCCACTTGCATTAAGCATGCTCCAGGTCTCACAAAAATGAAGATGATAAACAAAAATTGTGAACAGCTATTCATTCAGTGAAACCATCTTATCAGGGGTTTAAGCAGGCACTCCCTGGAAAAATAGTGTGTGACCTTGAAACTAAAATAAATTTATAAGTTCAATTACGATTTCACATACACCTCTAAATAAGGCATTGCCCAAATTTTGTGAACAACTCAAGCCAAAGGTCTGCAAGCTATTTAAAGTGGACAGAAGATGCCTTTTGTTTGGACATACACTCTGTAGGGGACTCTACATAAGTTCTTGGATTTAAGTAGGTTTTATATGGCTTTTACATTACACATAAAACATTAAATAGAAAAGAAAAAGAAGAAAAGTTATAACATTGGAGAGTTTTATTGCTTGCTGCTGCTGGAGCTGAAATAACCAGACATAGCACTGCTGTCCATCTTCCCAGTGCTGTGTGAACCATGAGGACCACACCTGGGCTCCTCTCAGCTAATTCAATGCCAGTGGAAAATAAATGGAGGTGCCTATTCCTAGCTGGAAATACAACCAGTCTGCTTCACTCTCTTCTATTTAGCTGTTTCTCCTGTTGTTCTTCATGACTATTTCCCTAAGCATTTCCTTCAGCTATCACACTGCTCTGAAATTGCTCTGGCTTCTCCCTCCTGTCTCATTTCTGTTTGCTCTGTGTTCTTCCCTGTAACTTCACTGGGGAGCTCCATTGAGATTAGTTTTGAGGGACACCTGGGGGAGTCTTTCATTTCCCTGCTGTAATTTCTAAAACAATTACAGGGAGGATCACAGAGTCTCAGCAGACAGCTCTCACTTCCACCTATAGAGCAGGCAAAGCCCCGCGCAGCGCTAAAGAACCAAAACTGCTTTCCTGGCTTATAATGACTGACATCCCAGCCTTGTGGTTTGGCTCTGCAGTCCCATGGCCCCGAGCTCCCTTCCCAGCGCTGTGGTTTTGCTGTGCAGCGTGTCCCGGGCAGGCTGCAGAGCGCAGCACCAGCCCTGCGAGCCCGGGGCTGCTCCAGACACGGCCCCGGCAGCGCAGCCCTGCCGAGGCTCTGTGCGATGCACGGTCAGCCTGATTGCACCCAGATGTTCACAGAGGTTTCCAGAGCAATCCCTTCCCATCGGGGAACGCTGTCCCTTCTTCTGGCTGGGAGGAGAGCCGAGGAGCAGCAGGCATTAGGAGGGAGGGCACGCTTTTCCTCCCAGATTCGACAGCTCAGACTCGCAGCTGGAGGCTGGGGGCATCCTCTGTTGTCTGCTGCAGTGGCTAAACCTGCAGTGCTTAAGGGTGGGCTTGTCACAATGAAATAACTCCTGTCCTGATCAGCACAATGATAAACAGTCAGAAAATGAGTCTGAAAACTGCTTAGGCAATGTTCCTGCAGCGCCTCATCACCTCCTGGTACCGAGGTGGAAACCAGAAGGAACAGGCTGGAAATTGTGTATCCTTGTGTTAAGTTTCCACTGTTATTACTTGCTATTACTGTGCACCTGGAGTCCCAGGCACAGATCAGTGCCAAAGGCTGCCAAACGAAGCTGACACGACACAAGCATAAAGAAACAAGTATCATAAATGGGCAGACAGGAGAACATGACTGAAGAACACATCTAGGAGGGCCATGACATTTTTAAGCAATCTTGGAATGTTTTCCAGTTTGCATCATTGCAAAGGACATCACTTAAAGCTTTAGAGGAAAGTATTTTAAAAGTACAAAAGAATTTAGATAGGCCAGGACTTTCAAGTCAGTCTCTTGCACAGTTCTCACCCAGCAAGAGAGGCAGAAAGAGACACCACCTCTATAGACACCACTCCAGGAATAAACTGGTACAGACAAAACAGACCAAAGACAGGAGATTAGGAAGAAGGGATAAAAAGTGGCAGGGCTCACCAAATAGCTCCAGGGACAAGACAATCCAGCTGCAATCCCTCATTCTGTCCATTTGCAGAATACTGAAGGCTAATAGGCACAGCCAGTTGTAAACTATTTTTTGTCTCCATTCAGTTTTCCATCTCCTATACTCAGATTTACCAAGGCAAATCACAACACTCTCTAAAATAAGATATGGAAACTCAGAGCCTTAGCCAAAAAGCACCTCAGTGGAAAATACAAACCACTAGAAGCAGGCTGAGTCTCCCACAATAACAGCACTTCTATATACTGAACAAAAGAGAGGTAATGCCATTGCATCCACATGATACAGATGCTGCCTCTGTGACTGGATTTATGAGTAAAATAGCTCATTGATGATTCCAGCTCTGATGGAAAAGGGGACAGGAGGATTGCAAAGGCCACCTACATGCAACATGATGTCTGGGTATGCAATACGTGCTGCAGAGATTACTGCTCTTTTGAACTCTGCTAAGACCAGAAATGGAGAGGAAGAAGGACATGAGGCAAAAAAAATGTCAAGAGATGATGCACCAGTCACAAGACCTCACAGTGCCTGTGAACACATTGTTAACTGGAATCTCTGCCCCCACCAAGGCTGGAATGTGGTTTATTCTCTACCAGTCATCCACAAGCTCTCACTGTCACACAAACAAGGTACAGCAAAACCACTGCAATCCATCTGCAGAGGCTTTTAAAAGGTTTCTGCTCAGGCATGACTGGATTAGATGTGGAAGGTGTGTTTCCACTAGAAAATAACCATCTTATCAGCCAGTGCTGCATTTCTCAGCGGTCAAGTAGACACAGAGGCCTAGAAAATGCTCTTCTGCAAGTGGTAATATAAATGAAGTTGCATCATTTGCACTGATTATCAAAGCAATAAGGAATTTTTAGCAACAAGAACAGAGGTGATGAGAGCCTGCAGTCTGGGTTAATGGTCAATTGCCAGACCCACTAGCCCACACTTCAAGCATATTTACCCAACTTTCTCAAAGCTATGGAGAACCCCTCACCATCCTCTGCACATGGCTCTGACAGCCAGCATTCATTCTGAATGAACCTATCTTCAGTTTCTAGAGCCTAGAAATGCTCTAGAGACCAGTTCCACTCTTATCTGCCCCACTGGAAAGCTCTTACTCTGCCTGAAGTAGGAGCTTTGCTCAAGCCTCTCCCTCATCTTCTCTTGGTTCTGCTGTCAAAAGAGATGCAGCTCTTGGACTACCTAACAACATGATACTTCTAATTTTTTACCAGTTTTGTTTCTTCTCCCAAGGCAGCCTCCCCCGACCAAGTCTAAAATCAACTGACTGTAATTCACCAGGTCACTCCCCTGTCAGTATGCTCCATCTGCCAACTGCATCACAGCACCTAAAAGAACTCCTGGCAGGTTATAAAGGCCACAAATTTAGATTTTAATGATGTTGTTACTAATGGAGACAAAAGCACCTCAAAACATGGCACTACTAGAGCTTTTTTTTCTCTTTGTAAAGCAACAGTATTTTCTTTGTTGATAGAGCTCAGCTAATAGCTCACTACATTGGCTAGAGATAAATTTCTTTAAGCTGGATAACCAAGTCAGAAACCACAAGAGAAAGGAAATCTATTCCAAGCAGCAGCTGCAAACTTTAAACACCGTGCCAGACATGTAACTTACACAGCACCCTGGCTACACATGAAACTGGAAGCTGTCCTGTGCACAGATTCCAGCTCAGAAAGCAGTAACTCCAGTGGTGACAAAATCCACCTGGGACACGAGGGTGGCACTGCTGTGTCGCACACCAGTTTGCTGTAACTCAGCAATGCTCTCATTCCCATGGATGTCAGGAAGTTTCTGCCCTGTTTACCTGCAAACATATATTGTGAATAAGCAGACAAGCATATTCAAACAGGCCTACTGAATTTCCAGCTCCATTTGACCTACATAACTGAGTGCCACAGTTAACCCAAATACAGACACGTGGGCCTCCTGTGTGGCTGCTCTAATACCAGCTGCTGTCTTCTGATTCACAGGATTAAACAGCACAAGGCCAAGACCAGCTCTAAGGAGTCAGGAGAGCAAAGCTATTTTTATGACATGTTGTAAATGAAAAGGAATTCCTCTTAAAAAAAAGTATTCTCATGGTTTTATTCACGTAACTGAGAGCAAAACGTGGTTCATAGTTGTAAGATAACAAAATGCCGCCAAAAAAGAGATTGTCCCGTGAAGAAAATGGAACTTGGAACATGTCAGAGGAGCTGCAGAAAAACTGAAGATTTTTCTGATGAATGCTGTTTCAGAAGTTGAAGCATAAGAGATGTCTCACATATGGCATGTCAGTAGATATGTCTTCTCTGTACAAACAGGGTGATGGATAGACTGTCCCACAGACTCCTTTGTTCAAAATGCAACCTGGATTTTGAGCCAAAATTTGAAGAAATATTCCTGTTCTGAGATGTCTTAGGAAACATGCAAGTTTTTAGTGAAAGGAATGGATTTAGATTACTGCTTTGTGGGTTTTTTGTCTGTGAATAATTATCCTTTAATGAAAAAATATCTAAAGTGGTAGAGTTTCAGAAAAATCCTGAGGAAGAATAGGCCCTAAATCATCATTATATACATTATCTAGGGTGTTTTAATCCATAAGGGACTACCTCCTTTACTTTGTTATTATTTTTATGACATAGTTTATTAAATGTCATACTCATATAACATTAAAAGGATACCAGGGCTGAAAGAGTCAGATCCATGTGTTAGTAATTGCTGAAGTAGGACTGTCTTGCAATTTCAGCTCAGGATTGCTGTTGAGAACACTGACTTTTCAATCTTTCCACAAGATTTTTCTTATATCACCATGTATCTAAGGGTTTTACAAACCATGCTTTCACATTTAGAGCATCTCTGCAATACTTTGTGTGTTTAACATCTCCTCAAGAGGAACCCTCAGTGTCTGTAACCAGGAGACCAATCTTCCTCCTCTCATTTCCTCTCTGCTCTCCACGTGTTCTGCAGCTCCTACAACTACTCATACAAGGCTGAATGCCTTACATTACAGAAATTAGTCCAAATCTCAGTCTTCCCTCTCCACTAGATAGACAGCTGTGCTCCAAGCAAGCCAGGATATAATTAAGCAATTAAGGATAACATCTGCACAGGAGAACTGAATTAACATTGAAAATGTAATGTTATTTTTTGCTTTTTTTAACTTCTGGCAGCTTGATTCCTATAATCATACAGCACTTTAAAAAGTCTTAAAGTGCCAGTGCTTTAGGAATTTCCTGCCAGTTATAAACCCTTCCTTTCTCCGCTGTCCTCATCACTCCTGCTCTTGCCCTGTCCCAGAGCAGCCACAGCTCCTTCCCATTGCCTAGATGGCAGGGAGGAGGAAAAGGGGTTCCTGGGAGCCCAGGAGATGTTCCCTGCACCCTGGTCTGCTGCCCTTGCCCCAGACTCTTTGTGGAGAAGTGACTGATGAGAAAATCCTACTTGGTTCTTACATCCCTGGAGATATTGCATCCCAACTAACTGTGGGAGGACACCTGACAGGCAGGACAGGGCACCCACAGCAGGACTGAGAGCATCTAACAGCCCCTATGGAACATCAGACCAAGCCCTGGGATTTCACGGAACAGCAGCAGCCACACCAGGATGGAGAACTGGACAACCTCTGCAAAATAGGCGGGGAGATTTTTTTTTTTTTAACAGGGATACAATTGTACATTTTCAGTAGCCTCATCTTGAGACAGCTGAGTAATTTCAGCTGGAATTTCCAGCTGTGCCAAACATGTGGCATGGAAAAGATCAGCTCAAAGATGCCAGTGTAAAAATGATAAAAATGATAAAGCATTTTCCCCATCACTTATAACAGAAAATATGAGGTGATCCCAACTATGATCCCAACTACAAGCCCAGCTACCTGCTCCACTTACAACCATATGCCTGCTCAGAAGAAAAAAATTGAAAAGAAATTTTAAAAAGCTGTCTTTGCAGGCTTGGGTGACAAAGCACAAGGGCATCCCAGGACATCCATCAGCAAGGTCTTTTTTGGGGAGCTGAACTGGTTCACGAGTTTGAATACAAACAGCAACTCATTAAACAACATATATTTAGACTAAATTCTTGGCACATTACAACAAAAAAAGCTAAAGGATCACCACAGGAAGAATTATGGCCTAAAAGCCCTCATTGCTTTCTGAAGTTATCTCAAAGTGAGACTCCAGGGAAATTTTTACATTGTTTTTACAGCAAGAGTACACAGAAAATCTGTCTTCTCCTATTTTGGCATCTTTGCTGAAATGAGAAGCCAAATCATTTGTATATTCACTGAGTGTTCATATAGAATATATACAAATTATTCAGTGTCCTCTAAGAGGAGAAGGCAGAAAGGTCAAAATAACAAGAAACTGGGAAGATGCCAAGAAGCTCCTGCCCTACTTTGTTTTCTAGACTTGCATTAATAATTAGTGTTTTACAGAAGAAGAGTTTTTAAGTAAGATTATTTAATATTCTTAAAAGATTAGAATTTAAATAAACCGTAATCCAAACAGAACATTTACATTTAAAGAGTTTTTTTCCAAATTGCAGAAGTGCTGATGGCCTGGGCCAGGATCTGTATTTTCTGACCCTGTCAGTTGTGGGCAAAGTTCATATAATCAAAAATGGTCAGAATACAAGAGATGGTCAAGATGAGAGGAACTTCCAAGTAGACCTACCAAGCTCTTGTGCACCCAACATTTTGCTCCAATTTTATGCCTCTGACTAAATAAACAAATAAAAATTAAGACACTAACAGTTTTACAATCCTGTCTTAACTAAGAAGAGAAGAAACACCCTCAGACACATGGCATAAAATCACAACTGCAAGAATAGAAATACTACCAAAAAAAAGTCAAGTCTTTCCTGAATCCCTCTTGCTTACTGCCTTCACGTGGCTTGGTCTATTTTCACTTCTGCTGTCAGGACAAGTGTTGGCATTAAATAGCTGTGAGTGCTGAAGCAGGGGTGCTGCTCAGGCAGGAGGGGAAGGAGGTCAGGGATTCACACACAGGAGCATCCTGCTCTCCTGCAGAAAGAACTGCCATTCCTCTTGGGTAGAACCAGGAGCACCACACACAGCTGGAGCACAGGGGGAGAGATAAATTTAGGAAGATAAAAGCACACGGGGAGTTTAGCTACCTCTGTTTATTATAGCAGACTGAAGATAAAGGTCAACCCCCTGTCCTGGAGCCCTCGGTGCTTCGAGGCAGAGAAAATGTTACAAATTGCTCAGACAGCTCTAACTATGCAAGTAATCCATGGAGCCTGCCAAGGAACACATGTGTTTCAGGCATAAATCGTCCAATCTATTCCTTTCTGAATTAACATCTGTCATCATGACACCACTCAAAATGACTGAAGACTGGATCATATTAACAACCACACATCTTGGATAAATATTTACTGTTCAGACTTTCTCCCCCCTCCTCACTTTAAATAAAAAATGCAGATAGCAAAATTCCTGGAGCTGTGAAAGGGGAGTCTCTTTTCAGCCACTGACAGAAAGCATGTGATTTTATTTACAAAATCAAATCAGTGTTTTCCCCCTCCTCTGTGAGCCTTCATACCCCACACTGGTGAACTTACAGCATCCTGTGGTGTTGCAATGCTCTCCAAAGAGCTCTTCTGGGGGATTCTGTTATGCTGGAGGCTGCTCACCTCAGAGACTCCACAAAGCCTTCTCCCTCTGGATGCAGAAACAGATCTGGCTAATTGTGCCCCCCAAGAAGAGAAAAATTTGCTGTGACCTTTGCAGACAACTGGATAAAGCAAATAACTTACTTCCATGACAAGCTGTCAGGTGTATTACTGGCTTGCTACCCTGCTCCCTGTAGTCAACAAATGGGTCATAGAAAGTGAGGACAGGGGGTCCCAGAGTCACAGAAGAGGAGGGTGGGAAGGCAACACGAGTTCAGCCCTGTCCTTTGTACTCCTAGCACACAGAATTTTACCAGATACTGGATTAAGTCTGCATTATAGTAAAAAGATGTCAGCAGTCAGTGCTCCCTTCTGCAAGTATGTCATCTGACAATTGTAGGGACAGATTTCTAGGAAATTATATGTGTTAAGACTGATTTTATCTAGTTGAGCTTCTAGCCACCACATTCTGCTATTTCTTCTCAGCACGGCTTGAGAGGCTGAGAGAAACCCTGCTGAAATCCTTGTGGAGATTCTGCATAGCAGGGAGCAGTGCTCCTCCATCAGTAACTTCTCTCTCCAGTCCTTCACTCTCACACTGTTTGAGTGGAACTTGACCAAGATATCCAGTCTTGATTTCAAGAAATCAAGAGCAAATTTATCAAGCCTGTAGGGCAGATGTAGCAAAAATACTTATACTGATACAAATGTGCTGCCTTTTTTGGTCGTTTGCCTAGCTTCAGATACGCTTCTTCCTACAAAATTAAAAACTCTTGTGAGAAAAAATGTTCCCTCTAGGTAGAGAGAGAGACTACAAGTAAATCCCTCCAAAATCTCATGCATAAGCTAAATAAATTGAACTCCATAACTAAATAAATTGAACTCAAATCTCTCAGCCTAAGGGAGGCTTTGCAGACTTCAAATGATTCCTGTAGTGAAGTGTTAACACAGAACATCTTCATTCTACCAGCAGTTGCACCAATGGCCAACACCCTCTGGGTGATGTCTCAGTTACACTGCTGGCACTGTCCTGGCACTTCTCCCATGTGCTGGATTTGCTGCATGGAGGAACATCTGCTGCACATGTGGGCCATGCAACACCCTCATGGGCTGCACTGGTGGCTGAACAACAGACACACACCCTGCTGCTGGAGAGGCCAGCTGGAGGTGAGGCCATGCAAGAATCCGAGAGCACTGTGGTGCAAAAGAGAGCACCACACAAATCCACAGGCAAGCAGGCAGTTTTGTTAGCTCTGCTGTTAATGGAATTGTGTGTGTTTCATTAAGATTACCATCAGATTTGGAATTTCTTTCTTTACATTGGCTCAGCTGTCCCAATCAAGGCAGGCAAGCTGAGTCTACAGGCACTATGCCCTTGAAATGCACCCACTGGGATTTGCATAAACTGGTGTCTGAATATTGCCAGAGCCTGCCAAAGTGAGTGCAACATGAGCACCCTCCCGGTGCCTTTTCAAGACATCTGCACTTGCTCTTCAGCTGGCCCTCACACTGACTTTTCAAGATGTGGAAAAATTGCAACTCTAAATTGCCCATCTTTTTTGACTTTGGTTGAGAAGGAAGGAATGATCAAATATCTAATGAGAGAGCAGCAGCTGTCAGTTGTATGGCCACAGGCATCAGAAAAGATTAGATGGTGACAATATTAGGAAGAAATTGTCTCAGGCTAAATCAGGATGTGTAGGCAATCCCAGAAAGGATGTCCTGCTAGGGCAATGATACAGTCTTTTCAGGGCTAAATCTTGTTTGGGTCTCTTCATTTAAGAATGATGTACAGGAATAGAAACTAAAGAAATAAAAATCTGACTGGAGCTCTCTGGTTTTCACGTTACAGCTGGGATTACTGAGCCAGAAATGAAGATGATGCTGTCTTGGCAGATGTGGGATAAAGGTTCTTTAAGGACTGCTGATGCCTAGTATGGCTAAATGCTTCTCCTCCATTAATAAAAGTATAGGGCAAGGATGACTTGTGTTAGGTAACAGCAAGCAAAGCAAGGAACAAAAAAAAAAAAAAAGACATAACCCATGCATGGTGTGGAAAAGACTAGAAGGGCAGACACACCAACAATTTGCATTCTAATTTTAAAGAAAAACTGTCTAAAAATTGAGTCATCAATGATGTCATTCCTACAAGTATAGACACTTTGCAAACTTTTGACACCTGGATTTTTTTAATCCAGGAAATAGTGTGGTCATGGCTATTTTTTAATTTCTTCATTTGCCCCATGAGCTTAAGTGAATGGTTACAGACTGTAGATATTAATGGATACCCAATCCAGGTGGACAAGTTTCATTGTCCAGGACACATCCACCTGGCACCATTGAATGCCATGAAGGCACATTGCAAAGGCACCAGAGCAGCCCCTGCCACCAGCTGATGCTTGGCAGGGCACTCAGACACACTGTGCATGCCTGGCTAGGAGCAGCTCTCAGCTATGCAGTGACCTGCCTAATCTCATCACGCTGCTGCAGGCAGGTATGTATGAAGGGCAGGCTCCAGCCTGCACCTCCCATACCAACAACCTTCCCTTGGGAATCTGGCCAGGATGTCTCCCCCAAGGCCCACACTGCAAACTGGGTCATTTGCCTGCTGAGGTTGCTGTATGGTCCTCACCACAGTGCTACCTGAAAGCTTGTTAAAATCACAAAATACACAACTAAACTTATCTCCTTGTCTTGGTCAACAGTGTTTTATATAGCACATCTGCATATTTTCCAGCCTCTCTTCTAACCATGACTAGAAGAAACTGGCTTACCTTCTCTCATAGGGCACCAGTGCTCATACTTCTCCTTAAAATCTTCTGGAAATTGCTCTGACCGCCTAGGCCAGTCACAAAAAGGATTTTCTTTTTCATAAGCAAGTCCTCCATGGCTCTCTTGGGCCATTCCCACCAATGCCTCCAATGGTGAAACAGCTCCTGACCATGGCAGCACATCCCCCCAGGCAGTGTGGACTAGCCTTCTACAGAGCCAGAGATCAAAACCTTAAAACCCAAACAATGATGTCAAAACAACCATACCAGAAACACAAGCTAACTTCCAGCTACTCTCTGGCAAAGGAATATGGAATATTCTCCACAGAATGGATCACAGAGACTCTCCCACCTCATCTTCTCAGTCAGAGATTTGGTAGGAGGCAGAAAAGTCTGCCTCATGTTTTCACTTTCTTACAAAGCATTTCCTGGGCTTCAACATTTAGTCATGGCTCAGTTGCCTTGACTGAGACACTGAATGATCCTGATGATGTGGTAGGGTATTCCCTGCTACAATTCCTCCTAGAATTTCCCCACACTCTGTGAGTAGAAATGGTTTTTAAACCATGTGCTAGGACCACAGGACAACCACTAATGAAAAGTCTTTCTTGCCTCTTCCTCACTGCAAGCCTCATCACGTCCCTTGAGCAGCCTGGCTGCCTTACTCACCAGCCATGCCTTCCTCAATTATACTTCAGAAGGGATTACTTATAAACAGCTATTTAGGTGAAAACTCAAATTTGTGAAAGAAATTAAACAACCCTTAAGCTGACCTCTCAGTTCAAAACCTTTTCTTGTTTATGATGGAGCAGCTTCTGTTCCCTTCCAGCTGAGTCCAAGGAGAGCAGGGGGACACAAGGCAATGCCCACCCTGGCACATCTCTAAGCAGAGGGGCTGAAGCTGTGTTTCAGCACAGGATGAGGCACCACAAACCTGTAACCAAGCTCTGCATTCACAATGCATTAAGAAAACTCTCAGTGGGTTTACAGCTCCACCAAACCAGAATGCTGTCCCAAGACTCATCCCCACATGTCTTTCTCACAATCCATGAAAAGACCCACTGTACACAAGACATTTAAAGCAACAAGCCCCTTGGAGGAGAAAAGGGAAAGAAAATATTTGTAATTCTAAAGCAAACTCTGAAGTGAATCTGCCAGTAGCAGTGGCCACTCAATTTGTCACCAAAGGCAATGGACAGCATTGGAAAAAGCAGATTTTCCTTCCCTAATGCAGACCCATGGAAACCACCTGCTCAAGTGCTGGGCTCAAGTTCCAAACAAGCTGAAAATACAGGCATGTGAATGAAGCTTTCCTTGGGATGGGACAGCAACAACAGATTCACAACCTCACTGCTTTCCTGAAGATGACAGGAGGAGCATGATGGCTCCTCAGGTTTGTTTCAGGATGTAAACCAGCCCACAGGTAGGGCTGTTTCATAATCTGAGGAATCTACAGTGAACTGCAGGGCTGTGACATTCACAGGCTGCCCCAGCAAACATGCAGCATGACAAGGCCATTAACTGATGGAAGAAGAGGAGCTCTAAACAAAAGCTCAGCAGACAGCACAAGTGCTGGCAGCAGTCTGGCCTTGGCTGCAGCACAGCAACCCTCACTGATTGTGCAGGAAGGCATCATAGCACACATTCTACCACAACTAGGAGTGTGCTCTTGGGTTAATACAACAATGTAGTTCCCCAATAAAAAGTTAAATAAAACCGTCCACAAGGTCTCTGAAGCAGCAGCCACATGCTGTGATGCAGGAGCAGGGGTCACAGTCATGCCCACTGCTGGAGGATGGTGGCTGCTGGGCACCACTGCTGTGTGCCAGTTGTCAGAGATGTCCCTGCACAGGACAGACAGCCCAGCCTGGCCTCACTCACAGGCAGGTGCTCACTTGCTCCTGTGACTTTCACTATCAAAGAGAACTTCTGGGTGCCACAGGCACTTTCTGCACAAGTGACTCCTCCTGGCAAAGGCTACAGAGACTCCCACTGGAATCATCCACAGGCTCATTAACACGAGCAGGAAGCTTGTGAGCTGCCAATTTCTAGTGGCACCTTTGCCCTCACTTGGCAGCTTCATTGCCATGTGCCAGATGTTCAGGGATGTGAGCAAGCCAGAGAACTCCCTCTAATTGACTAATGACAGCCAAGAAACCACCCTGGAACTGGCCTCAGTACCAGGCTGACATGGCTGCTTTGCATATCTGGAGCTTGTAAAGTCCTGTTTGTTTCAGGAAGCATCTACTCTCCATGCAGCAGAGAAACTTTCAGCTTTTGACCATTATTTTAAGAAGCGACATATGACCAAGCCTCTATCCCTCTGCAATTCCTCTCGTACTTTGTGTATTCAGAAAGAGTTTCTGTCACTGAAAGGCCCAGGCAGATGCAAGAGTACAAGCACTGGGAAGCAGTGGGGTGGGTTACAATATATATAGATCATGTCTCTTGGCAAAAATAACAGTCCAGGAGAAAGTTTAACTGTTCTGAGTGACTGTCCATGAGTAATCCCCCTCTGGTGATGCAGTGGCAGCAGTTGTTTCATCAGCAAAGGGGTGTCTGGATGTGTCACAGGCTCCTACAGCAGTGATTCCAAGTCAGCACAGCCAGACCAGCCACCACAGAGGCACGAACAGCTCACATCTGTGACCCTTCTGCAACAGCCATGAGTTCATGGAACTGCAGGCTCTGGGACTCCAGCCCACTTCCTTTCCACTTGGACACTGACTTTTTAGGTCAGCATGGTGCAATACTCCCCTCTGCTAACCATGCCACCTTTCTCCATCCCATACTACTTCTAGCTGCAACCAGTGCTATGATTTTCTCTTTTAGTTATTCCAGTGCTTGTCAAATGACGGAAATCAGGTTACCAGTGTTTTAGTCACTTGGATTCACTCACCCTTCCCCTTCTTAAAGGCAGGTCTACATTCTCTGGTGATACGCTATGCTCTATCTTCCTACAAGACTTCAATCTGCAGTGCCAGCTCAGCCAGAATTCTGTGATGGAGACTACATTTGTTTTGCTGTTGACAGTGAATATTTAGCCAAACCTGTGCTTTCTACGTTAATGTTTTCTCTCAAGTTAATGTTTTCTCTCACGTTTTTACTTGCCTCCAGATTTTTCTGGTTTAGTGTGAAATAAAAAGCAGTTGAGCTTTTACATTTCCTTATGTCCAAATTCCACTGCTCCTCCTTCTGGACACAGTGTCTCCCAGGGCACTAAGGCACCAAACAAATATCAGGGAGGCTGTTGCACCAGACTGTATGTAACACATAAAATCCCCTGCCTCACTATTCTGCTAATGCTTCTGCATCACATTAATTCTTTTTCCTTAAAACATCTCCTGAAAATCCTCCTCTCTACACAGCACTTATCCCTTTCTCAGTATGCAAGTGCTGCCAAAAGACCAACACAACACAGAGCAAATCCCTCTCAGCTGCAGGGAGAATAAGCTGATCTGACCATTGACCCAGCAATAAATAGCCACTTGCCTTTCATTTACTCTTTCTCCACTCAGCTCCCTTTGAATTCACTTACTCAAGAGAGGACTAAGCAAGGATCCCAGTACCTGGTCAAGCAAGTCCAAGCTGCTCCAGGTGCCTGAAGGAATTCAGAAGGTCTCATTACCCATCTGTGACTGTACCATGGACAGATGCAGTTGCCACCAACAGTCACAGACAAAGGAAACACCAGAGGATAGAGATCAGCCCATTTTTTCGAGGAATGCATCAACTTCCACAGCCGTTCTGTTCTTCAGCAGAATGCTTCCATTTTCCTTTTCTCCATCCTGAGGCCAGAGTCCTGACTGTAACCACTGGTTTGCAGTGTGTCTGCACGAAGTCTTGCAGATGCACATGTCAGATAAGGAATAAGCAGTAGTGGCATACAGAGCTCTCAGGTCATGTAAGTGCCTCAACATAAATCCAGGAAAGGAAGAAACTCCCCTTTTTCTGGAAAATCAGCTAGAGAGAAACAAACTCTTGACACACAGAAAGCATTTGTCATTTTGAACCTACCACACACTGATGAAAATACCAACACTCACTACCAGAACAAACAGACGCCTACGTGCTACTCCCATAGCACTGCTCATCCTCCATTGGGTCATTCCTGTCTAAGAGACAGCACTTTCTGCATGGGTTTCCTCCAGAAAATGCAGCTGTGTGAGCCACCTGCCTGCAGCTAAAGCCAGTGACAGCAAGACCTCAGCCTCAAGTAGAGAGAAATCAGATGAGAACACCAGAGAGCACAAGACAGATGTTTTCCAGCCACCTGGGCTGCATCCTAAAGTACTTGATGAACTGGCTCAGCAGTCTCAAGAACTGGCATTGATTCCCTTTGGGGTATCAAAACCCAAAAAAAGGTAGGGGGATTGAAAAATGGACAGAAGTAGTGCCTAGACTTAATAAGGCAAAAAAGGGAAGAGAGTTGAATAATGATTTCAATTCCCAGAATAGCAGGATTAATTATTTGTAAGCACCTGGAAAAAAAAAACAACAACAAAACAGACTGAGTAGCAGCCCAGGTGGATTTGTCAAGACAGAATTATTTTTTAAAAAATTCTTTATACAGACAAATTATCTCAGGGGAGAAGTAAGACACGAACTGGAATTCAGTAAAACTTCTGACAGATCACTTTCACAAACACGCCAAAAGCATTATTGATGATACAAGCGTGATACAAGTTCAGAAGTGGCCCAAAAACTATCCAGGAGGCTCAGTGGGCTCACTCTAGGAATGGAAGGATGTTAATACCTTGGGGTCTGCCTAGGAACCAACATTGTTTAGTGTTTTCATTATCAACCTGGATGATGAAGTGAAAAGTATGTTTATTAAATCGCAGAGGACATGAATCTGGAAAGAATGGCACGTATGCTGGGAAGTCTGCCAAAGGAACTTGGCAAACTGGAGGAGTGTTCTGGAAGGAAGGATCAGGAGGGACAAGTGCACAGTGCTGCTCTCTGGCACGAGGAGCCAACAGAACCAGCACAGGGTGTGGAGTGGGGGAAGTGGCTGCTCTCCAATTCTTCCTGAGACCTGGAGTCTGCAGGAACCCAACACTCCCCTTCAGTTCCATGCCATTGTGGAAAAGGCCACAGAAACAGTGGATGCATAAAGAATGAGAACTGTGAAGTTAATGAATTATCTGTTTGCTCCTCCTTTTTGCTGTAGTCTGTACATTTTGGGGCACTGCTCTTTAAGAAAAAGATGAATTAACTACAAACATTCAAAAGAGCATCAGAAATTAAGAGATCTGGAAAACATCACCCCAAAAAAACTGAAAAAACCTCAGAGTGTTTACTCTGAAGAACTGAAGGATAAGGAGCCAATCAGAAGAACACTGAAGTAAAGCACAAAGCTGAAGCTCTTTCTGCTCTCTGCCAATCTGGGCACTGACGCACACAGCTAAGAGAACTGCAATCACTCTCCCCAGTCTAGCAGGTTTTAACAGACTATTTTCTGCACCTTTCCAAGAGCAGGACATACCACACAAGAATCTACTGATGATGACTTGACTGCAAGCATCAGGGAAAAATTAAATTTGTTTTGAAGCAAACCAACCTATCCTTTGAGCTTCAAGCCAAACACTAGGAGTCCCTGCAACTGCATTTGGGTTGCAGGGCACTGACACTGCCAGGGTTTTCCCTTTCCCTGAATGAGGAACAAGAGCCTGACATAAAGCAAAGAAAATTACTTTTGACTCAATTATTCACGTTACGAAAGCCCACTTGTGCTTGCCCAGAGGTTGACAGGTAACTTCATCTGTCTGGTAGCAAGAAAATAATGGCAAGTTGGTGCCAGTGTTAGACAAGAGCAAAGTTTGAGCCCTTAAGGTCCTCTGTGTAACAACTGTATACAATGATATTCCCAGACTGTTTAGTTATGTATGTGGTGAGCTGCCAACCTCCTCTCTCTGTCTCTAAACACACAATATAATATGCCATGCCCTGAATGCTAATCCAGTTGTCTTCTTATTTGCTGAGAAGTCATTAAGCAACATTTGAAAACAGATACATATATGTATATATAAAAGATTTGTAAAACAAGAAATATACACATTATTTATTTGGGATTTCCTGACAGACAAATTATCCATTGAATGAGAAGTCATTGATCATAACCTGATTCTGTTCTGGGTAGGTAAATTAAAGAGAGCAACCCTGACTATTAACAGGTCCATGGTGCCTCAGAAGTGCACTCATGCAAATGAGGGGGTAAAGTTTTTACATGGGGAAGGCAGTGTATCCACCATTTCAGTGTTTTAAAACGAGACTTGATACTGTTGTTCTGGATGATACTTTGACCAAACACATGAATCTCAGTAACTGAGCAAAATATAATAGCTTGTGCAATTCAGGAAGTCACATTTAGTCTGATTGTAGCCTTTTCAACAAGTTGTGCTGCTGCGGTCTCCTCCTCCCCTCCTGTGATATCACATCCTTGTTCCCAAACTTCCATTTCTTCCCTTTCCCATTGCTCTCTTCCTTCCTCTGCTCTCAAATCCTAAGAGTCCATAAAATCCAGGCAAAAGCTGGTCCTTTTAAATACTCTTTAAGGTAACTAAAAATTAATTTAATTGTTCATAGTACACACTAACCATCTTGAATAGCAAGCCTTGTCTGTGATGCAACACAGGCTACAGAGAGATGTCTTTTTAAAACATATTTAATTAAAGCTAAAGTCCTTGTACGTAAAGTAAGTCTTCACTTAAATGCAGCAGGACATAGAGTGGAACTCTCCTCAGACCAAAATGTGGCAGACATGATGGTGACACAATGTCTGCCCATCATTACTAATTAGGTGACCTTCACAGTGTCAGCTGACAGCGTTCTTACCACTTTCTCCTTGTAAACAATGTATTTCAGCCACTTGAAATCCTGCCATTTGAATCCTGCCAGGACAAACAGGGAATCCTTCTCGTACTGCTCCATTTTCTGGATTGCACCTTCGGGATATGTGATCCGGAGTGTTGTCTTGCCACCCACATCCTTTTCAAAGCCCTTCACTGGAGCCGAGTTCAGCCTGCAGGGCAACCAGAGAGGAGACACTGTCACAGATTCCCACTCAGACTCCCACTTTGCTGGTTTTTTTTTTGCTGTTGGTGACATAGCAATCACTGCTGGGCAGGAGCTCCCTGCAGCAGCTGCTACAGTAGCAAACCTTAATTCTTGCAGTTCTTCATCACAAACACTCATGGAGGTTTGTACCAAGCGACGACAGCTTAATTAGAAGTTACATAAATTCTATCATTGAATATAATGCAAACCATTTCTGCATATCAACTCCTGTGATCTAAATAGGGTTGGAGGCTTTGGAAAAGGAAAGTGAAGAATATTGTTCTTGCACATTTAGAGTAACAATCTAAGCATTAATATTTTAACGGCCCATTGCTCCTTTGATGTGTTAGTTGGGTTCTGCAAAGCTGTGCTGAAAGAGATGATGAAGCTCCTCATCAGTTTAAACAAACTAAAACTGGTCTCATTTTCCAACCCCAGCCCAGAGCTTACACCACTCACCTGCAGGGAGGCTGCACAGGGAAATAAGCCACTAATAATTCTCAAAAAAAAAAAATCCCATAGGATCAATCTGCACCTCTTTAATTCCCCAAACTGGTCCATCAGGAGGGTGAGCTGCCTTGCAATGCCAGCACAAAGGAAGAGGCTGGGCTGGGGCAAGGCTCAGCACCACTGCAGACTCACGGACTCCAAGGAGTTTATGCAGTGGAAGTGCATCCCACTCTGAAAACACTCAAGCAGTCACACAGCTTTGCTCTTGGGGACACTGATTTGTAAGATGCTATATATTTAGCTATGCTTTTGTTAAAACATTCCTTAGGAACAAAGTTTTTTCCCTTGAAAAAGCAAACTGCTTTGGCATGAATAGCCACGATGAAATGACATAAAAGTTTTCAGAATTTCTATTCAAGACTAAAAACCCAAAGCTGAGGAATTTTCACGTAACTTGGAATACAAATCTTGCTGACATCAAACAGCAGCCTCTGATGGAACAGGATTGCCTGCCTGAATTATTGCAGCATTCCTGAATTTGGCGTTGTTCAATATACTACAAATTTTGCCATGTAGGAATGTTGGATTTGTCTTTTGTAACCTGGGTAAGCATTTTACATCGGAAAACTTTAGTAGAATAAAAATCTCTATACAATCTGAAAATCATATGCAAAATCTAGAGAAATACATTCTTAAGCATTTTTAGCAAAAATACTTATTTTATCATCAGGAATAAAATATTAAAGGCAAGCAATTTAAGAATCAGCATCACCACAATGAATACAGCAGGTGAAGTCTTTTCCCATGGTTTATAAACTCTTTGTAGCCTGACTTTGAGGAACTAGACCTGAGTACAATGCTTCCAGCCAGCCTGATCCCTTGCTCTTTCCTCTGTTGCTGATGGCACATTCATACACCACTCACTTTTTCTGTGGGGAGTATTTAAACTTTAAGGTGTTGTGTCTCTTTGGGGCAGATGACCTTATACAGAGCAAAAGAATGCAGCTCTAAAGGTAACAGAGTACTACCAATATTCTGCAAAGAAAGCAAGTTTTACATATTTTCATCTGTTTTCTTTAGGATGAGGAGGTGTCTGCAGTTGTTTCAAATGTCACTGTGCCACTCTTTGGCAGGGTTTTTCCCATCCCCAGCTGCTGGGTTCACTGTTTTGCTGCTTACTTTGCTAATACTCTCAAAACTTGGGAGCCCTACTTAGTATCTAGACAGGAAATAACCCAAACCATTTCCCCCAAGGGAAATGAACTCAGGTGTCCAGCAAAGGGCCAGAGTGTGAGCTGCTGATGGAGCCACAGTGACAGAGCCAGCACCACCAAGGCCCAGGGCAGTGAGGGCAATGGAGCAGGGAGAGTTCAGGCAGCCACAGCACCCAAAGGTGCAGACTCCACAGCCTAAACCCCTCCCAGGCAGGATGCACTGTGCTTATAAACACAGCTGAATCTTGGAAAACCTCAGTTAGGATCTCAGGCCTCCTTGTACTGCCCATGGACAGGCAGTATTCTCCACAAGAAGTTCCAGAGGGTTTTTCTGTCTATGTTCACTGATTACATATGGAGACATAACTCCTAACCCTGCCACCATGAAGATCCTTTCAGACACCACTCAAGCATCACCATCAGGTGAATCCCTATCTGGTTCTAATCAGAAATTTCTGATACACACTTATTTTTGCCCAGTCTGCAATCTATTCTGAGGAGGCATTTCAGAGTACTGACGACTGACTGATGCAATAAGTCCTGCCAGGTAAATGGTGTGACAGCTGGGAATAACATCTGCACTGAAATCTGATAATGTCTAACTAAAGAAAAACAGTAACTCACTCCAAGCTCTTTTAGAACTGACAAAGCTGAATTGGACTATCTTCCCTGCAAAGAACAAAATTTCTTGCTGCAATTAGCAATCCTCATATGGTAACACAGGAGGCATCAAAGAACTCCACATACTGCTGGATCACTCCTTTGTCCACAAATGTACCACATTTTTTCATTTAAAATTCACTCCCTAGGTCCCAAATATCATCCTTCAAAGAAGTTCTTCAGTGTATGAAAAAGAATGTTATAATACATGGGACTTCCCCAGCTTCCACAGGAATAAAGCAAGCAGTTGGATACATATCCAAGCACCTGGCTTCATTTAACCTTTACAGTTGACTTCTCTCTCCTTTATCCATCCCACCAACAGCACAGGTGCTTAGCTGCCCTCTTATCCTCCCAGCTTGCAAACTGACATAGATTTACTGATGTGGAGAGGAAAAGTTGAAGTTTTCATTTCAAAATTAAATAGTGGCCTTTCTGATGTAAATCTTAGTGGGTGGCTTAGGCCAGATGGATTGAAACTGCTCTTTTGCTACTTTTTTAATAACCTGAGCCCAAGGAAAGGCTAAAAACTGCATTTTAATTCAGCTGAAATAACTACAAGTCACCCGACTAGGACGAGGAATAAGAGCTCTTTGTTATCAACTGACAGTGGGATGAGCTAGGAGAAGGGCTGTAAAAATTTTGTTCTGATCTGAATGGCCATCCCTGTGTCCAGCATACTCATGGAGAAGCAGGGAACCATTCACAGAAACCAAACACTGAAAGGGATCTTCTTGGTCTATTTTTCCAGAGTTAGAAGATATTTATTTCTCTTTGTCTGTCCTATTCTTTCCTTACACATGGGAGAGAATAGAGACTGTGATAAATAATACCTGCCTTAAATTCCTTTATTAATCCCTTTCTTTCTTCTACCTTTAGCAAAGAACTTGCTATTTGCCACCCTGTCTTAGAGCTGATTAAAACTGAGATTATATCAGATATATTTCTTCTAATACTAAGAAAAAAATACCAACTTAGACTATGTTAAACCAGTTTTATAAACTTACATTGCAGTTTATTTCACTTTCATAATTTACCATAATAATATTTTGTTACTCAAAACCTGATAGAAAAGTGCATTTTTTTTTCAGGTCAGACTAATGGGTCTGTAGCTCCCTGGAGCACATCCTCCCTCCCTCCTACACGCACTCTCTCACTCTCCATTAGTACAGGTATTATGTTTGTTAATCTCCAGTCACCCAGAACGCCTCCCTGACTTGACAGATTTATTACTGAGAGTTATGACTAGACCTGTGATTTCACATATCAGCACGTTTTTCAGGCATTCTGAGATGGCCGTGATCCAGGTCCTCAGCAAAAGCAAGAAGCTCTGACTCTGACTGTGGTCCTTGGCACCCCCACCACTCTGCTTCTGCTGCCTTATTCAACATTGTCATCTGCAGAGACACAGAGCCAAAGTATTGCCAGTTTCTAGGGCACATTTACAGGTGTTTAAGCACTGCTGGGTCCTCTGTCATAGAGGCTTCCTGCTTCCTAACACCCTACGCTGCACCACTCTTAGTCCTGCCCATCCTAACTGTGAGATGCGGTTCCTGGGGAATGCTACACATGTACGACCAATAATACTGTCCTGAGCTACCACAGGAATATATCGGGGAGCAGATCCAGCAGTGTGAGTTACTGCTTGACCACCTAAGGATATCACAAAAGCAGCTTTTAGAAAGGAGCTATGAAGGGAAGGTTCAAATGATATCATACAAGAGAACACATTCCCAATAAGCTGTGGAAAACAGAAAGCTTGAGGAATGCCTTTACCCTTTGATGTGATCATCATTTATAACAAACCTTTTTAAGCTCATGTCTATTTTTACCCTCCCTGTAAGTTAATGCTTCCATACAAAGGGATGCTGTCACTAGTACAGGTTAAAGTTTGCCTGCATAGCAAGTGAACTGATACAGAAATCGAATATGGGAAAGAACTGTAATGCCAAAGACTCACCTGACAACAACATCATAGTCATCAATTTTTAACCCCAATGACTTATTTGCAAGTACTCCACCATTTCCCACAATGATACATCGCCGGCAGCTGAGGCTGTGGAAGAAACAGAAGTGATTTTTGTAGCAGAATTTCAAACACACAGAGAGCACATATTCAGTTTGCATGCATCTGAGAACTACAGGAAACCTCTGTAAATATGAAGAATTAAGAGGGGGACAGAGATACACTTGATCCTCAGCTCAACTCATCATGCCCAGGCATTACATGTGATAAATTGCTTTCAACACCTCACACCACGTGTGGCCTAATGAAATGAGCTGTCAGGACAAGCAGCTCCTCTCCCCCCACACCCCTGGCATGATGGGCTTGAATCAAACCCATCTGTTTACTTGAACCATCTCATTATTCATTCAGCACTGAAACAACAATAAACCAAAGGTTTAGTGAGGAAGTCTTCTCTCCAAGTGATTTTATGAGTGCAGGCAGATCTTGCCAGGTGTCTGGGGTGTGCTCACCTTGCTGAGAGCAAAATTGCTGCTGTTATGGTGAGACTTCAAGAGACAGAAAAACATTCAATTGAGAGAAAAAAAGACACCCTTCCCCCCCCATGCCTGTCCAGTAGGAAATATATATGGAGACACAATAGGTGAGGAAAGGGAAGGAAAATAACCTTAATGAATAAAGAAACAGGAAAGAGAAGGAAGAGACCAGTTTCTCGTGGAACCCTGAGTCACGAGAACTCTGCAGCAGATGTTAAAAAGCGATTTTGTTTTGAAGACAGAGAAAGGACTTCTTTCCAGCCATCTAATCCCAAATGCAGCTGGCTCTTCTGGCAGTGTGCCTCCAGCTCTGGTAGTTCACTGAAGGAATACGTGTCTGCAGAGCCTTTTTCGGAAAGGGTCCAAGGCAATCAGTTGTTTGGAGCAGATTCCTGAACTAGGCAGCCTTCCTAGTCCCAGGCACAGTCAACTGGTTGCTTCTGGGCTGTCCTCTCTGTGTTAAGTCTCAAGAGCCAGCACGAGGAAAGCTGTGTTTATGTGGGGTCCCTTTTTGCAGAGCAGGGCTGGAGGGCACTGAAAGACTCAGCTAAACCACTGAAGGTCACTCTGCTGACAGAGACATTAGCTGGAGACACGTGCAGAATTAACAGACCCAAGAAATGCTAAGGAACAGCTTCCCCTGCCCAGATGAAGTTCCACTGCAGATCCAAGCCTTTCCAAAAGAAAAAACTTCCTCGTGCAGATGGACATATTAGCCCAGTATTCCCAAGGGCTAAAGAAATGTGTGTGTTTATGATAATCAGACCACAATAGAGAAAGAATTTTATAGATGATGGCATAGCAAAAAAACCCCAAGCAAACCAGTTCTGGCAACGAGGAGAAATCAGACACAAGATCTGGTTCAGGCAGTATATTGTGACAAAGAGGGAAGGGAGTACACCAAAATGAGTGACAAAGATGGCAGCAGCTTTGTCAAAACCTTTAAGGAAAAGGTGTTGTAGGAGGGAGAAAGAGACATAGTTCAATTCTGGCCAAGTGATATTTCAGAAGGAAATACACTCTTTTGATGATTATGACAGGAAAGTTTAACCTCCTAAAAAACCGACTTCTGGGTGAAATACTGTACCTTCTCTACTCAGCTGTCTCTCAGCTATGACTCTTTTTGAATTTTCTGTTTTGAAGAAGAATACAGTGCTGAAATCCAAAGGCTGCAAGCTCCAGGCACTCCACTCTATCCTCTTCCCACTTACTGTTAGGATGTTCCTACCAATTCTGAATAGAGATCTGCTTGCTTCAACCTCAAACCACTTAATCGCTTTCTTTGCTTTCCTGCTAAATTAAAGCACCATCTACTGTCAGCAGTCCCTTCCACATCTGCATGAAATCCACTGACTGAGAAAGCACTGTGTACAAACATCTGCCTCTCACAGGGCAGACTGGTGAGCATGAGCTGCTGCACATGAGACAGAAGAACCAGTTCCACCAGCCAAAGCTGCTCCAGCAGCTTCATGGCCCTGCTCCCACACAGGACTCATCGATTGATCTAACCCCACTCCTAATCTTCTGTTCACCAAACAAACTGGAGTGAGCTCATGACATCTTGCACGGTATGGCAGCTCTTCTAGGTCTTGACTCACACTTGCAGCACGTCCCTGTACAATTCCCAACTTCCCAGATCTCCTGAGTACTGATTCTGGAAGACCAGCATTCAGAGCTAATGCTGCTCAAGGTAGAGTGCCTTTAACACAGAGATTTTACTTACATCATTCCAATCCTCTTCTTACAGTCACTGGTTTGCAGAATTTAATCCTCATCTTGTAAACATGACCTGAACTGTTGCCTTGGTGATGCCTGATTTTTGATTTGGCTCCAGTGAAGGATGCAACAAAATAGTCAGGACTGACTTGGCCCTCCTGCTCATTACTTTCCCAGTCTTTGGTTCTGGAAAATTTTCCTAGTGGAATTTCACATTTACTCCAGACTGGTTTAGCCCCTGTGAATACCTGCCAGCAGGATTTCACTACAAGTGTCACTAAAGGATTAATTCTCCACACTGACAATAACTTTTTAAAGCTGTGCAACATATTCTATTCCTAAAAAGGATACCTCTAAATGGTGTAGTATAGAAACAGAACATAATGGACTGAGACAAATAACTAATGTGCTCTTCTAAAAGTTTACCTTTACCATTCAAGCTTCTTGTTCATCTAAAAATATATCTTCTACATGGCAAGATTTAATTTCCACAAACCCAGAGTAACATAACATCAGTTATGCTGCCATCCTGGCTCTGTCCTCTGCAGGATTTTTCCTGCAAAACCAAACGAATCAACTTACAGCTACTTCTTTATTATCTCCCATATTTCTCCAGGAATGGCACATTTGCTGTTTTCTCAAACATTCCAGGAAGGGCTAAAAAGCAAACAGTAATAACAACAAGAATTCTTTATTTAACTCTTCAGTGCTTATTGACTTTAAAAGACATATAATTGTCATTTAATACCCTTGTAGTTACTAATAAAAGAATCACGAAGTATTTCACTGTTGCTGTAAAATGAGACATCTTTCTATCTTTACCCCCAAAAATGAAACAAATACTTAACTGAATGGTTCTGCCTTTACTCACTGTAATTGATAGGTTAATCACTTTTGCCCAGCTTCATGTCTGAACCACTCTTCTACCCTCATGGTTCTGACATATTTAAATGCATTCTCCTTTTTCCTTAAGTCTGCAGATAAGATTTTTCATTAGTAACTTTCTGACCCTAAGGTCTCATCTTTGATCTTCTAACAGCTTAAATTTCTTTCAAATGTACTCTGTCTACTGATTGTGCCTGAGCATGGGAAACCTGCACAGTCATTGCTGGCTCCGGGCAAGTTTCTGGGTGAAGAAATACACAGTACAAGCAGCATCAGTTACAGCTCAATTGTTTCTCCACAAAGAAGTGTGCAAACACCTTTGTGCTTGTTTACACAGTATGTCAAAGCCCTATTTCTTTTCCAGAAGATTTCAAGGATTGAGCACATCAGATACAGCCCATGTTTCAGTTTGCTACCAGGGTGGTATGAAGGACGGTCATGGACTTTCCACAACAGATACTCCCTAAAGCCCTAAGCTGGGAGCTGCAGCCAGATGTACAGACTCCTGACACAGATACTCCAAGGTTCAGTTCATCTGCACCAAAAGCAGGATTCATGCAGATTTTCTTAAACAATATAGAACTGTAAACATGTGTATACTTTGTAGCAATTCCTATTTCCTCTTCTTTCTTATCTAAGTGCTTTAGGGATTTGTCAGGGGAGAAAAACCACAAAGCCTTTCTTTACACAACTTTGGATCTGAAGGCTTTGAGGAAAGATATAACAGAATAATTAAAAATACATCTTTAGGGGAGCTGGTGCTTAAGGAGGCTTAACATACTCTGTTACTTAAATGGGTGCTATCTGCCTGAACCAGAGGGGGACACACACCATTCTTGTTCTATCAAATCCTTTCCTCACTTGTTCAGGTAATATACTGCATTTGTAAAGACTATGATAGTTATAAGCTCAAACTCTCATTCTTTCATTATCAGCTGGAAGCAATACAAAAAACATCACTCAGGCTTTAATATTTATGTCTTCTCATAGGAAATTTACATGTCATCACCACAGAGATGTAACCCAAAAATCCACTGAAGTCCAGCCAGCAGATGGGCTGTGGAATTATAAATCAAGTCCTGATCCATTTCTAGAATGAGGGACAGGCCACTGGAGGAGCCACTAAATCAAGCAATGAGAATCTCAGCAATATAAGAGGGCCTGGAAAAGCCTAGAGGGCAAGAAGTTTCAAAGATGAGGCCCACTGACATCTGTGTTAGGGAGAAAGACATGCCAGCTCTGAAGTGGCTCTAGCAGAGAAAGTCCCCTGGATCTCCAAACTCTTCCAGACAAGCCCAGGGGTGAGTTGTAACTGCCCTCCTGAACAACAGTGCAGCTTTTCCTGCCCCCTGCCCTGGAGCAGGAGCAGGTTACTACTCAACACAACGGTGCTGTAATAAGGAGTCATGGAGAAAGCAGGGCACCATGCACACTGTGTTACAGGTGTGAACCACAGCCTTTGTGCACATGCCCTCCAGCTGCTGCTAGCTACAACACAATGGAGGGATTAGTGGAAGTGAGCTGGCAAAGCTGCTGTGGGATGATGAAAAGTGCACACATACCTGGAAGGATCACGTTTGCCTCATTTCAGCACCATGTCAGTACATTGTGTCAGGAAAGGTGCACCAGGATGCCCTTTAGCACAGGAATAATCAAACAAAGTTCATTTCCAGGGCTTATGAGAGGCAAGTGAATGCAACTTCTCAAGAACCAGCTTTGTGAAGGAGGGCAGAAATGGAGAAGCTTGGATAGGAACAAGACCAAAGGCTTGGTGTAGAGATCCTCCACCACACAACTCTAATCCTCTCCTTCCTTTCTGTGATCTCACGCACTGCTCTGACCTCACCTTTCCTGCCTCTCCCACCCTTCCCCTGGGAAAGCTGCCTTCAGTGTATAGTTACACGAACATTTACTCCAATGGGCTGGGCAGTGCTCACCCTCCCCACCCATCCCAGCCTCTGCCTCTCCTGCTGCTGTTTCAGCTCTGTGCCCACACAACTCTTCAGTGGGAGGGGACTCTGGAAATGAAGTCACTGGAATGACCTGGGTTGAGAGAAAAGCTCCTGAACTGGAATCATTTCGCTGATCTGCTTTGAAGTCCCCTTTTAAACAATAGCAGCAGCACAAGGACAAGGGCAGCAGCAGTAGCAAATATGGCTTCTTAGGCTTGCCAACAGAGAAAATGTTGGTGTAACTCCATTCTGAAAAGAAGATGAACCTGGAGCATTTTTCCTGCTTCTCGAATCAGCCCACTGGACTTCAGAGAGCCTACAAGTGGAAGGGTTCACAAGGTCTCCCAAGCCCAACCCCTTGAACCTCACAGACTTGACTTGTGTCTCTTATCTAATTCTTCCACAATAGGACATTTTCTCAGTTCTCTATCATGAGAACCAAGAATGGCTCTCTCTCTAGAATGGTTCTCTCTCTAGAACCAAAAATGGTTTGGGTTGGAAGGGACCTTTCAAGGTTCTCTAAGTCAGGTTTTCTCCAGTTGCTTCAAGGTGTTGAGCAAAGGGGAGAGGTTGGACTTTCTCCTTGACCAGTGAGCAGGAAGGGGGTAGCTAAAACCAAGGCTCTGCCCCAGGCACACTGGTGCTGCCATGGAGGGGAACTCTTAGGATGTGCTTGGAGCTTGAGACAAGATGAGAAAGGAGCTAGCCTTCATCCACCAGTCTTCTCCACCAGCTTTTTAGGAACCCAAAATGGCAGATACCCATTGCTGGCGGCACTGGAATTCAGTTATGACTACAACTGAAGAATATTTCTAGGAATGATACTCAAGTCTTCATCTGTGCCCTGCTCACCAAGCTGGTTTGCCAGAGCAGCACTATGGCAGACTTAACACCTCCTTCAGTTCTCAAGCTCTTTCTCCTAATAAAACTCCTCTGTTGCAGCTTCATCCACCTCCTCCTTTAGGCTCTTACTTTCTAGCTTGCTATTCCAAGCCTCCTTGAGTCCCTTTCTCTCATAAGCACTTCTGTTTTTATCCTTCCTAAGACCGGCTCACTTGGAAGGGCTTTGGGAGCTATTGGATTGTGATGCATATGTACTACACAACCAACATCCACTGATAGGGATTTATCACAATTCCCAAGGAAGCAGTACTGCCCCAAGATATCTGTGTGTTTACACACCACCAAGCCTTGTTGCCGCAAAACCAGAGAAATAAATGTCTAGCCTGTTCCTGAGGTCTCATTTGCACTTGGTATCTCATGGATTTTGCATACATTTTATGAGACTTAAGATCTTTCCTACCTCTGCACCAAACTCATTAAAAAGAACACAAACCAAGGTGAGCAGCTCATGCCAGAGTCATTATGCTTTGGGATCTCCTGCAAAATTACTTTTAAAAAGCCTGAAACATTTTACTCCTCAAAAACAGGTGAGCAGCAAGGGTCACAACTACATTAACCTTCCCTGCAAGAATCTTCCACCTGCCCTCTGTAATTAACACTAATTTCATATGAGCAACCTTCTGAAAGAGTCTATATGTGGATTTTTCAACAGATTAAAATCTTAAGTCTCCAACCAGAACTGAGATAAACCCCAGATGGGTGAGACTCACTTGTGCGCAAAATCTCTAAGAAGGTCGTTTGTAAAATGGTTTTACCTTCTGGACATAATTTCTCAAATTAATCCAAAGTCTGAAGGGTAACCCTATCTGGCACTGCTGTGAGGCAAGGCAAACTTCAAAGAAACCTAAATTAACACATAGACTGTGCAAGATTAAGAATAAGCTTTCACACAGAGAGTAACTCCCAACTACAGCAGGCAAGCTCTACAAATCAGCATGAGAGATGCAGGGACCTACAGAAAGACTGGTTAAGCTTATGAACTTTGTCACCAAAAGTGGGCAGAAGGGGACCTGGGCCAGGAAATAAAACCCATGTGTTTAGAAAGCAGGAACTGTGTTGTCAGCCTGGGTTAAGTACCACTGGAAAGATGTATTACCAGGACTTGGAAAAGAGCTCAAGTCCCAGAGTAAAAACCTCTGACAGCTTCTGAAAAAAACTATCCCTAATCTGGGAGGCGGCACTAAACCAAACCTGCAGGAAAAATGGAAGGAATGACAGAAAAGCAAGGACAGGAAGGACTAAAGGACTATCACTGGGAAGCTGATTGTAAACATGCCAGTGAGTTTCAGAAACAACCTCTACAACAGAATTGAAGAATCAAAGGATCTTCTTCTAAAGGCATCAATTCAAATATCACAGGACCCAGGAGACTGCTATCCTGTTCATCCTAGCACAGGCTTGGCCAACAAAACCAAACATTCCTACTCTGAGAGTGAGGTATTAATGCAAAACATTGTTGAAATAAGCCAGTCCTTTCTTTCCTTCTAAAGTTCTTTGTGATTTTGTTGCTCTTTCAGAAAGGCTGGAAAAGAGCAAAGTGTTTATTGAAAACCTGCTACTTACCTATTTGAAAACAGGGAAAGAGGATGTCTTGGAACAACATATGAAACAAATGAGTAGGAAATAGTCAAAAGCTAAATGCTTTTTTCTACTTATGTTTGACTTGACAGAGGTCTCCAGAGTCTGCAGATTTACTCTAAAGAGGACTCAGTTTTCAGCTCCTGACTTACTCATCCATATTCAAATGTACTGGCAATCATTTCTGGCAAAATATGTCTAACAAAATTTATTTAAGACATATGGAAAAGAATCACTTCTACTCCTTCTCTTCTGAAGGTCTCATCTTACCTGTCAAGAGCTGGAGTTAGACGATAATCTTTGGTTGCTGACAGGATGGCTTTGATCAGATTATCTGGGGAGAAAGGAAGAAGACATTAGGAACAAGTTCTGACTTCTAACGGAAATGAGGAACAATGTGGAGTAAAGCACCTGAAGCAGTTACTTGAAGGAACTGAAAGGTTCTCATTAGGAAGGAACACTAAGCTGAATATTCCTATTTTCTCTGGACAATGACCTTCACACACAGCCTGCAAAGCCACGTTATGTGCCAAATTTTGATGCAGTGTGCAATTGCCTTGCACGGAGAGTGTCACAGGAAACACGCACCGTACATTTTATAGCAGTGATTTCAAATCCCCTGCCCTAGGATGACAGTCTCACAAACACTTCAGACATGAAAAGGCCAGCATCACTGTCACTGCTGGCCTTCAGAAAAGCTTTTATGTGGCTGAGTGTTGAACTGGATGCAGAAACAGAACCAGGCTAAAACGGATGCTTTTTATTCTGTGGGTTACTTTCAGTTTAGGTTCCTCAGTCTGTCTTTCTTCAATTAAAGTACCATAATTGCGTAAAGAAATTCCCACGGAACTGCAGCCTATGCTGATACCCTGCAAAAGCTGAAGCAACCAGAGGATGTAAGTTATGCAAGCTTAGGTACACACACAAATTAAATGCATTAAGTTGCAGAAGCACAGTGATTACATATATATAATTCTATTGGCTATGGAAACTTTAGAGTCTGCTTCCCTCTAGATTTTTCATTTGTCCCTAATTTTTCCACCTCTCTCCCCCATGGAGATCCAAACTCCTTTACCATGACCAAACCAGGGCCAAGAAGCAGTAAGGCTCTGGCTCGTCTGTATTTACAAATGTACCAGTAACTTCAGAATGTCTGTACTGGGTTCGACAAAAAATCCATCTGCCTCCAAACCCTGATTCTACCTGTGGTTTTAAGCATATGTCTAAGAGGAGAACAAAACCAAAGCAAACAGATCTACTTCCCTGAAATTCTCTACTGCTCTTTAACTGTTTTCAAATCAGGGATTTCAGATATCAGACATAGATTCCTTATATCTAGTAACTTGCAATGATTTCTATTCCATGAGCTCAGAATTCTCCTGGATCCATATGGACATTCAATCACTTCCCTTTGCAATTCTGAATATGGCTTTTCTGAGCTTTATCTATATTGGGAAAGATTGTGAAAGATTAGTCTCCTTCCATTTTTGCTTGGGAGACAGCAAATATTCTAATATTCTCAAATCTATCAACTAATTCAAGAATTCTTGTGAAACATCAGTCAAAATGAACAAATAAGTCTCATTTCTTTATGAAAGACTAAAAATGGTACAGAAACATTAAGAAAACTGACAACAAGTGATTTTGCACCTCAATCTTAAACAGCTTTCCTGACAAACATGAATTACTGCAATCAGCACAGTTAGGGGAGATTCTGTTCTTTTCCACTGTGCCCTTCCTCAGCAGCAACAGGACAAATGTGTGGGATAAACACAGGAGCTCAAGGCAGCCCATGTGCCAAAGAGTTTTGAACCTGACAACAAGCTGGCCAGACACACAAAGGTGATAAACAGAAAACTCTGACAAATACTTTGAGATTTGGGAGAGTTTTTGATATGGCAGCACTGACAGCACCTGCCAACCATTACAAGCTGGGGAGTGTGATTACCTTCAGATCATAGCTTGGAGTGGAGCAAGGGACGAGGCAATTTATAAGGGTAAAAGCAACTTTGATAACAAAATAGTGGTGTTTAGTTCTCCTTCATCTCAAGAATTTCTTCTGATGCATGGGCAGTAGGCTTCCCCTCCCAACAGGAATGCTATTCCCCTAAATCTGCCCTAAAAGCAGTAGGTTGCTGTGACCTCTAATGGCATCATGCCACAGTCCTCTCCTTGGCCTGCTTCACACCTTGGCTTTTGCTGGACAGCATATTTACTGATTTTTTTTTTCCCACATTCTCAGAGAAGACATCAAAGGATTGCATGTCAAGGGCTGCAACCTCCCATCTACCAAGCTTTTGTTATGCCAGGTTTGCTCTATCACCCACAAGTTACACCCTGCACTACTTGGAGAGCATCCCATGGACTATTTTAGAAAAAACATTAAAAGAATAGAGTTGAGTGATGCACTCAAATGGTTCTGGTTTACTCATCCTGCAAGATAATTAGCAATGCCTTCTCAGTGATTGCTCAGAAATGAAATAAAACAACTTTGGGAGTGGATATGGCAGCATTTGGAATGGGGGTGCTTCCCAAACAAAAACAAAACCCAACAATTTCGAGCATTCAGTACAGATTATGAAGGGACAAATAGAAAATAGCTCTTTAGCAGACTCCACAGTCCAACAATACATGGCATCCAAAAGTTTTGGAAGCTGCACAAATTTCAGTGTTACTATTCGAAATTGCCAAACGAAGCTCAATAAAAGACAAAGTACTTCACTGTCAAGTGCTCACCCACATCAGGAATGAAAGTGGCACTAAGGTCATCTGGTCTAGCCCTCTTTTTGGAAGGCAGAAGCAGGAGCTACAAGCCAGGAAAAGATAATGGCTGGGGCAGGCACTAGATCCTTCTGGTTGAGCTGGAACTCTACTGCACTGTTGCTAAAGTGGGCACTTGCACTTGAACCTTGATGCTGGCACAAGGATGGAAAGACAAGACCTCCTCCAGAAGGAGTTACTGCATTTTCTGCATTTTCCTGGGGAAAGGTTTGAAGGATCACCAGATGCTGCTGTGGCTGACCTGCAATCTTGCACAAGACCACAAAGCAGTTAGGAACAATAAGGAACCACTGGCAGGATCTTTCAATACAGCTGGGGCAAGGTGGAGGATCACCTGCAATCACCCACTGCAAAGACTATCACAAGTACCCGATATCAGGGCTCACCTCCAGGCTGTGACTAAAGAAAATTGGGCACCAGGAAAGCAGCTGCATTATGCAAAGTCAATTGATGAGACATGCTCTCTCCAGGGTAACAAACTGAAGGGGTGATGAACACAGTCTGCCTTAGACACCTATGTACTGAGTGAAAATAATGCAAGTGCAAGTACACGTAACAAATACTACAAAGAAAAATTCCTTCCTGCTTCAAGAAGCAGGATTTGTGCACAGCCACTGCCTGGAAGTCAGTGACTGAAAGAAATTGTGCAAGGACAAAAGAAAGGCCAAGTTGTCTACACAAGCATCAGCAGGGCAAGCAATATAGAACAGTTTTCTGCAGCCATAGCCTGTTTATTATATATATTTTTTTTGTCATGGAGAATTTAGTTCACTGGGGAGAGTGGGAGATTATTTAACCCATTCATCTATCAACCACTATGCATGCACTCTTACTATAAAAACAAAGCAAGAAGCCTCTGCACATTTTTCTCCCATCTAGAGGAGGAGTCAACTACATTTATCTAAGAATCCTGAGTTATCTTGACATATTCTATCAACTTTGCCTTACAACATCAGAAGATTCTAAAGGCAGCTCGGTACTGCATGATTTGTCTGAACACCGTACATATTGACTTCAGGTCAACCCTGAAATTTTCAGACATTCGGAAAAACTAAATAGTTAGAAATTAGGCAGACAGTGACCACACAGTGAGAATCAGCCTAAGTCTCAATTCTAGCCTTTTTCTCTGTTATTTATGTAAAGGAATGGAGGAGACCTTCACTGTAAATGTCAACAACACTTAAAATTGTTGTTTCTAAGGCAGAAACTTCTTGCTTGTATCACCAAAAAAAGATGGGAGGCCTTTCCAGTCCACAGGGCTTACTGCAGGCATCTCACAGGGTCTACCTTCTGCCTGCTTTGAAAGCAGGCAGACTGGGATGTTTGTGCACTCTCAAGTGGCCAAGAGAAGAGGCTGTAATTTTTCAAGTTGTGTATACCAGCCACCTTCCTCAAAACGCAGCACACCCACATGCTCCTGGTGGCTGCAGTAAGGTGTGAATGTCCTGCCCCAGGGCCAGGGGACAGCGTGCTGCTGCAGGGCTCTGTGTCTACCCTGGGAGCCAGGGCCAGTGCCCATCTCCCCTGGTGGTCACACAGCTGCCACCCTTCCAGCCAGCACTGCTGCAGGTCCTGGGCACCAGATCCAGCTTTTGGGAATGGCCTGACCCAAGTGAGGCCGACTGACATCCTGTGCAGTCTGCCAGGAGACTGCACATGGGTCCCCGTCCCACCACAACAGAATGCCACGTGTGTGTCAGCTTTGTGGGGAGAGTAAGCTAAACACTACCAATGCTATGGATTAAACAAATCACAGTATTTACAAACAAGTTCTTAGCACAAGCCAGTGCATACACTTTTTTCAATATACTACCCAAAAGTTCAGCTCTGTATAAAATTCTTCCTTCAACATTTTTTTACCTTAAGATCTTGCTTCATATGGGAGCTGAGGAATGACCTTTAACAGAAAAGTTTTCACATCTTTGGAATGATCTTTACAGCAGGTCAAGGGAGGTGATTCTTCCACTCCACTTAACCCTGGTGAGGCACATCTGGAATGCTGTGTCAGTCCTGGGCTCCTCAGGACAGGAAATATGGAGCTCCTGGAGCAGGTCCAGGGGAGGGCAACAAAGATGATGAAGGGACTGGAGCATCTCCCTTATGAGGAAATGCTGGGCTGTTCAGAGGTGAAAAGAGAAGACTGAGAAGGGACCTAATCAATATCTGTTACTATCTGAGGGGAGGTGCCAGAGGACAGACCAGGCTCTGCTCAGTGGTGCCAAGCAATGGTACAGGAGGAAACAGGCAGAAACTGATGCACAGGTTTGACCTGAACATGGGAAAGAACTTCTTTAATGTGCAGGTGCCTGAGCACTGGACAGGCTGTCAGAGGGGGTGTGGGATCTCCCTCACTGGGGGTATCCCAGAGCCATCTGGACACAATCCTGTGCAATGTGATTTGAGATGACCCTGCTTGAGCAGGGAGGTTGGCTCAGATGACCCAGCGTGGTCCCTTCCATCCTGAACCATGCTGTGATTTTCCTCCCTGGTGCCCAGCACAAGGCCATGGACCCAAGTCTCACCACTCTCTCTCCCAGAAAGGTTCTACTCTCTCTCCCAGAAACACCATGTCCAGCTGTAGACAGCCAACATCATTCATACCTTTGTGAAGCTGGGAATCCAGTGGTTACAACAGGTATCACAATGTGTCTGAAATTCCCTGCACCACTTCTTTTATTATTGATCAACTGACTTTAGGAGGTCAATGCAGGGAAAAGCAGCTATGAAGAATTCCAGAATTTAGCAGTGCATTGCAAACATGTGAACTGGCTCTCAAAAACAGCTAACTACAAACTGAGGAATCTGTCCCCAGGTCAAAACTCGTGTGTAAATACAAGAGAGTGGTTTCATGAGGTCACTAGCTGTACCAGATTTAGGTGGTTTGCTGGAGACACACTTTACTAACAGCAGGACTTAAAACTGCCACGCCTCACAAGATCTCCATTGATGATTTTTAATGGCATTAGGACAAGAGGCATGTACTGTTGCCTAGACACAAAGCAAAAGAAAAAAAAAAAGACTGAATGTGCATGGTATCCTCCCTAGCAATTTTAGAAGAACCTGGCATGCATTAAACGTAAGCTCCATTAAAGCCCTTAAGGCCTATTTTTATAACAAGATATAAATAAAATACATAACATTTAGACTCTTCATTTACATTGACGTTTTGGAGCCTTCGGGGATTTTTTTTTCCAAGCTTTTCTTCACAACTAAGAGATTGTTTTCTCAGAATACAAGCTTTATTCCCAACATAATCCCAGGGCTTGGAAAGTTGGAATATTAATTTAAAAAACAATTATGAAAAAAAATGGGCAACATTTTGCAATAACCATGCATTAAGAATTTTTATCTAAACTTGAGTTCAATGCACAGGAAGTAATCAAGTCCATAGAAAGAGGCAAATTCACGCCAAATAAAAACAGTCCTTGAAAGATTCACAGTGTGCTGGTTAAAGACAAGCAGGAAAATAAATACAGTTGTTATAGAGGGCTCTACATTTTTGATGACCCTTCACAGGTGGCCAGGCAATATCTTCAAGGCCAAACATCTCAGTAACCACTGCAGTGATTCCTAATTCTTCTGACCCTTGTAGCAGCATTAATAAATGGCACTTCAAAACACAACAGCCAGAGAGTATCTGCTCTTCTCTTCAGGAGATAGAAAAGAGGAATAATATCATATCTGTGTTTCCACTGCAATTCAAGACTTCTGTGAAGAACTCCAATATGGAATCATCCAATTAAATGAAACCTTACAAAGGTTTGCATCTCCCTTCTCAATGAGTTGGGAGCAGGACTATTTTTTAGGCACACTCAACAGTAAAGCATCAGTTTTGATTGAAATAAGGGACTGCACTGTTGTACTTTCATCATGAGAGCTCAAGAATGAGAAGGGATTTAATTTCAAAATTCACAACATAATTTCCCTTTAAAGTTCTATTCAGTAATGAGAAGTCAACCCTCTACCTCATCTGAAACTTTCAATTTTTTTTCCTCTTCACATCACTCATTTAATTTCTTTAGGCTATAAAATCTGCTAAATTCCCTGGAGAAACATCAACATTTTTATATCTATATTCCCACGTGATAATGGCCACTATTACCAATTTTGGTCAAATGCAAAATTCTACTGGAATCTAGTTCAGAAATGTGCCTCCAACTCAGGAAGAAAAAACAACCTTGTTAATACCAACTATGAACAGAACTAATGGCTCTTCTGTACATGCTTGCTCTTCTGCTTTTTTGTTAGGGGAATAAGACATGAAGAACAAAAGAATGCTTATAGGAGGAAAATCATCTGTACAACAGAGTACCACTAACAAAATGAGGATAAAGTTGGAGAATTAAAGCATAAAATGCCTCGTTCAGACCTAGTCAAATGCAGGGAAGACTACTGCATATGGTACTCCAGTCTCTACAAAGAGCAAGAAGATTAGGTTAGAAAAGTCCTAGTTTTCTAATGTTTTTTTTTTCCTTGAATCAGCTGTAAATTGTCATGTCCAACTGCATATGTTTTCTCAGAGATTAAGTATTGCTCATGCCAAGAAAGCCAATGGAAAAGAAAAAGCTATGAAGGAGCATGCACGGAAAGAGAGGAGATTTTCTCCCAATAACATTGTGATATGCCAACTTTTGCAGGCCTGAAAACTCAACATTTTCACTGGAGATGAATGACCTCCGCCCCATGAGACTACTGAACAACTGCTGAGCAGCACTGAACCATGGCTTTTCCCAGGAGCACTGACACAAAAGAAAACATCCAAATAAAACCAAGTACAAGAACAGTTAATCATTGCACAATACAACCATTAGCATTGGTGGTCTGGACAAAGACTTAATTCCTTTGTCACTGAATGTATCACCAGTTCCAGACATCCCTCCAGTATCAAGTGAAAATACAAAGTCTCCTGGCCAGTCGTTTAAATTATATTTGATAAAACTGTAACATTTCAAACATGTTCTTAATATTCTCTTATCATCATGGGGAAGAAATTGCTTCCTAGTGTCTTGATGGGAGGGAAATTCTGAGATGGTGACAACAGAACCAGTCCCTAAGAAGTCACTATCACCTTCAAAGACAAATTGATTCAGGGCCAACAAAGCAACCTCTCTGCCCAAAACAACTGAGCAGGAACAAAGGTGGAAGTGAAGACATGCAATTACTGCTAAGCAGTGACACAATTACTGACTAAATGCATGGAAGGGATATTACACTGATCACGTCTGTTTAGTTTTTTAGTGTATGCTGTGCCATATGTTTTCACTTAAGTTAAAAAACCAAAAAATTGCAGCAACTCTCCCGTCCTCATTACACAGAGAGATTGCCAGATACTAGCTACTCCTTCTGAAAGCCTTTTATATTCTTCAAACCACATGTACTGAGAAATGCTATTAATAGTCAGGTATTTCTTCAGTCTTGTTTGTTGCCTTTCTCCAAATAACTCTTTCCTTTTGCTTTAGCTACAGAGGTAAATTTGGGGAGGAGGCCCTCTGGGATTAATAATCTTACTAACACTATAAGCAATTTTTCCATTGCTTCTTCATTGACAAATTTAACCCTGAGAGCAGTGCACATGGTAGAGAATCTCTGCAACTATGTGGACAGCATGGGCATATTCATACCTCCATAATTACACTGATAGGAGCACTGCTAGAAAAAGGTGCAAATCCAAAAGAAGAAATTTCAATTTAGATTTAAAAAAAACTCCATGTGACTTGTTCAAGAGCCCAAGATTGCTGCAGTCTCCTTGCTCTTGACTGAAAAAAGTTGCAACAACAGACTTGGTGGGTGCTGGGAAAGAATTCCTACAAGCAAATTATACTCTTACAAATGGTGAAATATGGGAGGCACTCCAACATCCAAGTTAATGCCAAAACAATAGCCTGGGACACACAGGAGGGTGCTCGGCAGCTGGAGCTGTCCCCCACAGGAACCCTTGACATTTGGAGCTTTTAGAGTTCCAACATCTTGTTGCAGTTTGATCTTCTTGACAACTGTGAGAGTTGACCAATTTCATCATGTTCCTCACTTTGGCTATAAACACACCAGCAAACAAACCACACCAGCAAACAAACTGGCAGCAGGGCATGGTCCTGCACGGTCCTGCTCGAGTCCACACTAACAAAGTGTTAGCACAGTCCCAGATGTGCTCACCAGGGCCAACAAACATCCTCCTCTACAATTCTCACGCATTCACAGGCTAATACAGGCCAGTGACCTTTCTTGATAGGAAGCCTGGACATAGCCACTCTATTTTTGTGGGGGGCAGGGAGTTAATCTGTTTGAACAATGAGCTCAACAGCGTTCACGACCACAGGACAACCACTTTATTTATTAATAGAGATGGAGTCATCGTTTCCAAGCACTTGGAGTGGCCCATCCCGTTTCCAGACTCTGTCAAATCCCACAGTAGGGGACAACAAGTTTGATGTGGCAGACAATCTCAGTTTCTAAAAGTAAGTGCAGTCAAACATGACATTGGCCTGTTTGTCAACATGGGCATTCCTCATTTAAAAATCTTGATCCAGATTCTGAAATATAATCTCACGGGTTCACAGCCAGCTGCAGAAGTCACTGGGCAAAAGCTAGAGCCACTGTTACATGAATGGCCAAACTAGGTACTGGTAGTGACCATTTAAGGCGCCCAAACATAATCACACCTCCTCATACCTATTATTTCCCCTATTCTCTGCACACGGAGGAAACAGAGTTTCCACAAGGGCTACAGACACCTATGATGAATGCAACAACATCTTCAAACTGCTGGATCAGCTCCAACATTCCTGACAGCTCTCACCTCTGCTTTTGTCCCAGGTTCCTGGGCATTGTGATCAAGTAATTAGAACCAATCCTTGGTCCAGATCTTTGGTGAACAGAGTCAACAACTACAACATTTATTAAAACTCTACCCATTTAAGAGAGGTTAAGAAAAAGGTGCAACAGCTGCTCTTCAGTTCCTCTTCATCTATTTCTAATAACTAATTGAGGACTCTCAGAACCACTGTTCAAAGAGAGTTGGATCAAGACTTCATAACACACACCTCATCTCAGAAAGCAGCAGGGTTGCCACCTGCTTATTCTGTGCCTCTTTCACAGAATGCAAGTAATCACTAAGGCTGTTAACTGACAATAGCAGCAGTTTCCCATTTGACACAGGATGTGCAGTATTCCTACTGCAATAGCCCATTTCACAACCAGCAGCATTCAGGGAAAGTCTAAAAACTTTCATATTCAGGACCCTATTCACCTTGAGGGCTTCTACACACAAATGCTCTTGCCAAGAATGGAGCACTCTGTCCATAAAACCTCCTTGCCTGGGCTGATGGCCAAATCAGAAAATAACCACTGGAGTGAAGGAGCAAGAAATCTTTCACAAAGAAGCACTGTTAAACTTTCTATGTTGTACTGAGTACTTTTAAGCATCTGGAGATAGGAGAGCTGTCTTTACAATCAGATTCTCATCAAAGAAAATGAAAATCTCTGATGGACTGTGTCAAAATGATCAGCATACTGCCTTCTCTTTGATATGATAACCTTTAAAGAGCAGTAGTCCTGCCCTGAAAATTTCTGAGCCATTTCTATTCTTTTACATGTAATTTATAGAGATGTTATTCCAAATTAGTGCAGCCCAGTAGACAATACTCCTCAAAAGCTGCCTTCTCCTAAATATTGCAAGACTCATTCTAGCAATCTTGGAACTGTCCTTTCTTGAACCAGTAAACACAAAGTGATGGATAAAAAAGGACTTAATTCAGCTTTTTTTTTCAGAGACAAAGCAAAGCAAAACTTAGGTAAGAATAGAAACTTTAACAAAAGAAAGTAGAAATGGTGGATTATCTTCCAAGCTACCATTAATCCCTTGGTTTCATAACTGTAGCATTTTCAAGCTACCACAGATTAGTTTCTAGAAGTTCCTTGGAACATGCAGCATCACTGAAAGTGAGTTCGTCCTGTAGATGTATTTCAAACATGAAAAAACCAAAAAGACCCAAACAAACAAAAAGCCATTTTGCACTTGGAATGGATCACAGTGACTTAAGAACAGCAGGTGATATTCACCACAGTTCTCAGCAAGGTCTTCCCATTGCCATCTCAGCTGCAGTCGGTGTTTATGAACACCAAGCACCTTTCCCAGTGTGGTGCACATCGGAAATCCCAGCTGACGGTGCCATGGGGCTGCCTAACACACAGAGCAGAGCTCCTGCCCCGTCTGTTTCAACGCAGCCACATCTCTCTACACTTGCTCAGCCACCCTGACTACTCCTTTACCCATGCACATCCCAGTTTGACAGTCTTCACCTTGCACCAGCACGTGACTGAGCTCCACGCTGCCTGCCTGGATCATTTGTTTGGATATCATTAGATGGCCCTGACTGAAAGCCCTAATGAGGTGCTGATTCCATCATCCAATCAGTTGTCTGAGCCCAAATGCATCCCATGGGACAGCCAGAAAAGACTGATGCAAGAATTCCAAGTGATGTGTAACATGAAAGGGCGCCATTCGCATCGCTAGGACTCACAGGCTGTCAGCGGGGCCATTAGAAATCCGGGGCTACACAGATTTATAATTCAACCCTCCCACACACAGAACTTGCTCCAGACTGAAACTTGGCACAAAATTCAGTCCCAGGAGGGTGTTAAAAAAATAACCTATTCAACGGTTTCCGTCCCATGGCTTCAGCTCACAGCCATTTAAATAATGGCAATTTCTCATTTCTCTTTTTAACTGAGGAAATCCAATATAAAACACCAGATTTACATAACATTGCAGTGGTGATACAAGCTGGCAACAAACCCAGAGAGAAGGCTGCCAGAGCCATTCTGTCATTCTCTTTTGGTGGATTTCTCTATTTGGATTCAGTTTAATGGAATGATTTTTATTAGGTCTAGCTGACATCACATGTAACCTGTAAATCCTACCTCCACACTGGCCAGGCATCTTGCCCTAGCTTTGTATACCGTGTGTGATGGTTAGAAGGGGACAAGCCCTGCTGTGGTCACAGCATCCTCCCACTTGTGCTGCCACTGTTAGTTCTGTGCTGCAAACCCTGCTGCCTGATTTAGAGGACAGTAATTAGCTTCCTATTGAGCTGCAAAAGACTGACTGGACAAGGAATGGACAAAACAAAGAAGGGAACTGATGCAAGCCAAAAGCAATTTGTCAGCAGAGCCTTTGATTTGATCAAAGATTATTCCATAACTACCACACCTGCTTCCAGGGAGAGACACAGAGCCAAGCTTTCTGTGCTTGCAGTTTTTTCTCCACCAGGTATTTAAATTCCTACAGGATTATCTGTAATCTTGAGTTTGTCAGTGGAAAAAAAAAATCCAAGTTGATGTAATGCCACAAAAACTTATTAAATACACAGGACCTCAGATAGTCTGCAGTAAATCACTGCAGAGAGCACAAGCCTTCTGCTCCACCACCACTTGGACAGAAAGGCTGTGATTGCACATGTGGGACAAGTATGAGCTTGGCACCCCAAAACAGACCATCTTCTGAGTGGGCTACTGGCTCCCATCTCATCCACCAGCCACAACTCCTGCTTTCCACAGCACACCTGAGACACAGCCCCTTCTGCCTCGCTCCAGCTGGAGGATAGGGCATATTAAAATTATCATCAAAGCGTCTGAACATACTTTTCTTACTTGTTATATAAGTAAATAAGTAGACCAACTATAAAATTCTATGATAAGAAAATGAAGATTTGTATCAGTGGTCAAGCTCAAGGCACTTCAAACTACTTTGAACCCTCTGCTGCTGTCAGCAAAGCTGCTACAAGGTCTTCTGGCAGCCAATGTCAAAATGCTTCTTCTAGAATGTGGTTGTTGGTCTCAATTGCTGTTGTTGCACTGACTCTCCATATGTACTAAACCATCTTCCCTAAGGCCAGCCTCCAAGGTCCATGGTCCAGATGTAAAAACCCTTCTGCATTTCTCTGAACTACATATACAATAGTTCTCTCAAACAGGGGAAGTAAACTGAGCCCAAAGGACCACCTGAGTTTTCAAAAGAGAAAAGAAAATGGGGCAAGCATGTGCAGACCACCTTCTCCTCCAACAGCTGCAGTTTTCTCATACCTTGTCCTTTAATTCCAAAGGGGGGTACAAAGTCCCTGATACGTGCCCATTTCCTGAAGGAATCGTCCAAGAACATTGGTGCCGGCTTCGAGAACCTGAGAAAACCAAAATGAGAAAAAAATTAACTCCTGAACTAGGAAGGATAAACCTCTGCAGGAATGTTGAGAGAATCCATACCTAAATGCTGATTCTACATCGTCACTGGCAACAGAGTAGTGTGGAAGATTTTACTTTTACCCAAAGGTGAAACAAACATGCCAGAATTTGTGTCACCACTCAAATCACTCAAGTCACGGACCTAGCAATCACTTCCACTCAGGAATTTAAAACTTCCCCATACTGTTTGGCTATTAATTTAGCTACAATAAAGTGTAAATTGCAAGCAGGGTTTAGGCAGTTTGACTTCCAGCTTTGTGAGCCCAAGCCAGTTTCCGTGCTGCCTGTGTGAGCGTGTGAGGAGTCTGCTTCGGCCTCACTTGTGCACACACACAGCAGCTATCACCACACAGGCAAGAAAACAGTTCAGGAGACCGTGAAGCAGTTTGTAGTTTACAGAGAAAGGAAATGGAAATTCAGTGCCTTCTTCAGCATTCATTAACACATAAATGATTCAAGAGAGGTTCCTGCCAAACCAAACAGTTACAATCTATCCAGAATCCCTTACAAAAAAGAGACCTAGTCCTTCTTAACCATGTCATTGTGGAAATACATTATCCTAATTATACCCTCAACACACAAACACAGCGGCTAGTAAAAATTTATCTCTTCTAGAAACAATTACTACAGTGGCCAGAGAAAAGGAAACAATTAGCAAATATAGAAACATTAACTTCCATATGGGACCATTTCTGAGTGTAACAAGTATGCTAGAAAGTATGTTAATACCATTAGAAATCTGTTCATTCAAACATATCAAAACACTAGCAGAGATGCTCTGGATCAAAGTCAATCCCACCAAGAAAAGGAATGTACTACATGTTCAGAGTCAGAGAAAACATCTCCACCACAGAGTAAGGTACAGGCCCCTGAAATAGATCCAGCTTGGCCAACCTACACATGGGACAGGACAGGTGTAAGCCATGGGTTTAGCTCTCCCTTCGGGCTGTTTCCGAACTCAGCATGCAACTCTTATTGCAGTCAGACAACCCTTGAATCACCTGATTTAGGATAAACTCACCCACACTATGCCACAGCGAGGTACAGAGCAACAATTTCAAATAGCAGCACAGTGAGGAAAGGATGGAATGAAATCTAAATTATAAACTGGTCCAAGTGAAGTCCTATCATAGATGCCCAGTAAATCACAAATGCAGAAATCTATGGAAAGGGGAAAGAGACCAGGAGAATTTAACAAAACAAGAAGTCTCAGATTCACCCATGCATACTGCTTCACATCCACTCATCACATCCACTTATCCACACATCCACTTATCTTTAATAAGATCATCTATAACCATAAAAGCAAGATGCACAGATGACATGGCTGATCTAGAAGGAAAGGAATGTTTCTTCCAGAGCTGAGAATACAGAATATATAACTTTGGGAAAAGGTGGGGGAGGTATGTTAGATATATTAGAGCTTCTGAAGCTTTTAAGTAAGAACACCCCACAGGCCTATTTTAAAACAAATAAAGAGCAATATAGCATTAACTGTAACACATTTACTCTGAAAATATCCTAAAAATTTCAATAACCTGACAAATTAGTTCAATGTTTTCTCACACATCTTGGGGCACCAAATATAATTATTATGATTCCTGGGGCGTCTCCAGGGACTTACCTCCACCCACTTCCAACATCAACAGGAGGAATCTTTGCAGGTTGGTCATGCAATGCAAGAACTTTTATAAGATGAAGGGCTACAGCAGAGATGCTCACAGCCCTTCCTCTACAGCCACCCCCTGAACTCTCAGCAGAAGCCAGGTCCCACAGAGTGGTCCCTGCTCTCCCCATACACCTGCCTAACTCAGAAGCAGTGTTATTTATACATGCAAATAACTGCTCTGTTTGCAAGTGATACATCTGGAAAAGCCAATTTACAGTAGTCTGATGTGGAGTAAGGAAATTCTCTCCCTAATGCAGATTTCCATTTACAAAAGGTGCCTGGTAAAACCAGGAGGGAAGTCAGGTCCTCCTAAGACTCCCTGGAGCACAGGGGAGTCCCCAAAATCAGTTGAAGCTCAAGGCATGACTGATCTAATGCTCTGTGGTATTGCTTCTGCATGTGACAACCAGGGCACCAAAGTGATGCCAAAGAAGGGGTGAAATGATCATTGGCCTTTTTTTTGTATTTGCTACAAATAAATGTAGGGATTTTTCTAGCAAAGAACATGACAGCCTTAGACTAGCTACCATTATTTGGTAATATTTAATACTCCTGTATACAGGGGCAGAAAAATGGACTTTTAACTCATACTTCTGCTTCATTTAAGGAGGAAGAACAGTTTTAGGGAAATATTATATCCATATGGGAAAAAAGGGAGCAAGTTAGAAGATATTTTGCTCCCATAAATCTTGAAAGTAATTCCGTTTGGGAAATATTAAGAAATTAAGAATGCTGTAGGCTCATGCGCTTTGCCACCTCAATAAATCAGAGCTAGCCAGAGCTGATGTCCAGCAGTGACAGGGAAATGCTGTCTGCCAGACTCTCCAGGAGCATGGCTGTTCTGTCTCAGCTCTGAACTGCATCTGGCGTACTCCAGGACCCTTCAGGAAATATTGGGATTTGTCTCAAACAGGCCATGGGAATGCTCTCTGCAGAGCACCTAAAATACATTCCAAGGAATGCATGGGAGTCTGTCAAACAGAAAAGGCAAATGTTTCTGAATGATGTTAAAGCTCTGCAAGTACTGAGCAGCTGGGTACGGGATGCTGCATTTTGCCTGTCACAGCTGCCTAAAGGCAGGTTGGCCTCACTGGCAACCACAGAACTCCAGACCCAAAACAGGTTTGTGCTCCTTCAGAAAACAGCACAGAAAGTGAAAGTTTTGACTTTTCAGTTGTAAATTTTAAGCACTTCCTCTCTACTCCACCCCGAATTCCAGAACAGACATATTGCAACCTCATTGCACCTGACGCCCTGAAAAGCTGAGGAATTTGGCTGCTTGTGGCACATACTTATGACCTCTGTAATTTGAGAGAGAAATGCCACCCATCTACAATCACTAGTTTGAATGGCATACCCTGCTAAAACACAAATGACATCTAAATGGACTAAATGCTTGACATGATAATTGTGAGGTACAAAACAAATCTCTCCCAGTTCTCAAGTTTGAATTCCTCATACAAAGCAGTAATAAAATCTCTAACAATTTGTCACCACGCACAGCAAAAGGAAGCGAACGTTCTGCCAGAAACTTCTTAAACAGAAATCTATAATCACACAAAAATGTGATATATATTTGTGCCTAAAGGACTCTGGCTTTTGTGACAAAACATTACATTTCCAGTTCTTTCCTCCCTGACAAGAAGAGTTGTGACCCCAAAGCATTTCTGAAGGCAGAGCCAGCCTGCCAGAAGCTCCCCAGCCAAGTTTTTCAGCCATTCCATTTTGTCCCTGACACTGAGACCACTTCACAGCTGCTCCTCTTTGATGAGCACAGAAGTATTCAGCATAAGCAGCACTAACTTCCCAAAGTATCCTGCAGACACTAGGCAAGGTAACTATGGGACAACTTTAGACATTGAATCTTGACCAGAATCTCCTCCCTACTCCTTACCTGCTGCTTTCCTGGCATTTAATACATAAATGTGTAGAAGATAAAAAGTTACGTCTCAGAGAAAGAAAAAGAAATAAACTGATTTATGTGCCTTTGGCTTTAACGAGGAGGGATGAAGAAAAGGTCAAGTTCCTGAATGAGTCAAGGAGAAGATGGCACCACATTTCTAAGGAACCACGACACCAAAGAAAGGCAGACAGGCAGCCACCAAGCTCCACTGTGAGCTTATATTTCAGATATTCCGTTTTTTAAAAACATCCTCCTTTAAGTTGACCTGTGCTTTTGTTTATTCTTTAATTAAGGAGAATCAGTAGTGCTGGAAAACTGAAAGCTGAAATAAAAAAAATGCCCAAACAGTGCTAGAACCTAATGCTGTGCAGAACCTGCACACTGCATTTGTAAAGGGGCAGGAACAGTTTCTCTCTCTTTTTTTTAAACCACACATAAATTATTTATTTACACTGGCATGACTTCTATCTTCTGTTTGCCGATGATCAAAAGCATCCATGGTTAGACAGAAGGCACAAAGTCTACCAATGTTATTAATTAAATACAAACTGAAGCCCTTGAGTGCTGAATCATTAGCCCTGACACAGGCATTTATGGAGAGAGAGAGAATCTAAACTAACCTTTTCCTTTTTCATTACTGAGACCTAGAAGTATGCTGTCTCCCTTGCCTCCCTTCTCTGGGGAGCCACATGGTGTGACAGCATAGGAATGAGGAGGTTTGTGACATCCTGATTTTACATTTCTTATTGACATTAATCCTTTGTCAAAAATCCAAGCAGCTCAAAGATTCCTCAAGGAGCTGAAAAATTTAAGAAACTGCATTAATAATGATTAACCCCATCCTACAACCAGTTTTCCTATATCAGCAAACAACCCTCCCCCCAAAAAAGATGGCTGCAAGAAGAATATCTTTAACAGCAGAGATCACGTCAAAAATTCAGTTGATCTTAACAAACTGCAGAAGTCTAAAATAAAAGAATATGGCAGAGAGAACGTAGCACTGAGGCATGGCTGGTCAGAGCACCCTGCCAGTGCCATTTGAGACCACTTAACTCTTTACAAGAGAGTGTGAGCCACAGATCCCCACCCATCTTCTCCCCTGCCCTCTGTCCCTACAGACCCTTGTGTGGGTCTGCAGCTGCCTCTTTCAGGCTGCAAAGGTCTCAGCTACGTGGCCACTCCCCACTCTGACACCACTGAATGACACAGCAGAACAGTGCTCTGCAGTAAATGTCACCACCACTCCAAAAAGATTACTTTGAACAGGCTTTATTCCATAAGCAAAGGAAAGGGCAGGTAAAATCAACTGAACCCAAACCCCACAGACCATGTAGCAGTTATCCCTGCCTACTCCCCTGTGAATGATTGCTCTGTACCTTTGAGGCACTCTGGAACATCTTCAGCCTTCTTGCCCTCTGCTCTCCATCACCTAGTAGGTTGTTTAAACTCATCAGTGCAGCCCTTTTCTCATTTTCTCATTGCTCTATTTAGAGCTGGACCAGCTGCTCCAAGATGTATCTTAAAAGGCTCCCATTCTCAGTGCCGTGGTTCATACAAAGAACATTATTATACTCTTGCAGGAAAGATAAACATCCTATCATGAATGAAAAATGTAACTATTACAGCTGTAAAACCTGTTAAATACTTTATTTAAGATCAGAAAGCATCAACTCAAGACCATGTCCAATTCTGGGCCTCATGTGAAAAACATGAACGAACTGAAAAAAAAGGCCATAGGAGACTCTGAAAAATATCTAAGGTCTAGAAAAGATGATGTCTGAGGAAAGCTGAGAAAAACAACCACCTTTGTTTAGTATAGAAAAAACTGGAGGAGTACATGATAAATATTACAAGGCTGCTGCAAAAGAGAAAGATAAAATATCTACTTCCCTGGTAAAGAGAAGTAGTAACACCAGTCCTAAAATGCAGCAAAGAAAACTTAATCATTAAAAAAATGTTTGAGATCATTACACATTGAAATCTACTGTCTGGATATGGATTACAGAACTCACATCAACTACACCACTTTCTGATTTGACTCTAATATTTTTAACAAGTTTATATCTATTAAAAAACAGTTAGCCATAGCTGTGCCTACTTTTAGAGGGAAATGCAAATAGATGATCTTTTGAAGTTCTGCACATGTCTGTTTCATCTAAAACCACTTTCATACTGGGCTAACATTGCTAGAAGGTGACCAACTAGCCAAGCTACAGCTGGGCTGGAAATCAAGAGCTGCCCTTCAGAATCCTTGCACTTCTTAAGTATTTCTCTTCATATATGGTAATCAAGTTTCAGTACAATCACAGCAGATAAGCAGCACATGGATTTTCCAGCCTGCTGCCTGCCAAGAGTGCTTTCTGTTTGTACCCCGCACCTTTGTGATAAACAGGAAGACACGTAAAGTTTAACCTTTCTGCAGTCATTAATGTCTTGGGCTTATGGCACCACCAAGGCACAAAATCAAAGAATGATTTAACATTGGCTCAGTCCCTCCTGCTCACTGACTGTGTTCTGACATGCATAAAGTCCAACAAAGTGTCCTGAGCAGCTTACCCACATAATGCAATTAGTCATAGGGGACTGGAAAAGTTTTCAGATAAACTAAATATTAAAGACAGAAAGAAATCAGTTTGCCTGCTCTGATGAAATCCTCACACTTTCCTCCTGATTCTCCAAACATTTCAGACTGAAAACACACATGCATGCACAAAAATAACAAGAAGCTTGGTTTAAAGGTTGGCTTCCCCTTGGAAAAAAAACCAAAACAAACAAATCAAAAAACTATAAAATTCAGACCAGGCAGAAACTTTGTCCTGACCTGCCTCATGCAGCAGCTTATAAGACAACATGCAAAATTTGTCATTGTTCACAAAACTCTCTAATACCAAAACACAATTATGCAAGGGTGAAAAGCTAACTTCTCAACAACACAGGTTCTGTTAGTTTAAAAACCAGTCCTCTAACATCATTTCAATGTCTTAGCTTGTTTCTCATGTGTTATTGTCAATGATGCAAGATTGAATTACAGCTCATTCTTCCTACAAAAAGCCAGGTGGGGGGTTCAAGAACTCTGAGGGAGCACTGAGCCAAATAGATGAGATTATGTGGTATTTGGAAACATGATGAAGGTGAGCGAAAGCAGACTGCAATTACTGCCTGGGTTTCCAAAGCCTTCTGTGCAAACAAAAAACGAGATGAAGAGGGAAGGTGAAAGGTCCAACACTTCTCCCAAAAAGAAAGAGTTAGCTCCCACAGAAGATGCCAGCCAGAAGCTCTGCCAGTTGGCCAGGCTTTAGCACAATTATGTTCCTGCTAATACTCTGCTGGAACAGGAAGGGGATTGTGCTTTCTAATGAACACCAACTGGAGAGCAGTCATGGAGGGTCTGCTGCTGTTCAACACTGCACTCCCAAAAGGCAGGGTATCCAGGGATCTCTTGTTTTCTGGTGAAGATCTAACACCATTCCAAAAGACTGCAGAGGATGGGCACAGTTCCCAGCACTGACCTGTTGTCTTTCATCACACTAATTAACCAGTCTGTTAAATGTAGTGACTGCACGGTACTTTCATAAAGCCAACTTAATGTTCTCTTTATCCTTCCTGCAGAGAGAAGTTAATCCCTGTTATTGCCACTCACTGCTCATTCTTGCCACCACTGGCCATGTCTGACTGTCCTGAGCTGCCAGCAGTCTTATGGTGGAGCACAACAAATTGCACTTCTCTGTTTCAAAAGCTGCGATCTCATCTTCTCCTACCGCATCGTTTAATGTATATGCCTATCTTGAGGTTATCCTACTGTCTCAGACCAATCTTCAGATTTCAAATCATTGGAGGGGATAGTAAAATTTTGAGTGGCCTTCATTCATTACTTCACAAGTAATTATGTTGCTGTAGAAGGAGTCTGGAACACTCAATGCTGTAAAGAGATTAGTATACATGTAGGGAACAGGACACTGATAAAAAAGAGCATTCCACCATCAGCTAAACCAAAAATGCACATATTGCTCAGCACAGCCCAGCACAGAACTGATGTGACTGCTCTGCTGATGTACAGCACAGGGGATGTGGCACAGAAGGGAAAGAGCTGCTGAAGCTAATGAACAGCTAAGCAAAAAATGAGTGAGACTTGATCCTGATACAACCAGCTAAAGACAAAAATAAGGCCATCAATCTTTAAAAAAAATCCAGAACAGCTTTGTTATGGAAGCTAATGAAGACAGGAAAGTACAAAACAAATTACTTGACGTGAAGCTTGGTCATTTTATGAAAGGGGTTGTATGATCTGGTGTCTGCATAGACAGAAGACTGGACTTCATCATTCATTCAGTTTCTGAATGCCTGATGTTCCTTCACCTCTGGCCCATTGCTCTTATCCAGCTCAAAAATCCACGTGGGGCAAAAGTTCCCTGCGTAAGTCTTACAGGAGTGAGGATGCTGGCAGAAGAAATGTCAATGTTTCAATAATTGTAACTGAAACAGATAAGTTGATCTGAGTGAAAAGAGTCTTTAGTTTTTTCAAGGCTCATACACTTCTGGAATGACCAATGCCATTTTAGAAGCTAGACAAAAAATTCCTATTAAAACAATATGGAAAACATTAGTCTGTTGTGAAATACACATGGCATTAAGAGAAGTCTTGTGAGCTCTTCTGATTTTCTTACATGTATGGCAACATTCTGAAAAGTTCTACAGAACACAGTTCCTCATATCACACTCCTGGGAGAATCTTCAGCCTTCATGTTAAAAAAATCTCACAGCAAATAAAAAAATATTTTTATAGACTTATAGTTGGAAATGAGACCTCAATAACTAATAAACGCTCAGAAACCTGAGGAGGAATAAAAAGAAACCATTCTTTTTCAACTGCATGAATTTTCTGTCCTGACTCATTATTACTGACTATTTGCTGGTTGCAATTCTCATCAGTGCAACTCCCTACAGTGACTTTAAGGTGATCCAGAGAAGGTTTCCTCAATGAAAATGCATGCAAGGGACAAGTCTGCTTTCACACACCAACAGGAAATGAGAGGAAAACAGTAAATGTGAGGGAAAGAAAGTCTGCAGAAGCTATTGCTCTGACAGCTGCCTACAGCACACAAGACAGGCAGACAATTAAACGCAAAGAAACAAAGACAAGAAGTGAATCTTGCACATCAATTTGCACATCACAAATTGATGGTCAAAGACAATTATACAGATGTTTCTTACCATTTTTGTCAGTTATTTTCAGAAGATTTTTTTTAAAGTTATCATAACATGCATTTCATGTGAAAAACTGGCATAGCAATGACCAAATCAGGTCTGCAGTTCCTTTGAGAAAACAGGAAGATATGAACTAGAAATGAGACCAAAATTTTCAGTGGAAACAAGAAGGGACTGAAAGCATAGGAGGTGTTGGACAAGCATAAGTGATGGTGGGCAAGCACAGTTCTCCCCAAACACCTTGAAATTGGACAGTGCTTTTTTGTCTGAAATCCACACCAACTGCACCATTAAGCAGTTGGACAGCTTAACTTCAAAAACAGTGAGAGTGGAAATGTTCTCTATTGCACAAATTCCTAAGACCTAAACAATTTAGCTTGTCATGCTCCTTCTTGTAGGAAGTTGTTCAAGGAGCAATTATGTGATTTTTCAAGCTTGCCAAGAAGTCAAAGCAGCATCATTCATCCAACCAGAGATTAAGCTTTTTTCCTTCTATTAGGTGAAACAAGATAATGTAGCTTTAAGTGCCATCTACTAGGTGCAGCCACCAGATGTGCATTTGTAGAATGTACACAAAGAAACCCCAAACATTACTATCAGAATAATTTCACTTGCTGAAAAACAGTTACAGAAAGATCACAAAGCTGCTATTAATGAGATCTATATCAATCTCAAAGGGAAAAATTCCAGATGCATTTCTGTTTCTCTGCTGCACAATAGACTTCACATTGTAGTCCAGGACAAAGTGAGGGCAGCCAGTTGTTATTATTTAAGATTCAGACAGAGGCTTTTTTCTTCCTTTAACCAGATGCAAAAACCTCCAAGGACTTCACTGAAAGCCTGAACAAAAGAAAAAAAAGCCAAAAGCCCAAGTGGAAAGAGTGTTCTCAGAGGGACCTATCCCCCTAGGTGCCAGAAGGTACATCTGTAACTGGATATAATGCTTGATAGGGTTGACACGGACCTAATGTCCAGTTTAATGTAATTTTCTGGCTCCTCTGTCACCTTATTAATTCCAGCCCTTAGCCTAAGAGTGGTAATCTGTAAAGCAACATGCACTAAAATCTTCCAGATAATATCAGCACTATTTAATATACGCCTCTCCCCTTTGGTCCCATGGTTCTAAAAATAAACAAGTATGTTAACAAACCAAGGGTAAGACTCTGTAAAATCTCTTTCTAGGTACTGTTTCCAGAGATAAGGCACAGAGACTGGCCATAGAAGAGTTTCCATGCAAGAGGCCACCTGACAAAACCAAAAGGATTTACTGACTCACAGAGCAAGCGGGTGCTGTGGAGAAAGCTGCAAACAGTGCCAGCACAGACAGCTCCATCCTTTCCTCATCACCCCACACAGAAAGTGTCTGGCTTGAGTTAGAGATCAGGCAGGAAAAAGAGACTAGAGGTGAGACTTGACTACCCTGATGAAGTAAAGAACCACAAGCCACGTGGACTTCTCCTGTCCTACCTAAAAACAGGTGTGAAAAATAAGGTCTGTCCTTCCAGCCAGCACATTCACTACCCTCATCCAACCAGGGCCCTCTGCTCTGCTGTGTCCCCATGTCCAAATTCATCACACATCTGGCAAGAGACCATGCAGCAACAACAGCACCCACAGCAGTAACTTCAAAGGACTCCACCAAGAGGCTTGATGGAGACTGGAGCACAAGGTATGCTCTTAAAAGCCTACCTTCTAAAATGCTATAAATCTCCTGGAAGAACTGATATCCTCCCTGCCTCACTAATCAAAGCAGAGACACCCTCCCAGTTCTTTTTGCTCCACTTGAAGAACGGTACAGCAGTCCTCATTCCAGGAATGGAGTTTTTCAATGAGATACTTCATTTCAACAATTTCCCACAAGAAAAAACTGCAGAAAAAAGGATACTGCTGGTTTATGCATTTGAGATTGATGTAAGCCACTGAAACAAATACTAAACATTATTAGCTACTAAAGGAAATGGTTATGGTGAAGATGAGGGGATAAAAACCTCTCACAAATATGCCTTCTCTTTCAGTATCCTTGATAGAGAAAACACTTCTCCTACAGCTGTGGGAAAGAAAACAAGACACAACGGCTGAAGTGAAAATTACACATCTTTGGCTGTTATCAAAGGGAGCTCAACACATGGACAAAGTGCAGTCTGCGTGATTCCAATTCCAAAGCAAAGAAATGCTGCAGGCGTATTCATCATCCACATTTGTATTTGCTTCTGAATTTTACAAAGAGCAGTGAACATTGCTGATCCACTACTTTTGTCCCAGTAGCAACGTTTAATTGCGTCAACTGCATTCAGCCTTTGTAGAAAGCATCAATAAATTCACTCCTACAATTGATACTCTCCCAGTGACTCCCTCAGGCAAACCAACATGAAGCAGCTCCAGTGTGCAGCACTGCCAGCTGACACAGAAATCCTGCCACACCCGGGAGTTTTCCATACCCTTAGAGTGTGGGTGGAACAAAGTACAGAGAGCAACTCAGCATCTCCATTAATCCACCAGGGAGACACAAAAGAATCACAGAATTATTTAGGTTGGAAAAGACCTCTTAGATCAAATCCAGCCATTAACCCAGCCCTCCCAAGGCCACCACTAAACCATGTCCCCAAGTGCCACATCTAAATGTCCTTTAGCTCCCTCCAGGGATGGTGACTCCACTACCTCCCTCGGCAGCCTATTCCACTGCTTGATTTTGGAGAAGGTGGAGAAAATTTCCTAATATCCAATCTAAACGTCCCCTGGCACAACTTGAGGCCATTTCCTCTTATCCTGGAGAAGAGAAGGACACCCACCACACTAGAACATCCTTTCAGTCTCTCATGCCATAGAGAGTGATGAGGTTCCCTCTGAGCTTTCTTTTCTTTAGACTAAATAGACTAAATACCCCCAGCTCCTTCAGCAGCTCCTCACTGAACTTGTCCTCCAGAGACTCCACCAGCTAGTTTCTGCCTTGGCCTGGAATTCAGTCCATTCTCTGTATTTTTTTAACATCATCCAGTTTTGGGGGGTTTTTCTCATTCTTTTGTTTGCTCACTTATGTTTGTCTAACCACTTAGATGGCACTACACAAACAACTACTCTCAACTTACATCTGTCATAGAGAAGGTGTTCTGTGTTTTCTTTCCACTTCTTAAAAGTATTAAACTTTTCACCACAGACATTTTGGAAGCAGACACACTTGGTGTGACAGGGCAAGAAATCTCTCCATTAAAATGACAAATTGCAGTCATTTTGTTCTCATTTAATCTTACTTTTAACAAAACAATCACCTTGTTAAGAAAAACTGAAAAAAGGCATGAAAGCCCTCAGCCTGCAAAGTGAAAGCTTTGAAATGCACTGGCAAAGAAAACGACCATAAGATGAGTAATCTTAATCACCAACTATTTCTAATGTCTTTTAGTCTTAAGTACCTCTACCCTCCAATAAATCAACAAATGCTTAGTCTCTTCTTTGAACTTAGAGACGTAAAATACAACAAATAACAAGAAAGCTATGCTTCAACCTACTAAATAAATAAATAATGGCAATCAATAACTTTTTTCCAAAGCTATAAGCAAATCCTACAAAATGTGGTTACTGCAGTTCAAAATTTTTCCCAAAAATTTTTCTAAAAATTATTTCCCCATATAACTTAGAGTAGTTTAAAAAAAGTTCAAGTCCACAACCCCATCTAACTCAGGATATTCTTAAATTTCCTTGTCTAAACAGAAAAGTTGAAGGACTACATTAGCCAAGTATCTGCTGATCTCAATGACAAGAGAAATTGCAGATCTGCATTAGCCAGCAAAATAGCAATGCTGTTGGCCAAAAGGAGAACTTCCCACAAGTATTTATGGGTGCTCTTTGGGCAAGTGTTCAAACAGCCAGCTGTGGAGTGAGAAAACAGTACAGGATCATCCCACATTACTCTCCCTGCCTCTGTAATGCTCATGCTCAGCCCTCCTAAATTGTACCTTTCCACTGGACATTTTGCTTTCCCTGAGCTGCAGGCTAAGTGCACTTGGCTGTGATGTTCACAAGCAACACCACTATAAAACCTGCAGATCCTCATCAATGCTCGGTAAATGTCACTGCTAAACCACAGGCTACAAGTGACTGAAGATTTTCAGAGACAATCAGCACTTTGTTAAATTCAACAGCAACTGTGTAATAACCAGTCTTCTCAACAAATCAGGTTACTCATGTTACCACACTTTTCTTGCAGCAATTATTTCTGAGTTTTCCCAGTGCATGTTTTCCCGCTATGACAACCTGATACATGCTCTGCAGCAATGGTTTTCATTTTAATATCTTGGCCAGCCATGGAGTGAATCAAATTGACAGCCCTTCTGCTAATACCAAGCTTTAGAGGCAGCAGAACAGGTTCACTCCCATCAATTTTTATCAGCTGAACTTTGAAAAATGGTGCCCCTAGTTAGAGGTATTAGTATCTCCCTGAAAACTGGTATTAGGAATAAAAATACAAGAGCAGCTTTAGTAGAAATAAGAACAAATTGCTTCCAAACCTGCCTGGGGTCAGCACAGCTTTGGAGAATCTATAACACTTTGAGGGAGCTTTTGTTCCATGGCTGCTTGCTTCTTTTGGTACCAAGAGCATGCTGAATGTGTGCAAAGCACAAATCTGAACAATCTGCCTGCTCTACTCACAGTTATCACTCATGAAAAGATGTTGTGGATGCTTCTAGAAATGCACATGAAGAGCCTGGACTGAGGGCAGTGACCTCGAGGCACTGAGCTGTGCCAGCGCCAGCCACCAACACCAACCCCAGGACAGGCACAGGGCTCAGAGCTCTGCTCTCCTGGTAATTACAGTCACTGTACCAGAACTAGTTGTCTCTGAGGGAGAGGGGAAAAAAAGGTGTTGCTTGATTTTTAGCTTGGGATTATTTTTATAAGAATTCATCAGCTTGATTGCCCCGCAGTAAGGAAAATACCACCTAACGATGCGAGTGAGACTGTGCTGGGGCAGATCAGAGTTCAAAATCTCTTTCCCAAAAATGGCAATAAATGGATGTCCAAGGTAAAGCAAGAACAGGGCAAAGAGATAAAATATTTCCTCCCTAACATTCACACAGCTTTCAAACATTTTCAGCTGAGTGGATTTCCTGAGCTTGATGTGGTTTGTCTAATCAGCAACCCCCCTTTCCCTCCCAGCAATAGATCCCTCCTCCAAATGTTTGTTCAGACTCCTCTGGAATTTGTACAGACAATTTGCAGCTGTCACATGCTTTGGCAAGGAATTGCCCAGGTATATGACCTGATGCACAAAGAACTGAATCTTTTTTGTTCTGATGCATGTAAGTAGAAACACATTATGCAGAAAAACTATATCAGTGATTTTTCCCTTCTACCTTTTTTCCCTGTAGTAAAAGCCAAAGGTAAATTTAGTGCAGCTCAACCAGAAGACCTCCCACGAAAGATCATATCTCCTTCCAGCTGCCTCAGCAATCACATTGTCCCCTACCTCTCAGTCCCTCTTTGTTCTCAAGGTCTTCCTTTATTCTGCATTTGGGATCCAACATTACCAAGCTTGAAGAAATTTTGTTTCATGTAGCTCTCATCTGGGAAGTACACTCTGCCTCTGTACAACAGAAGTTTTTTCATCAATTTATGATGTTCCTTATGTGTGCTCCTACTGTATCTCCTAAAGCTTCCAGCTGGCTCTCCTGATGTCCACCTCAAGCCACTTGCTCCTACCCACCAGGCGAGCACCTTCTCCTTTTTGGCCTGGCAGACCACTCAGCAACATTTAAGCTGGGGAGTACTGCAGGCGGTATTGCCTCTCCCATCTCATAAGGAGTCCAGCCACCTCCTGTGTTCACAGAGGACAGCTTTCCTAAGATGCTTCTGGCTGCTAATATGGCTGGAGAGTTTCAGACTTATGGTCTATGGCTGAAAAGCTCTCTCTGCACACTGTAGTTCCTGACAGGACCATTACAAATTCCAGGGAAGGACATGGAAGGCTGGAGCGAGTCTAGAGAAGGGCCAAGAAGATGATAAAGGGCTGGAGTGTTCAAGGGTGGGCTGGATGGGGCTTGGATCAGCCTGGTCTAGTGGAAGGTGTCCCTGCCCATGGTAGGATGAGTGGAACTTGATGATCTTTAAGGTCCCTTCAACCCAAACCCTTGTGTGGTTCTATGATCTGCATAGGACTGAAGGGCCACACACATACAGAAAACCCCATCCATACACTTACAGTAAACTCCAGGTGCTTTCTGGAAACCAGGCACATGCACAGAAATCATGGCACACTCAGGAAATGGTCTGGGCTTCCAGCTAGTGAAAAACGTGAAGTCACTACATCCACAGACTGCACTGAATAAGAAAGCAATTATGGCAGCTACCAACTGCTTCAAGAGATCCTCTCCTGCTCTTCTGAGAGGACCAATGTTCTTCAGCAGCTGCACACAAGGAGTCAAACATCAGCTTTCAAAAAGACATATTTCTTTAGGAGATGAGGTCTGTTCAGACACCAATGACAAAGAGCCACATTCCTCCTTTTTAGCTTTGGCTAGCGTGGGAATGAAGCTCAGACACAAGAAAACTTCCTCTGTAGCAATGTCCTGCAGCTGTCAAAGAACCAGCATGTGAACAAGTCAGGCACAGGAAGAAGAGAAGTGCTACTACAACCCTGGCCAACTGAGCAACTTCAGAGTCTCAATATGACAGCACAAAGTAGGTGCCCATAGAGACACTCTCCCATTTTCTGTACTTTGAGTATAGACATTCACATGTTGTCCCCATGGACCTGCAGGAAGTACAGGAATACATATGCTTTGATCCAGCAATAATGACTTAAAACCCAGTCTTGTGTGGGAAGTGTTGACAAATTACTTCTGGTAGACACTGAAATCACTCAAACAATTAACTGAGATTAGATTAGCTGGTAGGTTTGGAAAGAGGCTATGAATAAGATGTGTGCAGCTGCACATGTTTTTACTCAATTAGATGACAGTAGGACATGTATTACTTCAAACATCAAGGCTACACCAAATCAGATAAGCATTCCCACCTAAAACAAAAACCAGCAACATACTTCCCACAAATGTAAAATAACTTTGTGTTAAGCCATAGAGGAATAAACTGAGCAGAGACAGTTTCTTCCCAACCCCAATCAGCTTCAAAATTAATACCCTAAAGAGCAAGAATTCACATTCTTATTTTTTTTAATCTACTGTAACTATAGAAGTTTTATTACTTTTATATTAGTATTAGTTTATGATGTTACATCTCTCTTTCAGATTCTGTCTCAATAAAGTGTATAACATAAGACTAGTTTGAAACATGATCTATTTCCGTTCAACTGAAAGCCAAAAAGGTTTAATATGAATGCAATTTACCACTTTTCTAACGTTCACTAAATTGTACACACCTATGGTATTCCCTCTGCAAACTAAATGCATTGCATTTTTGACCATATAAAACCTGTCCTTCCTAGACAGACATGCTATGATTTTATTTTGGAGTGGATCAGAAACCAGATCTGAAGTGGATTTGCAGACACACAGGTCGTCTCTGCTACTACCTCTTCTTAGCACAGGGTAGGAGGAAGAGCACAGGATCAGTGCCTGGGCACTTGGGGCTTCTTTCTAAAGGAGTCTTTACAGAACTGGTGTGAAAGAGCTTCTGAAGGACCTGAGAAGGAGTGCAGTGAAAAAAAACACATTTTGAGAAGAGCCAGCTTGACAGTGATAAAAGGCTGTTGGCTGAAGTAACCTAAAAGACCACTAGTTTTAATTTGTCACACTTCTTCTTCCACCTTCCTGTAAAGTCACATCACATCAGCTCAGAAAACATCACCAGGAAGACAGAACAAGAAAAGCCATAAACACAGGATTCCACAGACAATGGGACAGGCTCTCTGGTGACTTGGACTAGAGAGTTTAATTTTTAAAACCGTATTTCAGTGTCACACCTCTACAGCCTGCTAGGACCCCATCTGAGATTAGTCCTTGTGAAGCAAGTAAAAAGAAGATGGGGAGAACAAAACAGCTGCAAATGGAGGGGGAAAAAGCAATCCAAGGCAGTACAAGAAAAGCACAATGAATTGTCATAAGTGATGAAACAGGTCATAGCAAAGAAGAAAAGGGCATTGAAATGTGAGATTTGAGCCACTACATTTATAGCAAAACGTCAAATAAGTTCACACTGCATCACATTCAATTACAGGAGTCACGCTGATCCTTCATTCCATGGTCACCTGGATGTTTAGAGTTCCATTTTTAGCATTCCTTTTAAAGAGTTTTCCTGGTAGAGCATATTTATTGTGTTGTGGTTTCTCAAGTCTACAGGCAAGTTTAGGTAATATATTTGTTTCTTTCATTCCTGCAGCTGAAAGTCTGATTTTGATGAGAGATTGCTCATTTTGGTTAGCAACTCAATCTTTACATTCTTAAGCCTCTTTTAAATTCCTGCATATATACAGCCTAGGATGGGTGATTTAGCAGTGATTAGTTTAGTGGTGTGAGAGAGACCAGACACTGCTCAGAGGTATTTTATTGTTCTGAAGTTAGTTTCTCAGCATATGAGGCTTGAAAGCTGAAAAGTAGGAGAGCAGCTTTACAAATTGCAACAGGGAGGAGAGCTAAAGCTTCAGTCAGATACACCCTATCCTCCACCTCCTTCCTGTCTGTACAAATGAAAACAAAATGCCTCTAACTTACAAAAAATGCTTGCTGTTATGGGCAGAAGCATGACGAAGAATCCACCCTCCAAGCAGTTTTAGTGGCAGCTTCCGTGGTCAGCCTACCTCATGATCAATGGGGTTCTTTTTAAATGATTAGCAAGGGTGTAATTAAGGAAACCGAAGGAAGCAAGATAACTCAAAAGATGAATGAGGCCTTTATTTAGGGTATCACTGAGATGGGGCACTGGCTGTACCACAAGCAAAGGTGAGGGTCCTGGTGGGCAAGATGAGTACGAGCCAGCAGCATGCCCTGGTCACAAAGGCAGCCTCCAGCCCCCAGGGTGGGGACCCTTCCCCTGCTCAGCACTGGGGGGCTCTGCTGCAGGGCTGGGGCACTGCTGGGCTCCCCTCTGCAGAGACACACACTGGAACCAGTCCAGCAGGCTAAGATGATTAAAGGATTGGAGCATCTGCCATGAGGGGAGGCTGAGAGAGCTGGGATTGCTCAGCCTTGAGCAGAGACGGCTCAGGGGGCTCTGATCAGTGTGCATAAACACCTGACAGGGGCAGTCAAGCAGGCAGAGAGACTCTTCTCAGGATACACAGGGCAATGGGGGAAAAATCTGAAATACTAGAAGTTCCTTTGGAAATAATAATACTGCTAGGGTGGTCAAACACAGAAACAGGCTGAGCAGAGAGGTTGTTCAAACACAACTGAGCATGGTCCTGAGCAACCTGTTGCAGGTGACCCCACTTTGAGAAGGGGTTTGGATTAGATCACCTCCAGAAGTCCCTGCCCAGCCCTCCTAGTCAGTGATGCTGTGATCCTTCTCCCCATGAAGCAAGGAACAACAAACTTGCAAGAGCTCAATTCCTATCCAGGTCAAATCCCAGAAACACGGGTCTGCTAAAACCCCATTTTATACGAGTGCTGTAATTCCTGATGACCTCAATCAGCCTAATCAAGTGGTAAGGTTACAAAATGAAAAAAAAATAAGGGCTTTAATTTGATCATTACTCGTAGCTATTCCATTGACTTAATGCTTGGCTATGAAGAGCTCATGAAAACTGGATTAATGCATAAAAATAGAGGATTTCATCCTCTGGAAATCACAGTTGAAATCTGACATTCAACAAAACTGAAATCTGTACCTTTAATGTTATTCCACTGCTAATGGTCACATTTACCTGGCATAAACCACACAATGATAATTTGATAAATCAAAGTATTTGCTGTTTAGTCAAAGCTCTCCTATGTATATAAACACCCAACACCATTCCACATCTTCACAATTTGAGTGGTAGTACCACTCCACTTAAATAAGTGGATAAATAAGTTAGCACCAGAGCTATGTGATACCACTGTCTGTGCTGGGAGACTCTGGGCTGTGGTACAGCCAGCAGTGCTGCTGCAGGCAAGGACAAAAGGACAGGCACAGAGCAGAGATTAAAAGAACAAGAAAGCCCAGCACATCCAGTGAGTGTACACATCATGGCATTGTTTAAAATGTTAACTTGTGTTGCAAAGGAAACAGATTGCAAAAGTGGCTACTCTTTCTCCCTAATGTTTTGATTTTATTTTTTTCTAAGCTACTCTTCAGCACAGTCATCTGACAAACTAGAGAACCATGCAACTAACATAAACTTTTACAGCTAATAAGCACAAATAGGAAAGATGCTTCACTTTTGTGATTGAGTCAAATTAATAATTGAACAATCTCTTTATTAGTCAAGGCTCCCCAGTAGCCTCATGGCAGAGAGGTCAGAAATTTGAAAATTATGTGCCCAGACACGTGATCTGGTTTCATAATTTATACTCATGAGCCATCTTGGCCAGCACAAAGCAAAATATTTATTGAATACAAACACACCATAAGAACAATAGGGACTTCAGTTTATCTGATCTGTGGCTTCTTTTCTACATCATTTCAGCATCAATCCAGCTGATCCAACACAGGTATTAAGCAAGAGACTGGAGAACAGAAAGCACAGCCAGCACTTGGGTTATGCTGGCAGCTAGATGGCAGCTAGATGACAAGTATTATCAAAGCCTGAGTCCAAAAAGCACTTAGAAGCCAGAGTCTCCTAAGCATGAAGTAGTCTGTGAACATCCAAAGAGTGGGTAATTCACTTAGGACTATAACAAACCCAGACAGAATCCTTCTGATAGGCCAAGGTTCCTGACGACACAAACACCACAATTCAGTGGTTTAGGAAAGGCTGGCAAACCCACAAATTACTCCCATTTCTGTAATCCACAGGGCACAGAACTGCCCTTCCTCCAGAGATTTGTCCCTCCTGCTTCCCAGCAGCCATCCTAGAGGAAGCCTTGATACCTCCTTCTGGAAGCACCTTAGACTCCTTAGCCCTCACTTCACTATCTTTCCCTATCCGAGAGAAGGAGAAAGAAGGCTGAACTTAATCCTTTCCCTGTCTGCAAAGTAGGAACCAAGTAAATTTACTCATAAACTATCTATTACTTGGACTATTTTCTCTTGAATTAAATAATTCTAAGCCAAGAGTGACTCAGAAATTGTTTTGAGATAAGTTTTATCAAACTGTTCATAACCATTACCCCATTACACCATTTGAAGGGATGGTCAGCACAAAGAATGCCTTTCCATCACTGTGTGAAATTCTGTGCTTTAGCAGCTTTCAGTCATAGAGGTCAACATTTTTAAAATAGGCTACCCAGACTTCAGTTTTCTAAGGCAATTTAAGTAAAATAAGTCTATAAAACTTTGGCCTAGATTTCTGAGGTATTGAATGCATTCAGCTCCCACAGCTCTGTAGCATATATAGCTTTAAAAAAAGAGACTAGGTTCATAAAATATGGATATAGACTAAGCTTTGGAAATGTTGGTTTAAAGTCAAGGATCTGAAACTGATCACAAAAGAAACCAGAGTCAGCTTGTGAAAATATTTTCTATGCATTTTTTCTTAGCACATTTATGCCACAGCATCATGCACATAGCAAAGATTTACTGAGCTATACCTTCATTGCGCACATTCTTCTCTCTTTTAAAATAAATTTTAAAAACCAACATTAATATTACACTGCAGTGGGGGATCCATGCCCACAAACGCCTCCTTTTTGAAGCATAATCCATAACGGAAGTGCTTTTAATAAGCACCTCAGACACTGAGGAAATGTCACCAGAAGTCCTAATGGACTATTGAATGTCTGCTATGAAATGCACTGCCTGCTTCCACAGAGCTCTGCTAATGCTTATTTTCCTGCATAATTCCTAGTGCTTGCAGGGGTGAGACACACTCTGACTATTGCTCAGGTACCTCAGCTGGCTTCCTTCCTCCTGTAAGTACATTTTACAGTACTTGCAGGAGATGTGCGCTTTAGGAAAAAATGAAATCTATACTTTTCCATGGCACAGGCCCCAGCAGGCAGACCTCTTATGCTTGTAATTGAATTATTCTAGCTTCCTCTTCACTCTTCCACATACCAAAGCACAGACATAACTACTGGGCTTTTTTTTTTATTACCTCCTCACTGTAGGCAAACCAACACAGTAAATTCAGAGTTGCATCACTTAAACTCAGATGGTACAAGCACTGCAGAAAACATTGACATAGCACACTAAATTAGCAGCTTACAAGAATTCCCATTATTGGTTTTTTCTTTCCTGCTTAGTTCAAGGAGTAGAACACTACACTGAACCAACACAGGCAAAAAGAAAATCCTCTTCACTTTCCCTCTGGTCAAGAGGTTTTGCTAGTTGTCTGCAAATTGAAATGCAAGAAAAGCAAGGGGTTCTCTTCCCTCCTCATCAATGTAATTCAGAGCATCTAGAAATGAAAATTCTAAGAAGAAACAGCCAAGGCAGCAAAGGATTCAACATTTACAAATTTCCCATGAGGCTAAACTCTAACTTTTATAACCTCTATTCTATTAGTACCATGTTTGCTTTACAATTCTTTCCATCACTGTTGTGCACTTCTATTACTCGTTACTAAAACATGGTGTTACTCTTCTGCAAGGCCCTGACTTTTCCTTCAAGATGCTCACAAGATATTAGACTCCACCTCCCCCTGATTAGTGAGCACAACTGAGAAATGCAGCATCACACCCAGTGGATGCTCCAACCCACCTGGTAGTCAGGGACCTGGTGGCACATCCCCGTTGTGTGACACAGAGCTTTGCTGCTGAGACAAGCTGGCACGCACGGCCACAGCGAGCTAGGAGCCTGCTCCCAGAAGCAGGAGGGCCATGCCAGAGAGAATAAAGCCACACATGAGGCTTATGAGCTCTGGCACAGGAGCCACAGATGAGCTTCTCCTCCTTCCAAAGGCAGGTTCATGCCCACCATTTCATGATAAGTGTATATGCATTAAATAACATGCTGCTCAAACTTAATACATTCAAACTCGTAGGGTACTCTGTGGCAACATCTGGCAGACAAAGAACATGCAATTTAGATCTAGTTTCTTTTTCCTTCAGTCAGACAGACGAGCTTTCTTCTGCCTTATCTTGTTTTTCTCCCTAGTCTCAGGTACCCACATACAAGGATTAAATAATTCTGAACATTTTACAGGAAAGTATCATGTAATAATCTATCTTTCCAATTAAATCCACTCTACGCTTGCAATCAGCTTGTGTGAGCTGTCAGAATGTTCCCAGCTTTCCTTGGAAAGACAAAAAGGTTTTACGTTTAACTCAGCTAACAGTTAAGTGGTTGGCAGTAACTGTCCACAGTGTCCTGCAGAGGCCAATAAGCCTGAATTTAATAGAGTGGAAAAGAGGGAGTTAGTGAAAGGAGGCAGATCTTGTCACTGAAAGTATGACAAACGAGAAGGATGAACTTAATACCAGTTTTACGAGAGACTAAAAGGAGCGATACAAGTGTAAACAAGGAGAAAGCAGCACATCACTGTAATAATACTAAAAAGAGAAAGTCCCAGCTCAGGGTTCAGCTATGTGAAAAGGAGGCAGCTTGCTGGTTTTTTGTAGATCAGTTTTGGAGCAGAATCCCATGGGTTATGTCTCTACATGGCTATACTATTTGGGTTACATTTAGCAATCTGATCTTGTTTTTTAGCAACACAGACTTGCTGATTCATACAAGCTAACCCAGAACACAAAGTGTTTGGATTCTCTTTTCCTGTTAAACTCTTTGTTATTTACTGCCTGCAAGATTGCACTGAAGTTCCAGCCAAAACTCATTTCTGCTGTTTCCAATATACATTCCAAATACAAAAAACATGGCATCACATCAAATGTTAAAGTAAGATCATTATCATCCAGCTGCCAAATAGTTCCTACAGGTTCAGAGGCAGACAATTACAGAAATCATGAACAGTGGCTCAGCAGAATGAGCTGACAAGTGTTTTCATACTTGTAGTATCACACTGCAGTATCGCAGCATACCAGGAGACATGGTGGTCTAGAGAATAAACAGATTTTACCATGGAAGGAAAAGGATAGATAAGGCACTGGCTTATAGTGCCCAGGGCTACCCAAAGTGCACAGTGTGCAAAACTGCAAAAGCAGGGAGAAATACCTTGCACAGAAAGAGCAGAATAATCTTTTGCCAGCAGAATAACCCAGTAGACTCCAGGAATGTTACTCACAATGCTAATCACCACAGAGTCGAGGATGAAAGCTGAGGTCCTATTGCGCTGTGCAGCATAAAACCAGGGACCAGCCCATGCAAAAACATCTGTCATTCATTTGGACAGATAAGGCAAAGGCAACACAAATCTCACAGAAAAAGGGAACTGCACAATGCTAGTAGTTATTTTAGCTCCATAGTTGAGAAACAGGTTTAGATCAGAATGAAATGACACAGTGTGAAGAAACTAAGGCAATCCTGCAAGGATAATTTTAATGAAACACTGTAATTGAAGAAAACCTGGAAAGTTCTAAGGCAGTTGTAGGAAATAAAGCCAGGAAGGCCTTAGAATACAGATGTAAATGAGTCATTTGGCAAATTTAAGGAAGTTCAGACTGAAAAGCTGAAAAGAATTCCACAATCTAACCACCTTCAGGATTTGTTTGAATTTCTTGTATCTATTTAGCTGCTGCAGTTCTTTAAACTCTCCTAAACCCAAGGTGACCTTTAAAAAAAAAAAACCAGTACAACTCAAAAAATTTGCCAGCACATACAAACATATTCTAAAACACTCTGTCCTGAACAAAGAGTCTTCAGAACAGGGCACCAAACAGTCTCTATAATAAGCCATGAGCAATTAGTCTGCTGGGAAACAAATCAGCTCCCTGCATTTCAGCAGAGTGAAGGTGGCTGTCATGCTCCAGGGGTGATGGTAACTGTAGGGTCTTTTCCTGAGCAATGCTGACAGGAAACCCACCAGTTTCTATCTGCTAGTGGGAACTGAGAGAATTTCCAGGGCCTGGGAGGCAAAGCTTTGCAGTGGCTCACTATAAACCACCAAAGTAGTGCTTGTGCTGCCTTGAAATGCCCCAGAGAGCCTGAAACCTCTGGTCCACCAGCACACGATCTCTGCTGCCTCTGAGTCCTCCATTCCATCCAAAACTCCCCCCAAAAAAACCCTGAGAGATCTGTCACAAGATTTACAAACTGCTGTAGGAGCCTTAAATTGTTGTGAACAACAAGGTTTACCACCTTATTTAAACAAAAAAGTAAACAGAGATGTAGCCCAAGAGAGATAAAGGAGGGACACAATCTGTGTAACACAATCTCCATCCACACAGAAAGGCAGATGGGGCCAAAAGAAGAGCTCTGAAGAAAAAAAACAGGAGAAGAAGTGATTGCCTTGCATGTGGGAGAAAACAGCCCAAGACTACAGCACAGAACAAAGCCTGGGTGACAAGACAGAGAACAAGCATCTCCTTCCCTAGCACTGCAGTGAAAGGCTGCATTACGAAGTCAGAATATTGAAGAGTTGACACTTGGCTTCCACAGTCAAGACAAGTCTCCAAAATCTTCCAGCAGCAGATGAAATGAAGAGATTGATGCCAGGTATATTCAGAATTTTGCACTTGGCTAACTGTATGCTTTGTTTTGTAGCTATTTTCAAGCTACTGGTCAAGAATTTCAACTCTGATTTGCTAGAGAAATCAGGTTGTTTTTTAAAAATTTTGTTTAATGGTCTGACATGAAGAGATGCACTGTAATCCCCAAGAAACCCCAAACCAAACCCAAAATAAAATGTAGCAGACAAACCCTCTCAACACTCACAAACTGGAACAAGGCTGGAAACCTTCCCTCCTGTGTGTCTTACTCTGTAGCTGACATGCCAGGTCTTGGGTATTAAAAAAACACCTCAGTAGCAGCTGAAAGTCTCTGCTATGCTAAAAAATAACTTCTAGAAGCAAGACATTCCCACAACTCTAGAAAAGTCTCACGTGTTTAACACTGATTTTCCCACTTAATTTTTTACTTCCTAGCTGTAGCAGTCACTGTGAATAAGCTGTTGAGGGCTCCTCCTCAGCCAGGTGTCTGGGATACTGAGGCTTCCTCTCCTCACCAAGGAAGTGACAAGCTCCTCATGGCTGCTCCAAGTTCTCCAGATACAGAAAACTCAGATTATTACTCAGTTTACCAACAGCAGACAACAGTGCCTGTGCACTTGTAAACAGGCCAGGCAACTTGTTGAATACTGGTACATCTGTCTGTAGGAATATTTTCCTCTTCCCTCATGCACCTCTCTCTGACTCTCATTGGGCTTCCTGCATCTTCAGGGAGCACAATTTCTTTAGAATAGCTAAAGACAGGATTATCTCAGGATAAACTGCCCTCCTGGTATCACTTTATTTGAATTACTGGATCTTCTGTTTAACACAAGACGACATTCAAGTATTTTGAGATCCTAACTGAATAAAGACAGTTCTGTCAGTGAAAATATTTACAGTAACCTCCCTAAATGAGACTGATTCCAGCTTCCTGAATCTCATTATGGTAAACTGGGCACTGCTGTGAAAGGGAAACAAAGAGGAGATGAATTAAAACAAACATGCAGAAACCCAAACAACTGCTTCAAGTGATGTTAATCATTACAAAAAACCTGTCAAAAGCATCCCTCTGACTGGCATCTGTCAAAACATTTCAGCAGTTCATCATCTCACAGCCACCATTTAGATGGAGACAGAGGGTGCATCAGTCAGCACTGCACATCTCACACAGCTCTGCATTTCTACGTGAATTATTCTGTAGCTCAGAGAACTCCAGACATGGCTTGTTTCACAGGATTACTCTCCTCTTTCTCCTGGATGGTCTGGAACTATCATCATTCCCATATCCTCAGGGAGGGTGTGGTGTCTGGCAGCTAATTTCACAGAATGAAGTGCTGTTTCCCCCCCATGTTTTCTGTCCAACAACCCACAAAAGATGGCAAAAGACTGGAAATTAAGTCCTGTTAATATAAAGAGAAAAAACCCACCCAAACTATTAGCCTTGGTTTTTTAAATTTCCTGTCTGGACATGGTTTAGGAGTCCTCCAGCTATTCCAAATCCTAGTAATGCAGTACTGAAGAATGAACAATTTGCTTCCCAGAGAAGAGACAGAGCTCAGCATTTCAAACCCACACCCTCCATTAGCAGCAGGTGCCAGATCTGGAAGAATGAAGCAGAACAGTTCCTTCTTTCCTTTTACAAAATACATGATGACCACTTTCCTGCTAAAATACCTTCCTTACTGAGCACACGTGGAATTTTTGGCTGACAGGACAAATCTTCCACCAGGCTACTATGGCAGAGCAAGACCAACTACTTCTTTACAGATGTGTCTACTCAGACAAGTTTCTTCACCCTTGACACATGAGGAAACCCCTATGTGAAATGAGCAGTCACAGAGCAAAAGTAAACAAGCCCAGTGTTTATAAACTGTTTGGTATCCTGTTGTTCCATAAATAGTTGTTATTATTACCCAGGAGATCAGATCTGCTTTAAGGAGAAGAAATGCTTGGTACATGTACTGACAAAAATCCCCAACAAGGGAAAAAAACCAGAGAAATGTTGTGGTTTCCTTATTTTAGTTTTCTTTCCTTAACCCAGAACCTGTAAGCATATTTTGCCTCCTTCAAATTCTGGACATCCTTTCTCAGACGTTCCCAGAACAGCAGGAATAAGTCAGCAAGAGCAGACTGAGAGCTGGCCTGTTTAATCAGACCCTTGGGACCAGCATCTTCCTCTGCAGATGCCTAAACCCCACAGGCACTGTTTAAGAAACAAATCAAAAGCAAGAAAAGCTGGCCACCACTGGCTCTGAGAAGCTGCTTGTTTTGCCACAGGTTACACTAAGACTGCCTGGAGCTGTATACTCCATGTATCCATGCTTGAGGTTACACATTTACAAACAAATTGTTAAAACATAAACACAACTCCCAGGACAGATATACGCTGTGCTACTCATCCCTAATTCACTGCCTGGTGGAGCAGCTGGTGTGGCTTTGAACATCCCTGAGGCCATTCCAAAGCTGGTGTTTTCTTTCCAAACTGGAGGCAAGACTCTCCCACCACAACAGCTGCCATCCTATGGACTTGCTCATGCTGAGGCCAGCCCAGGACAGCACATCATGGAGCCCAGGGATGGCTCCAGGGACAGGGAGATTCACTGGGTCACAAACAGCTTAAAAAAAATAAAGGAAAAAAATATCCAAGCCCAGAAACAAACACTTCTGGTGGCTAACAGAGCATCACCTTCCATTAAAAGTACCAGAGACGACTCTTACTAACAGAGGCAAGCCCAAAGTAAATCAGATGCACAGACCTTTTCATCTAGGAGTAAAATCATTGTGGTTTTGTGCACTGGCAGAGTTACATATTCTTCTGGTTCCAGGTGTTCCAAGATCCCTCAGAATGTCACACATATTTTGATCTGTTTCATTCCAAGATAAATTAACTAACTTCTCAGCAATCTCTTTATCATACTGATATCACCAGTGTGAACATGAACCTAGGCTGGCACAGCTGATAAACAGATAAGAAACATGCTGAAATTGGTGTGACACAAATATCAGTTTAGAAAGGGGAAACCATATAAACCTCAAATCTTCTTTTCTCTTTTCCAAGAACTGTACAAGGCATGTTACTTGAAACTTGCATAATCCTGAAGTTTACATCAGTTATTTATGCTTGAAAGAAGAGCAAGTTAGCATGGCAGATGCAATGAGTTTCAGAGGAATCACAATTAAACGTTTCTCAAGAAAGCTGGACACAGTTTTTCTCGTTTTCAGGCTGGACACTGGAGTAAGCTACAGCCCTGACTTGCACAAAGGAAGTTCCTGTGCAAGTAACTCAAAGAGCTTCAGGAGAAAAACGATGTGATCATTCTTAAATGTACAGCAGATTACACAAAAGGAAACAACTTTTACTGAATGCATGAATCTCCAGAATTTAGCAAGACAGAAGCAGGATAAGAACCCACAGTGTGCAATACAAGTGAAATCTGCTATCCCACTGCAGTGTGTGGCAATGCCCTTGCCCTGGTTTCCAGCATTACGTGTATTGTTGTGATCCTGGGCAAACTTGGGAAACTACAGGAACTTCACCAAGTTGTTGTGATCCTGGCACTACTGCAACAGTTACAGCACTGCTTTGATAGTATTTAGCAATTCATTTAGGGACTCAGCTCAGAATTGTAGTAAAGGTAGCAAGAAAATAGTTGCCAAAGGAGCTTTTGCTGTTCTCTCTGTGGTGGAGCCAGAGTTTCTACAACATTATCTGAACAATGTTCTCAAGTGACTTTTCAAATTGTTACAAAGAGAATTTATAATCTTTGCAGTTTTTACCTTCCTTTGCCTAATGTAGAATTGGAGGGTTCCCCAGACTGTTTCTAATTTGGTCTAATAATCTTGCATAAATTATCAGGCTGCCTTTTCATCCATATTCTTAGCCAAAGTACACTGGCTCAGTGACAGCATTTGCATGCACTGACACTCCTGAAATGTTTCAATAATAGAACAAAGTGAGCAGTAATAGAGGAGAGGGAAAGATAGAAGAGGAAAATAATTTGACTTGAAATCTACCCAAAGATAGGAAATGTGATGAAAGCCACCAGTAGGGAGTTCAGTAGGAACAATTATCCACTCTGGAATACAATTCAGAAAACTTTGAGGGAAGGTGCACATTTTTCTACAGCAAGAGGAAATCGCCAGTGACATACAGAGTCTCAAAGATACCAAGGAACTTGTCGGGGCTCTGGGGAGATGGTGGCCTGAACCAATAAATATGGACCTTCAGAAGGGCAAAGTCAGAGTTTTAATCAAAAGAGATAAAAACATTTTCTTATGAGAATGTGAGGAAGAGAAAAGAAGGTAAGACTTGTATATCAAAACCACAGTGATATTACAGATTAACCTTCAAGCTCACTGATATTTTTCATATCTTGCATTCCATGCTCACTGATATTTTCCTTCATTCAGATGGATTTAGAACCTCAAGCAATCTTTCCTGCAAGATTTTCCTGGAAGTCAAACATTCTTGCTGGTATAGCTTTAAGAGCAGATGGGCCACAGCAACAGAGCCCAAACACACATGCACAATAAAATATGCTCATTTGGTAGCACAAATTAAGTTTATTGCTTCTATTACAATCTTACATGCTCACGCAAATATGGTTATTTATTTGTACATTTCAAATCTCTCCTTCCTTTTTTTTTTTTTTTTGTTAACAGTCCACAATTTAAAATAACGTCAGGATTCCTCAAAACAACAACAAGCAAAAAAAAAAGCCACCCTCAAAACAACCAAACCTGTCCTGTTCCCACTCTAACATATGATGCAGGGTACTCATATTAAAGCAAGAACACATATGCTCTGCATCATTTTTGAAGCCAGAAAGGCACCTACTCAGTAAAGTCCCTGTGTCCATGTTCCAGCTTTCATTTTATAGTCTCACTTAGTTCCAAAGTCATGAAAAAGACTCTGAAGACATACTTTTCAGTCACAAAACCTGCACATCACGTAGATTCACATACTTCATTTTAAACTCTTGAGAGAGGTCAAACATGAAAGATTTTAGCACCAGAAGTGGCTCTGATACAGAATCTACTGTCATCATCAGCACATGGGAATTGCATGTATAACTATACACATTTGGTTAAAAATTAAAAATTCAACATGGGATAGAAAGAACAACGTACATGAACTGAAGGTGAAACCATACTTCTGTCTCCTGAGCATCAGCTCCCCACATCCCTGTCCTGGTGCCCAGAGCTTTTGTAGTGCCATCACCTCAGCTCTTCAATTCTCAGGCTGCACCCTTGGCAGGGTTTGTATAATGATATGGAAACTCCATAAACTGAACCAGTGAACTGGTCTGGATTTAAAATAATCTTGCACTAAATGAGTAGGTGATGGGGGAGGGAAAACTCACGTTCAGCTCTAAGGATTACTTTACTTACCCAGTTCACTGCACTGTGCACAGGCCGCTCTGCTCACTCAGGTGATGGAGCAGCACGAACTCCTTAGGGATGCAGAAACAAAACCAGAGCCTTTTCCTTTTCTTTCCCTTTTTCTTTACATCTACTCTTACATTATGCCCTGTCTACTTCAACCTGACTGCAGCAGCGTGCACATCACCAGCAGTGAGGCAATGAGCTGCTGCCATTGAATTTTGTTTTGAAGTACAAAGTGTTTTGAGCTCCAGCTGGTCAATCAGTGCATGAATTTCAGAGCTAGCAGAAAGTTATGTGTCAGGATTCATCTGCTCCTCTCTGGAATTACATTCCCAAGCACTGTTCTCTACAATAAAAAATGAATGAAGGGAGTCTGCCACAGAGAAATTAAGTTAAATGACCACACTTTAAAGAAAGCTTTAGCTACCACCACTTCAGTACCAGAGGTTTGCAACACTCTGGACATGAGTTAACAAATGCTGCTCCTTAATCCCAGCTTCCTCCTACAGACAAGGCAGGTGCAAGGGACTGAAGCAGTCAGGGTGTTGTAAAGGGCAATCCAATTGGCCCAGCTATAAATAGCACCAAGAGCTCAGACAACAATCCTAGTTTGAACACTGAAAGCAAACGTCTCTTAGCAGACTGTGCTGTATATTCACTAGAGCCAGCCTCTGCAAAAATATTTAGTGAGATAACATACCTGTCACCTTTAGGCCAAAGTATGAGAGATTTAAATATCTCAAATGAGTCCATGACAATAAAACAAACATGGGAATTTTACCTGCTGCATACTCTGATCCCAATTGTCACTCAAAATCGACACTTTTTAAAATCATCCTCTTAGTAACTGCTTTCAAATTATATATAATACCTGACACACTAACTGCAGAGGTGAAAAAGCTGAGGAAGTTTTTCCAGAACCAACATATAAAGGAGAAAAAAAGCACCACTTCATAAAATTCACAAGGAAAGAAAGGTAGGAAAGTGCAAAATATTGCCTTTGCCAGCAGCGGCAGTGGAACAGCAGCTGACTGCATGGGAAGATGTGTTACTGGAAAAGCCACAGAGCTCTGCATGGGGAGGTGCTACCCAGACACCAGAAGTGATTTGAGAGGGTGTGTGTTTTGGCTTGCGTGTTTGTTTAGCCTGGGATTTACAAAACACAGAACAAGGAGGTGACAGGAGGTAAGGGTGAGCAGCAGCAGGCTTCAATCCCCTGGCATGGCACGGGCAGCCTTTTAACAGCCTGGAGCTTGGACAAATGGAAAACCCTGACAGCTCAAGTGACCAGGGCACCAACAACTCTTTCACCCTGCCTTTCTCCTCCTGTGAGTCTTGAACACTTTTAGCCACAGTTAACCAAGAAAATGAAGGAAATGGATGATGTTCGGTACTGCCTATCAGAAAATACACCTGCATCAACTTGTCCCTTCAAATTCAAACCTCAATAATGCAACAATGATATTTTCTTAGTCTTTGATGTGGTGACAGGTGGGAGGTGTGATGAAGATTCCAGGTCAGCAGCTCAGCTTCCCCAAACACCCTTTTGGGCACTGGCACCTAGGAAGTTCCTTCCAGAGCTGTGATTACAGCAGTTACTGGGACTCCAAATGTAACTGTGAGCTCTGAAACCATCTCTGTCACCATCACACACTATTCCTAAATGAATGTACAGGCACAGAACAAGAGGTTTAAAGAAGGGACAGGGATTTGAGTACTCCCCATTCCCAGAATAGCATCAATCCTGTTTTGAAGGAAAGCAGAAAACTCTCACAGCAGTGTCTGGGACACAGGGATCCTAATTTTATATATTCTAAAATATTAAGAGCTACAGTCCACTGCACCTGAGAAGACCCCAAGCTATGCAGCAGATGCACCACACTACAGTCAGGCAACAGTTTTGAATGCCTGTAGCAATCCTCAGTGGCACATTAATTATCCAGCCTATTTCTTCAGGAGCTCTCAGGAGCCACATGAAGCTGCCATCCTTCGCCTTCCTCTGCTCTCCTTAAATAGTTGATCACAGAGGAAGCAGCCATCACCTGCACTGACAGCCCCTAAGCACTGAGCTCGTGTCCTGTCACTTCAGTACAAGCCCATGTTGGGTATGGCAGTAATTCATGAGGCATGGAGACAGTCAGACATGCAGAAAGTCAATTCCAAGCAGAGGGTTAAAAAATTCTCTTTCTGGAATATTTTTTTTCTGAATATCTAAACAAGAAAGCAGAAATGTGTGGGATGGACAGATGCTATTGTGTGCCTGTTATAAGAAGTACAGCTTCCTGAAAGGAGATATGGAAATGAATGTGGAAATACTTAGGATCAGGGGACCATATTTTTAAATTATCCTGACTCCTACTAAAGCCCTTGCTGAAGCTCCATTTCCACCCAAAGTCCCTATCCCCCATTTGCATATAAAAATGGGGGTTTTTTCCCTAAAGCATAAAAACTGCAAAACCGTATCTGTAAGAAAGAAACAGCAAAGAAATTTTACCAAGCTCTGATGTGAAGGAGACAGGAGTCTACACGCTAAAGAAAGGACTTCTGGTGCTGCCCTATCTATACTCCCCCAGCCTGTGGAAGTGGAGAAAGGCACAGGAGTCCGTGACCTACAAAATCAAGGAGGAACTAAACATCAGAAAAAAAACCCACAGAAGAATGACTTCAGAGAAAGCCACTGAAATTTCTGTGGCTGGCATAAATCCGTGTCATGCACTCTCTGCTGATATGAAAGCTTTAAAATTTTTGAACTTTATGTACAAAGAAGCAATTCAGCATGAAAATATAAACCCAGAAGACTTTACAGGAGAGCTGTTTATTGTCTGAGTGATGAGCAGGCTACAGTATTGAAAAATAAGAGGGAGAAAAATATGACTGTAAAGAAGATACCAATTGGTAATCAATAGAAGTTCAAACCAGAATAATCAAACAAATCAGACTGATTTTATATCTGAAGTGACTTTAAAAGGTTTGTGATTCATATAAGGCTATTTCTTACCACCAATTGACTAGAAAATGCTTACAATCTTATCCTTGGTGCAAAAACAGTCTTATGTATCTGAATCACAAATCATAAATTCACTATTTTGGTCACAACACCAACAGATTTGTTGTGTATTGAACTTCTCCTTTCTCCCTTACTCTGAAATACTTTCAGATACTCTTTAAATAATTCTTTGCCATGTTCCCCTACCACACACAGATACACAAGTCTGCAGGCTGCAGACATTCCCTCTCTATTTACCGCCTCCTCCAATTTTTAGTATTAGCTGCCAAATTACAAGAGCTTGTGGTTGGAAAATTGCAGCTGAGTATTGAGTAGCTGAACTGTCCCAGGCTGGCATGTCAGCCACAAACTGTGGGCAGAGATCTCTTTTCTCATTTGATAAAGAATAGGGCATAGAAAGAGCTGTACACAGGCAGCATCGTTTCCACAGCAAGGCCAGACACGCAGGAGACTGCAGTGTTACCACTGCAAATACAAGTTAGTGCCTTCTACAAAAAGGTCAAAGCATTAACTCCAGACTTGTAGGTGACCTCAGACCAACTAAAATAGTGTAATTCACTGAACATAGTAGTCTAATTCACCGACCTACTGATGCCATTCTACCAAACACACTTGCCATTTCCTTTGTATCATTCTGAAACCAGTAACTTCACTTCAGGCACTATGAATCATTATCTGCTGTTGAGAGATTTGCAAGAGGCAGAATCTTATTGTCCTGGAAAGTGAGAAACTAGATAGCTCCTTCATTTACAGTGAGCAGCAGCCCAGCTGGCCTGACCTTACACTGAGATGCAGTTCTGGGATCATGCACCCACTTCTCTTGGTGTGGTGCCACTGTCGTGACTCAGATTACAGCATGTTTTTCTGAAGCTATGTCGCTCTGCTATCATTAAAAAACCCAGAAAATAAAGGCATGGGCACAAGGGATTAGACCAGCCATCCATTTTGTCCAACACCTGATGTCTGAGTCCATGGTATAACACTCCAGTAAAAAGCCTAAGAAAAAGGGGCTGCATCAAGCCACATGCTGCCCTCAACATCCATTTAGGATGTAACTTAAAGAGTTATGTACTTTAAGTATATAAAATATACTTTTAAAAATCTTTTGCCCACTATGGAGCCATTTGCAGAAAAATGTAACCGGAAATAACATGAAATAGCACTTACCTTTATTTATTTTAAACCCAGAGCACAATATTTGCATTTAATATCTCCAAATCTTGTCAAACCACATCACTCACTACATTATACAGGCTTGTAAACACCCTCTGCTTGCTCTGCTTCACAGAGTAAAACTAAGGCACAATTAAGTCCACCATACACCTCAAAATATCAGATCAGTCTTCTCCACAAACAGGATCTTATCTCTATCAGAACTGAATTTGGGCTGCCATTTTCTTACCCCACCACTTACCACTGTGAGATCCCTCTGACATTGCTCACAGTCAGCTTTTGGTCTTACCACCTGGAAAAATGTGTTAGTGCTTCATTATTCATCCTCCATTCCAGGTAGTGTATGAGCACTTAGAACACCAGAGATCCCAGCACACTTTCTTCCATAAGACTCCAGGAGTAACATCCCTGTACCTCCAACCTTCTTATCTTTTCCATACAGTTTTCACTATTTACCTAGTCACTATCTAATCAGTACAGCATTACACCAGTTTAACTTGCCAAAAAATCTTTCAAACAGCAAATATTTGGTTGGTTTTGGGTTTTTGGGCATGGGTTTGTTTGCTTGGGGGTTTTTTATGCATGTATTATGGGTTTTTTAAAGAAATCCAGATGTATTGTATTAGTTAAATCACCTTTATCAAATGCTGATCCAGTCATTGAAACACAAGCAGATTTACAGGGCAGAAGCTCCTGCTGCAAAAGCCAACTTGTCTCCTCTCTATCTGTGAACAAACACTAATGCTATTCTTTAATTTTAGGTTCTAAGAGGAGCCTGATACAGAAACCAGGCTTGCTCTTAGCTTCCACTTTCCCAAAGAACCCCCCAGACCCTTCTTGAAAAGCCCAGCACGTTTACTGATTTCACTCCTCCATTCTGAGGCCAATTCAAGCAGTGATTACACACAACTGCGTGTAACTCGGCAACATCAACACCGAGCTCCTCACAAAGTGAGAACTTTTCCTAGCAATTCTTTGTGTTGGAATTCACTCCAAAACGTCAAGCTTCTGTCACATTCCCCCAGCCTGTCCCCTGGAAATGAAGGGTCCACATGGGAACTGTTCTGCAGTGAATAGCAATGCAAATAACTTCTCTGCACCAGCTTTACCTTCCCTCAGCTCACATGTAATATTAGGAACCTCTATCAGCTCATCGGGATCTCTGACAGGCTCTCTGCCTTTGACAGCCAGACAAAAAGCTTTATTATTTTTTTAAAGTCTCTACAAAGTTGTTCCTCAACATTTTTTTTGCTCTACCTCATTATGGTTTATATTTAACTTGCCAAAGTTAATGCTCTTTCCTATTCTCCTCATTTGGATACAACTTCTGCTTCAGAAAGATGACTTATTTCTAGGAGTCTTGTTTATTTTACTGTTTAAGCAAGTCGTTGTTCATTTTTGTGGCTTTTCTTCCATCTCTTATTTCCTCTCCCTTCTCACACTTTACCATTGAAACTGGACACAGTGGTCTAGAAATCTTGGATTGTGAGGTTTTGCATTTTAATTTTAAGTCAGTGTTTCGCACAAAATTCTCAACTTTTCTGTGCACATATGAAATAGTACTTAAGAAATGGTATTTTGTTAAGATGACATGAAGATTTCTCTGCCTGTTTCCAAGATAGAGGATTTTTTTTCTATCTTGAAGGTAAAATCTGTATTTGGTCCTCCCAGATGTTTTATTTCATGTTGGATATATTAACATATATTTTGTTGGACTGTGACCATTTAAATCAAGCAGTCCAGATTGTTCTTTAGAAATAACTGACCCTTTATTTAGTACTCACAACCTAGGATTTTTTCCAGATAGGATTATTGATGAAAGGATAAAGCATTGCTAGAATGAGAACTGATCAACTGAGGACCTCATTAAAGCAAACAAACAAATGCTTAGTCTTTCTTTACCATCAGCCACATTTTGGTATTTCTCAGGCCATTGCTCTTTAATTCATCAAGCACTTGCTTATGCTTACTAAAGTCTGAATTCTCATTTTTACCAGTAAAAAAGCATCAAGAACAGCTACATCCTCTGAGAAACATTTATTCTATTTCAACTATTTCCACCATATTTTGCCTATTCACATTTAAAATTGCACTAAAAAGTCAGGAACCTTAAAATGGGAAAACATTTATTCACTTCATTCATGCTTGAAAACAGCCAAACCAACTTTATCCAAATATTAAAAACACCCAACAAAAACACACATTTTACCACAAAGACCGCGCCTAAAAAACGTCAGTTGGAGAGATGATGGTTTCCTAATGACACAATCAACTGAAAACAGAAGTTAGAATAAAACAAATCATGCGGCTCCAATCTTTAAATGAACAGGCATGATAATTTGGCTTTAAGAGTTCTAAATATATTGAATACCTGGCTTGGTAATATTAACTTTCATCATTCTCTGAGTACAAGGAAAGTTGCAGAGGAGAAGGAATTTTAAGTGCAGCTTGATTTTTCTTTCTAGAACTACTGGTCAGTCATCCTTACAGCAGAACTGGGTAAAATAATTAAATGTCCAACACTGAATTTAATTTGTAAAGAAATCAAAGACATCACAGGAAAAAAAGGCAACATTAGTCAAGTTTTAAGGTCCATGCTAAACAAGCACCTGAAGATAAATACCTGGTGAGTTGCTGTCTTTAAAACTGTCAATACAATTTTTCAATGTATGAACATTTCCTTCGACTAGAGACACATTTGTACCTCTTTGCAAGGAATTAGTTCAATGCAGTCATCTACTTGGAGGTGACTGAACAGAGATCTGCTAGCAGCTGCTGAGGGAGAGAATAAATATCACTTCAGATTCTTGGAGGCTAAAAAGCTCCTTCTCAAAGCCAAAGTATTTTAAAAATTAAAATAAGATTAATGGTTTTGTAATAATGAGTTCATTCTACTCTCTACTATTTACATTTAGCATGTACACAAACACAGATTTAAAAGCACTCACTTTCAGTTCTAGTATTTATACTCTACCCAGAGTTCCAAAATTCTCACAGAAGATAATACTGATAATTGTTTGGTTTACACTGGTGATGGAGAACTTCAGTGTTTTGTTTTGTTTTTAAGGCATGTCTCTAGTATCTACTGGTTACAAGGCAATGTCAGATGTATTTTTTTATTTTAAAAAAGCTTCCAGTCACCATGCTTGTCAACAAAAACAAAGACAGAAGATACCACCAGTTTCAGGCTTGGATGGAAGGCCATGATCACTCAACCTAACCTTTAGATGCACAGGTCATGGAAATTCCCTCCTCAAAAGAAATAAAATATCTCTTTTGGAAAAGTGCCAGTTATGTTAAGAAGTCCACAATCTCTTTTGCCAAAGAGATCATTGCACTAAAGCATCTCTTCCACGTGAACAAGAAGCTTGTACAATGGTCAAACTGTTTGGTCAAATTTTCCATTCAATGCACCAAACTGAAATGCTTAAGCCTCAACAGATTATTGTTCCTGCCAATCTATCTTCTGAATTGTCTCCCAGCAATTCTACAAACTCCAGGTACCTGAGGGATGCTTTACCCTGTTCTCCCAAGAACAAAAAGCCCAAAATCAACCACAACAAAGCATCACACTTTATTATCTACTCCAGATAACTTAATCATGACCAAAGCTCCCCAAGCATTGCATCACCTGGTACTAGCAGTGAGCCGGACCACACATTTGTATCATGCACTGACAACATAATTTGTTTCATTACTCAACACCCAGGAGTCTCTACTCTTTGAGCAAAGTCCTGGTCAGACTGAAGCCAACTAAGCCATTGCCACCGACCACTCAAATTGTCCAGAATTTCAGCACTGGTCTCTCCATGAACCAATCAAGAGACAGAGCAATGGCACTTTTCAAGACAAACTCTGCCTATCACCCACCCTGGAGGATGAGAAGTCGTCGGGGGAAGTGGGGAAAAACTCCCACAGTGATTACTTACTTTGGGAAGATGACAGTCATGAGCGTTGATGCATAGCCTGGCTTGCACATTCCCTCAGAGAAATTGGCATACTTTGATGCTAGTTCTGGAGGCCTGTGAAAAAACAAGCACAGAATCAGGACTCTCCTGGCTATGAACTAGTTTTTGCAATCATCCAAGTAATTTTGCTCCTCGCAGCTTTGCAGAAAAGAGCCACAGGGAGTAACTGCAAACACAGACCATTATTTATTTGTTGCACTGTGGCATCACAGAAGAACAACAAAAAAGCAGAGAGGTAAAGATATCTGAAATACCACTAAATCACTAGTTTTGCTGAAAGATTTTCATAGCTAGCAAGGTAAAGCTCATGGAAGAAAAATATCAATAATCATTTTAGACTTACACCTTTCAAAAGGAAAAAAGACATAAACAGCACTATGCTTTGGCTATTTTTCTAAGTTATGATCAAAGTTAAAATTATAGAAAAGTATTATTTAGAAGATTACTTGAAGATAGTTTCAGGAATTTGAAACAAAGCTTCAAGCAGTATTGACAGGGTATCATCAAGTGATTTCAGGATTTGGAACAGATGACATTAGTGCTTCTTTGTTGAGGTGTGTCTTAATTCAGCTTGGCTATTGACTCTTTAGCCAAATTTAGAATATATGGGTGTTTCTTCATTCAGTTTCTGTACAGAAACAAGAGTAGCAACTCAATTAAATATATTTCAGTCCAGCACATGCATTTACCATAGGTCTACTGAGTTACGTGAAAAAAACCTTTAATTTTGTGTCCCCTGTTCATCACCTGCAAAATTTTTACATTCATCCATTTCATTAAAGCATTACAAGGGTCATTAATTCACTTGTGCTTTCAAAGTAACATTAGATATCTCAGTGTCAGTCACAATATGAGGTTTGTTAATATTCCTTCAAAGAACAACCAAGAAAGCATTTACAGTTCCATGCTCAACATTCAGTGGAAGCTGCAAAGACTCATCAATAACACTGTTCTTGCTGTATCATTATCAGCAACAGGCAAGTAATGAAAGGTTTCTTCCTCCAGTTCAACAGTAACACTCAAATGAAGATGACAGTGCAGCCCCACAGAGTAGAACCACAAAATCAGTTCTGAAGAGTCTGTTATTATCCCAATCATGTTCTTTCCCAGGCATCACCATTATCACTTAACCAGCAAACTACTACTACCTGCAATGAATCTGCATTCAGACTTTCAAAATTACATATAGGCAGAACAATAACTCCATGCTGAACTGGTAGTATCTATTTTTCTTATACTGGTCTTGCATTACCTCTCAAGAGGCCAGCAGCCAGTTCCAAATGGATGGACAATAGAAGGACAATTAATTTTACAACTAGCTGCATGGAGTATAAAACCTACTCCTAAACTGTAGGGGAATGGTCTCTCTGTATAGAGACCCCCTGCAATTCTGCATATATACATACATACAGAACCTCTGTGGCTCTTAAAGAATAAACTCTATTTCTGCTGAATAAAAATCTAAACCTTCAGCAGCTGGAAGAGAAAAGAAACTAGAGAAGATCAATAATCATTGTAAGTATTTAATTTTGTAAGATCTTTTAAGTTAAAAAGCATCATAAAAGGCTTAAGAACACAGATCCTATTTAATTCTGCCACAGATATCCTGCATGGTTATGGTCCAAATATGCAGTATTTTATTATGAAAATTCCTCATCTGTAGGATGGAAGAAGAATACATTTGGCCACTTACACTGCCAATCATTTACAATCAAGTATAGATATCCCTAAATATATGATATAGACATGGAGAGAAAGGGAGAGGTGCAATATTATCTAGCACAACCCAAATCCATGAGTTTGGTTTCCATAGGTGAGGATGTGATATCATAATACATTTCTTTAAATGAGAGAGATAAGAAAACATCTGAGAAATGAGTATCCAAAATTATTTGCATTCTTATGCCAGTCAGGATCTCTTTATAAATAGGTACATGAAGGACTGACAAAACAAAAGGCTTTAATGATGCTAAGGTATATTGTATCCCCTTCTGACACAGACAAAAGGGACAGCAGGATGTATTGATCACCGCTTGTTGAAGCATTTCAGATATGAAGAAATGGGGGAAATTTTAACTTTTTTCAACTGAATCTAAGCTTGCTAGAATTTTCATCTTTAGGCAAAGTACAGAAACCCCTATTACCAAAACCTCCAAAAGCAAGTAGAAAGCAACTGGAATTTATCTGCAGCCACCACAGTAGTGAGTCATTGCTGGCAAACTTGTATAACTATTTCAACAGCAGGCCTGTCTCAAATGACCTCAGTGGTCACACAAAATATCTTGAGCCACAAACACAGGCATTTTTCTCTTTTCTGATTTAATGGTGCTTTCATTATCAAATTAAAACGTCACTCAGATGCCCATCATGGTGTTTCTGCACAAGAATAGCAGGCTGGGACCCTCCTGCATGTGAGCCCCCCGCCTGCCAATCGCTGCATACTGATGGAGGGGAGCTGTCAGTACAAACCCACAAAGACTCCCAGAGCTGCTAAAGCCCCCAGGCCGAGCTGTTAACATTTCTTGGATGTGATGAAGTTCATGATCCAAAGTGCCAGAGGCAGAACAGTTCTCTAAGCCAACCATAGCTGCCATCTCATATCATTCAACATTTGCTCATCTCCTTTCTTGGTGCCGCATTTTGAGTCACCAAGCTACAGAAAACTAGAAAGGGGCACTCTACATTTTAAATCCATTTAGGGACATGTTTTATTTGTTCAATCTCTTTGAAATAGGCACTGCAAACTGTCACTGCCAACATGCTCGTAATGATAAGCTCCTAGTAGGTGTAACCCAGAGCAAATTTAGAGTAGGGCTGGGTGCAGCCTTGCTGTTTACCAGATGAAGCTATCCAAGTTGACTTCATTTTAGATACACACATTTGCTTTGTGGGTATTTTTCCCTGCGAGATCCACAAATCTTGCAGAGATCAGTGTTCCACAAATCAGGGTGTAAAACATCCTGCATGAAGCATCCCATAGAGTACTACACATCTTTCAAACAAATCCAACTTTGAAAAGTCACACTGTGTTTGTAGCTATGTGGTTCTGTAATAAAAGGACTGCACAGAACTCAAGTCTACAAATGAACATCTCCTCTGTATTTGATGACAATGTATCTACTACACTGCTGCATATATTGGTGCCTCTTTGACAATGCTTTTATTTCCAAACGGGAAAACTAAAAACTTTTACTTTCTTAGTGCTTTAGAAGCTAGTAAATAGCTTCATCTCACTAGCCCCATTACTGAGCCTGGACTCCAAGGCCACCCTGAGAAGCCAGCCAGCCAGAAGCATAGTGACACTTATGACAGAAGGGTGCAAATCTCCCCTACATCTTCCAGGTCCAGATACATTATTCCAGCTCTCAATGCTCATGTTCACTCTGGGCTGAGGTAGCTAAAGAGCTAGTAGAGACATCAAAAATAATGTAATTAGATGACACTGTGGACCCTTTAAATTTTGCTCAGATTTTGTGCAGGAAAAACCCAGTAAAGTAAAAAATTTCTCCAGAATAAATGAGAAAAACAAGTCACAGGCAGTAACTGTAAACATCTGCTGTTTTTAAACAAGTGCCTGCATGAGGGTGAAGTTAAAGGGAAGTAATTGGCTTATTCCACTGAAGAGAAAATGCACTCTTGCTTTTTTTTCTGACTTTGCTCTTATGAGACCAGCACACATCCTGAATTCTTATGATATTCTGTGCTTCTCTACACTGTTATGTGGACATCAATCTCAACAAAATTTCACAATTTGGATAAGTTAAAAATCCAGCTGCTTTCAGAGGATTTAGAAAAAGTAACAAGATTTTTCCTTCTGCTTGCATTTGGCAGATGTGTGTCTCCTTTTAATCTCAAATATGAAAACGTCACCATGGTTAATTCCTTCATCGTGTCCTGATCAGGGACAGCATGTCATCCTCATAGACTGGAATCTAAATCCTTTTAAAAAAAGAAATTAGTAATACAACTCAGTGTTTAGATTACTAAAAAAATGGCCACAACTAAGCTCATGTAATTGAATATTACAAAATCTGCTTGAAGAGACATATTTTGCTGCTTTGCCTTTCACATGGAATTTAAACTGCAGCTTGTAAAAATCAAAAAACTTCATCCACTTGAGATCATCTTATTTGAGGACTGATGTCTCTTCCTGTTACTCTTGCACACAAAATATATGAACTGATACATTTCTCAAACAAGGAAAAGGAGTCCTTGGCAATGTGCTCCCTGGGCTGATCCTTCTCCTTGGGGTCTCTTTCTCTTTGGCTCAAAATAACCTGGGTCTTATGCTTACACAGCAGCTCTACAAAGCTTTTGTCACGATACATGAAGAATGAATAGGAGATGGAATGAGAACATGAAATGAAGGCATATAAAACATAGTGAGGTATTATGGAACAACAATGAAATATTAGTATATAATTTGGCACATCACTAAATCAAAGCAGTTCATGAGACTGAGACCCCATAGCTATACCCTGTAAGATTCAGAGCATTTAAATTTAGGTAGGACTCCCTGGTTCAGACGTATCCACCATATCCAGTCACGGCTCAGTGTTGGCCAAAGGACAAGTTTGTACACTCCTGGAATAAAACTTGCAGTTCAGTTTCCCTCAGTTACTGCCACTCAGCCTGAGGAAGAGAAGTCTTTTACATTCACCTCCAGGGTAGTCAATCCCATACACCAGGGCACTGAAAAATGCATCTCCACCTCTGCCTTCCTAAGTAGAGGTGTGAGCATCATGTCATTCTGTGGAATCTCTTTGAGTGAAGACACCACCACAAAACCCTCCCCTGGGTACATGGCTGGAGATCCACATTCACCTGTATGGCTTGGGAAACACTGAACCAGAATTTTAAGAAGCTCCAATTATAGTTCTTACAACTCTGCAAACTTGGGTTCAAAGCATTACACAGCCTGATCATTTGATATTTGCTATTTTCCAGCTGAGGAAAAAGTAAACAAATGAAAGGAATGAGTAGGTAGATAGAAGAGGAAAATCAAAATGCTTACATTGAAAGAGATAGGAACTGCATCTACTGCCCTATAGCCAGCAAAATAAATGTAAATATTTTAAATGTTACTCCAGTATGTAAGCAAATTCCTCAGGGAGGTTGTATGGCCAAATACAAGGAAAGATGGTCCAAATCCCTGTCTCTAAAATGACACGATGAATGGCTAATTCTGCTTCTCTGTCAAGAGCTGTGGCTTCTCACAAAATTAATTTACAAGGATAATCAACACATAGTTCTATTTATTTATTTGGACTACTCAAAAACAGCAGCTGAAGATTAGGTTACATTAAACTGGCCCAGGAAAACAAAGTTTTGGAGACATTTCACCAAAACCCACGACCTACCTTCACATCCCTGAAGGAAGAGGTGACATGAAGGCAATTCTGCCCTTGGGAAGTGCAGGGCAGGCAGAGGGGCAGGGACAGCTCAGAGCAGTGACACTGAAATGCCACTCACCCTCTGAAATGCCATCTTTGCACCAACACACTGAAAGGGTTTCCACCCACAAAAAAGTCATGAGGATCCTACTTCCTTACTAAATTACATTCCTGGTCTTTGCAATAGTAGAAATTAGACCACTAGGCAGAAGAAATAATTTCAGATTAGTCTCAGCCGTGCTAAATACATAAACATCTTAAGAAATACAGCTGTAAGTGATTTTTCTATCAGAAAGGAATATCTCATTGTACCATCCCTTATAGTTCCAAGGACTAATAACCCTGCCTGGAGCTTCTCAAGTAACAACCTTTTATCAACACCTAAAAAAGTGTTGGGATTCTTGTGGAAGAAAGAATTAAAAGCTTTCAAGGTAGAAAGTTTTTATTTGTTTAAGTAAGTAAATAAAGAAACAAAATCCTGATGCTAACGAAAAACAGATTTAAAGGATGAAGATAAGAAATGCAACTAAACTCCATGGCACATTTTGTATGTGACCTCATGCTGCATACTCCTCCAAGATTGAGTAATATCCCTGTCTCCCAATCTCCTTTGGTTTCTGTAAACTTGCCCTTAAAAAAAAAAAATCCGTTTTGGTTACATCTTACCTTCAAGACTAGTAGCCCAGAGAAAAAGCAGAATTGTGTTAAATAGACACAGATGAGGACCAAAGAAAACAGTCCATTTCAGGCTTGTTTGTGTTTTTAAAGAAACATGGAAAGGAAAAAACAGCTGGCTAGAATACCAATTATTAGACTAAACAAAAAGCATGAACTCCAGAAATTTTAATTTCTCAGAAGGCAGTTGTTTACCAAAGAAAGACAAAGAAATGAAGAAGACTGCTCCCCAAGTTTTTGATTATTTACTAATCTTTGGGCAAAAAACATATAACTTAATAATGAAGCAACTTGCTGACAATCAACACAATTTCCCAATGTATATTACTAGACTTTTATCTATTCTAGTTACCGTAAGTCCAAAATTGCTGGGTTTCCATCCTCAGGGATAAGTATCAGCATTCTGGTTTTGCAGATAGGAGACAAAGATAACCTACTGGAGGATAACCACACTGTTTGGAGGTGGGATGTGTTAGGACTCAATAGCCAATAAAAACTCTCTCAGCAGTCAGTTGGGATTCCTAGCTCAACTCCTGTTTCAAGAACCTTCTAAAGAATGTCTCCGTTTCTCCAAAGCCAGGAGCTAGAGTGCACCCTGATATATTAGGCTATGTATTCTCAAAGCCTGCAGAAACTAAATGCTGAGATTAGATTTAGTTTAGATAGATTAGATTTAGTTTAGTTTAGATTAGCTATTTAAATGCCTCTTAAAAACCACTGTTAGTGCAATGGCCATAAAAAATGAAGCAACTACAAGCCCAATAGGAAATAAAATGCTCACCTATCACATCAATTTTTGCCAAACAAAGGAATGAAGGAAAATAAATTGCAGTGTCGTAATTTTGTTGCTGTAACCCACAAATCTTCCTCACCAACGCTCATCTGTTACATCTACAAATAGGCAATGCTTTCTTTGGACAGGGAACAGGGTTTTTCTACTTGTAGTGTAATGAACTCAGCAGTGTAGGTCCAGAAGAGACAAACAAGTGCTAAAGCGATTAGAATAAATAATTCAATCCAAATAGAATCCAGGAATCCTCTGCTCAAACTAACAGGAATCAATACATCTGAAAACAAAGATACTTCCCCAAAGCCTAAAGCTATGGGGAGAAAAAAGGTCACCTAAGAATTCCTGGAGCAGCACAGCCAAAATTACAGTTGTATGTCTGTGGATAATACACTTGAGTAGATCTGAGTGTCAAAATCCAGTGCTTAGCAGTTCTAAATGCCAGATGAGAACATCAGTCTCACTAAGGTTTTAATCACCAAATCTTCCTTCAGAAAAATGTAGTTCGTTTCATTGTAGAATGAACCAGGCTATGGACTCAGCATTTTGCTAGGTGTAGGGCACAGCAGAATAATATGGAATATGTCCACCATGATTTATTATTCACTATTTCCTGTATCATTGAAACATCGAGCATAATTACCCTGAAGATTGTAAAACAGACAAAAGGAAGCACTTGTATAACACACAGTTAATAAGCAGATTTCTCCACATCAGTATGTTACCAGACACCAGATATATAAATGGGATCAAAAGCTATTAAGAGGTTTAACAACATCCCTAACTTGGGAACCCTAAAGCTTCCTCCCCTCAGAAGCTGGAGAGCAGAACTGGAGCAAGGACAGTGTCCCAGTTGTGTATTTTTCTCCTTCCCTAAACCTGGGGAGCACTTTGAGACAAGATATTGGAGCAGGTGACTCTTTGGTCTGGCCATTTTTATTTTCCAAAAGAAGTTCAACCCTTTCTGTTGCAGCAGCAGATCTATTGCACAGACAGCTGGAAGACACCAAACCTTAGGGGAACGAACTCCACTTGGAAAGATCTCTCTCAGCAACTGACAGAGATGGAAATCTAACACGAACACTTCACAACATCCTCCCTTTTCAGTTTCTTCAGTAACTTTCCAGGGCTAAGGGTGATAAAAGCTGCCCTTTAAACTCTTCTTTGGACAGCCTGGGAAAAAATAACTTAACTCCTCTAAACAAAAGAAAAAGCCAACTTGATATGGCAAGGGTGTTTCCCCCCCTCTCCAGACTGGGCTGAAATTCAGAGAAAAAAACCACTGGTCAGTGAATAAAGTGCTCTAGATGGTATGCAGAGGTGACCTCACAATTGGGGAATGTGGTTTAACAGTAGTTTTACAAAATGCTGTATATAGTCATGAGGTTTTGAATATTCCTCACCCCTCTTTCTGAAACAGTAGTCCAAAAAAGGCTGTTTCCACTGACCTATATTAGAGACAGATGTCATGAATTCAAGCAGACATCAATTAATTTAGTAAGTACCACACTGAAACCTTAAGAAGAAGAACACTACAGGAGGAAAAATGTTTCTTCCAGAAACTTTGCTGTAAATACTGAGCACAACCCTGTCCTGGAAGAACCCTTGCAATTACTGTGACTAAAAGTGCCCTCACAAAACTAAACAAAATCCAAACTGCTTTAGGGAAAATAGAGAATAGCTGCAACCTTTAACAGTAAGAACAGCTGCAGAATCACTAAGATCAAAAAAGCCCTGCTGTTTACTCCATACATTGTTCTAGTGAATGTTCTTCTGCTAAGATAAATGCCTTTTTTTTCCTTCCTTGGCTTCAAAGAGCAGCTGTTTGTCTGAAAAGGCTGCCTAACCAACTGCCCAAACTGCCATAGGTAAGCACCATGAGTCAGAGAACTCAATAAAATTTGTCTCAAAGAACTGTGAATAGTCCAATTAATCAGACTGTCCATCTTGTATCATCATAACTCCACTGAACACCAGCCCTAGATCAGGTGGTTATCCATGGCTCTGAGACAGAGAGAGAGAAATGTTTTTTCCAAATTGTTTGGAGAACAGGCTAAAGGAGAGCCCCAAGGCTGAGCCATAGGTTTCCCTTGCTAGCAGGACAAATCCTATCCTCTCCCTGTTAATTCACCAAAACAGCAACACTTGACAAAATCATTTGAGCCAAGTTCCAAGATGTTAAAATACAGCTTTGACTCCTGTACTGATCAAGGGTCTCTGACTCAAACAGTCCAGTGACACAACCACCTTTGGGAATTTCTGCCTTCAATGATATAGAAAGACTCACTGACTGAAGATTAAAGGGGACAGGAGGAAGGCACCTGACATTTTGCAGCTGTACAGGACACCACTCACAGTTTTGAGGTCTTCAAGATTAACTCTTTTAAGGAGCCAGGGAGAAGATATTTCTAAGTAGGAATTTAGAAGTCTGAAATCAACCAGAATTATTCAAACACATTCAATATGGAAATTTAAAACACTGTTTGTTGGCTTTTCAGTTTATTCTTTGATGAGTTGGAACAGATTGCACGGCAGACAAGGCAGGAACAGTACATACATGTTCTCAGTTTTCTGTCCCTCCCTTTGCAGTCCTCATTCTGATTTCTTAGAGCAGGAGTGGGACTGCAAGCTAGTGTTAGCAGTAGCATTTCTGCCTGTTTACATTTCTGCTGTGAACTGGGAAAGAATCACATGAGTTTCTCTGTAATGTTAGAGTAAAAAGTATTTCATAAAAATTAATTCAATTGCCTGGTTTTCTCAAAAGCAAACAGAGAAAACCTCACCTCAGCCTCATAATTTATTTAAACACCCATAACCTCAAAAACATCTTACAGCAACAACTGCTATATGACTCCTTCTCCAAACATGTCACATCAGACATAGCTGCCATTAACCTTCCTGCTCCAAAGTAGCCTTGATCATGTTTTGTTTATTGCAGTGGGCATCACACCCCATAATCTCTTCCACCAGTCCTAGTCATGTCTGGGGTCCTTTGGAGTACTTCTCCAGTGCAGATTTCTCAAGGATGCCAGCAGCAACATCATGCTTCCTGAAGGAAAAAGCACATCCTAAATTTATCAATCTAATCAAAACTTACCTTGTCCTTCAGTCCTTGAACAATAAAATAAAGAGGTCTTTGCTCATCACAACTTACTACCAGATTTCCAGTCTTAAGACTGAGAACAGAACAAGTAAAATAAAATATCTCTTGGATTATATTTAACAGGGTTCCTTCAGCCTCCTTCATTCCTCTCTTCTGCTAGACAGTTCTCAAGCACAACAATAAGGCATCTTCCATAAAAGTAGGTCTTGGTTTTACTGTCCTTCCTCAACACACAAGAAGTCTGTATGTGTTTGTTCCACTAAACTCTTTGCTGCCTTGATGATCTACCACATACTCCAAAATTTATGTATGGCAATCTTTGCAGAATGAGGCAGACAGCAAAGCTTTGATGTCTTGGTGACATGATAGCAATGCAGAAGACAAAATTAGAGGCAGACTGAGTACTATATATGTCTCTTCCCCTACACTCCATTTACAAAACCTCCTCAGAGCCAGCTTATAAATCAAGGGCTGCCAACTGAGCTGTGTCTGGGTACCACAGCAAGTGTGCTCTTCAGAGTAAGTGACAAGGTTCAGAGAAAGGCTTGATAAAATAGATAATATTCACCTGTTGGAATACACTTGATTCCCACTCAATCATCTGATGAGGGTTCCCTACAACGTTTCCAAGAGAACACAAAAGGGAAGCAGGTTTCCCTCTAGAGGTGGAACATCACTGACCTTGCAGGCAGGCACAGAAGGGTTGATGCTTGGTGATCACACACACACCTTCAGGATTTTCAAGAGAGGAAGCTCTTGCATCAGTTTGAGGATAAGTTCATAACTGCTTTGATTCAATAAAGGCAGCAACACATCACCTGCTTCCACAATGTGTGCTGGCGCTTTGCTCTTGATGACCAAGATCAAGAACAAAATTATGAAAGCCAGCGTTTTAGCATAAAGTTCTATCAAAACCAAAATCGCTTTAACTGAAGTTTTGGGAATAACCAATGCTTAGATAGCCCAATTCATTCAATTTTTTGAAGTTATTCGGGGAACAAGAAGGTCTTTCTAGGAAGATATTTTGTCTCTGAGTTTTAAAACAGATCTCTGAAGGAAGAAAATTAAGTGTAGCTTTTAATGCTCTCTTATCTCAAGAAAACAAAGAAACATGATGACCTCCATGCCTTTTATGAGCTATTAGATATTTCCTGAACAGAATTTTGCTACAAAAGCAAATGTAGCCTTCCGTGAATGCAACAACTGTAAAAATTTTTGCAGGAGCAACAGTAGCAGGACAACAAAGTAGAAACTTGTAACTAGTTGTAACCATATTCAATCCCAGAAAACAAATGAACCAACATTTAATTAGGTTGATGCTACTTGTAGTGAAGAGCTACAAGCAAAGTAAGCATTCCACCTTCCACATACAGAGGGGGAAAAAAGAACTGAGATTTTCCCGTTTTATGCAACTCGTCTGGCTGGTTAGAAGAACACAAAATGTACAAACTTAGTCCTAAGACAAACATATCAAGAAAGAAATCAATCTCACACATAGCAGGCACCTTCATGGGTACCCACATGAAGAACAAACCCATCTTTAAAAAGTGTTCATTTGTTAGTGTGCACAATAACTGGAACTATAGGTATTACTTCTTTTTTCTCTGTGGAAACTCATAGTAGCAAATGTGCTATTGATCTCAAAATCAAAAATGGGTTGAAAAGACTATGAGTCATTGCCTTTTGCTTCTAAAATATTTGCACTTCAAGTTTCTGCCAAGGATATGGAGAATCCCTAGTGTTTGAAGATTTATTAATACTCTGTAGTAGTCCAAAAAGTCCTCTGCTATTTCTTCAGAAATTCTTTCAAAAATCTTATCCAGACATACCAATTCTAAAGCACATAAACTTAGGTATCTACTGCTTGAAATTTTATTGTTAATATTAAGGAGAGCATTTTTTCTCTTCATCCAAGCTGAACAAAACTTTGCATTTACTGCACACTTCTACCTTTTCTATAAATACATTATCACTGTCTCCCCTTATACTCTCAATAAAACTATTTTTCCATGAGCATTTCTTTCTTATGAAACTGAACTTTTGGGGCAAACAGTATAAAACTGGTCTAAACAATGCCCAGCCATTCATATTTCTTGCTTTTCATGCTTTTCCCACATGGTTTGATTCATAATTACTTCCAGCTTCAGGAAACTGGCCCTTCTAAAGGCACCAAACATAAGTTCTTGACTTTGTTTGCACTTAACAAATCAAGCAATGAATCAATTCTATCTAAGCTGCCAGCAATTCTGAATTCTACAATTTTTATCTCCTTCTTCATCAACTGAGACTGTGTCTAACACAGGAATCCCAAAGTTACATAACAAAGACTCACATAAGAAATCTTTATCAGAATGACAAAGGATCAAAATTGAAACAAACTGAAATGAATTAAGAAGAGCAAAACAAAACCAGGGACGGCAGTTACATCCCACCCAAATGTGGGAGAGGTTCAATGGATGAACAACAAACAGCCAGGTAACTGAATTGCTATAAATAGCTTGGTTAGTTTTCTTAACTATTTCAATGCTCAAACAATTAGTACAGAATGGAAGAGATTAGGTAGAAGGAGATGAAGTAAAACTTTGAAATGAAAGAGAAATAAATAATTGCCAGAAAAATACCAGTGTCATAAAGCATGCTAAGCCTTTAAATAATCTTTCAGAAAAAGCATCAGGAGACTCTTCATGTGATGGTCAGAATCCTTTCACTTAGCCTGTGAGAGACACTCTTAGCCTTGGACAAGGCAGAATATCATTGGGACTTCTCACTTCTTTTCTTTTGTACCTCATTCAGGATTGCAGGAATACAAAAAGACAAATTGAAAAAAAAAAAAAAACAGGGCAGAAAGAAATCCCACAGCACCAGGCATGGGGAAAGTCCAGCATTCCAACACGTTTACTGCTTATTTTTACAGTGTTTAATGGCAAAGTACCACACAAAGACACAAACAGTCTCAAAGCAGTCTCCTAGCCTAGAAAGAAAATGAGGGGAAGGGGCTCTGTTTCAGTTCTTCATTATTAAAGCTCTGAAGTAAAGAAATTTCAACAAACATAAGTAACCCAATCTGTGTGTTCCTCTAGCCCAAACTCCCTCCATTTTTATGGTCTTTTCAAAGTCTATATCAAGTTTCATTTGAGTTTGCAGGGTGAAGGTTGTTATTTCTGCCTTCCCCCCCACAAGAGACAATTTTTTTGTCTTTTCTTTTTAACACAAGGTTGAAATCATCATGAATATTCAAAAAATCTTTTTTGCACTTTGCCAATCCATTTCATAATGAAGAAATATGTAAATACACAACATTCCAAAATGTCCAGCAAAACACAAAGCCTATTGAAAAAATATTCCTTCTTTTAGTTAAGTTCTGCCTAAAGATTCTCAAAGTACACAATATAAAATATATATCATATAGTTAATAGGGTGTACACATATATGCTAATATTATGTTATTGTGATTGACCACAGTGATCATATAACCATTTTTCCAATTGAGAGGGGCAACAACTTTTTTTTTTTCCTATTCCTACCTTGAAAGAAAATGATAAGACCCCCTGTTTTAAGTGCAAAACAATTCCATGAAACTCATGTGTATCTCCCAACATTTGTTAAACTTTATGAGGGACTGGTTCTTCCCCAGTCAAAGTCAAGCCCTGGGAAGATTTTTCCATCATTCATTAGCTGAGATCTTGACTTCCAAGGTTTTGAACTGACTATGGTGGAAGGTGAAAAGATTTACCAAGTTCCTAAAGGGAACTTTTCTCTGTTTAGAAGCATCAAACCCCCAGTGTACCTGCTGAAGTCTCTATGAAAGTAGTTTCTGAAGGATGAGTTTGAAAGAGGGGCAGAAGCAATCACTAAGCTTCCATCCCACTGAGGAAATGACAGACCAGCAGAGCAGGAAGGAAAGGTGGCCCAGAAGCACAATGCAAGGGAGAAGCCCCCAAATAACATGGGTTACAAAGAAGGAACTTTTCATATGCTCAACACAAGTGAACCTACACTTGCAATCTGCCAAGGCAGACACAAAGCAGTCATTAAGGTGACTAAACCAAGCATTCAGAGAGTACTAAGTAACAGAAGAATGACAATACAACCTTCAGCTTGGCCCACTTAATAAGCATTAAATACAGTCTATAATTAACTCCACATTCACGATCCTCCTTTGGAAATCTCATTTAATTCAATGCAAACAGAGATTCTGCTTGGGGAATGATTCAGAATTTGTAGTGAATGAGACTCTTGTTTCTAAGACCTGGCCAGTCTCAAAGAACTACTACAATATAAATATTTAATAATAACAAAAGCATGCAACTTGTTGCCAAGCGCAGATGTTAGAAGTGACTGCAAATCTTGGCGTTTGGTGGCACCCAGTAATCCACTGCCTGAGTCACCAAAGTGATTGATAGTCTTAAGTTGTTCAGGAACTATTGACCCCCCCAAGGATGAAAATCCATGAGTTCTATCATAGTTTTTGTATAAGTGTTTTTCTCTGCACAGCCAGCAAATCTTATCCTTACAGATTTTAAAAAGGTTCCTTCTGCTTGGGAAAACTCTTTAGCAGGGAGAAACAGAAGCAACTGGCCTGTTTCTATCCTTAGTGCATATTTTGTTTTGCTATTCTAATTCTGGTAATAATGTTATGGTTATTACAAACATAACTAAAAGATAAATTCCTCTTGCAACTGATCTTTTTCACTAACCTGGTCCTAAGGAGACTTAGGTCTTGTTTTGACTAAGGGAACAACTCATTCATAAACTGCATTGTGTATGGAAGTCCTCAGCTTTCCATTCATCCTGTGTGTCATTAACAATCTCCACCTGGATACCATCCTGCCCTTTAAAAGCTGTTAGGCTTTCTAAAGAAGAGATTTCCCAGGCTCAGGCACCAGAACGGAAGCATCTTCCACCTTAATATTCTTCTTCCCAACAAGATTGGTCAGAAGCTGTTATTTCCATGAAGCCTCCACACAGCATCTTTTAAAGCGGCCATCCCCTCACAGGTGAGATTCCTGTCCATGCCAGCCTCCGTAGTTACAGCCAGGCATTTATGAGATCCCACAGAAAACACTGCTCAAGTGCTTCTGACAGAATTCTTTCCAAAGTGAACAAATCTAGTTTCATTAGCATTCCCATGAGTTCAGGGAGAACAAAGCCATCACATTCCTGCAACTACAGCAGACCGTACTACATCTGAATAAAAGCCCTGGACAACTGCAGGGTAGAGGAATTCAAGTAGCAATGCACAAAAAAACTAAAGATGCAAAGGCAAATGGACACATTACTACTTAGTTATGTCAAATGTTTTCCTTTGTATGACATCCAAAATGCAAGTCAGAGCACTTAAGGTGTAATGCAGATCTACCTTTGCAGAAAATGTTGGTCTTATGGGCCACTAGTTACAATGACATCAACTGACACAGCCAGCATCAGGTTTTGAGCAAATGAAAGATTAAGAAAAAGAACGCAAAGAAAACTAATTGTTGCCCTAAGTGCTTCAAGTCACACAAGATTCTCACATGCTGTCAATTAAGTGAACCCTATAAAGTTATGATTTATGGCAAGATTCCACCAGAGTGATTATATCACAACAACAGACACAATTCAATTATTTCTGCCAGTAAAGTCATCAGTGCAGAACATATTACCCCTTTCAACTCTAAGCATTTTTTTTTAACCAGAAAGTGCTTCTATGATGGTACCATCTTGACTCAGTCACAGCAAGTATTTTTAACCACTAAGTTCCACTGAATTCAGTCTGAACTTAGAAATTTGGTACCACAAAATTTCTGACCAACAAAGGTGAACTTGTAGAATGGTAGCTAATAGTAGCTCTACACTATCAGCCATTTTTCTTCCCAAATTCATTTCCTAAATTTTATGGTATTTTCTGTCTTCCATGCTATTAAAAAGAAAAAAACAAAAAGTTCAGAATATTCAGGCCAGAAGTGAAGTCTGCAGGTCATCAGCTCTATTTTCAAAGCAGGATCAGCTTTAATTTTACGGAAGAAACAAATAAACCACAACAAAAAGAAAAAAAAAACCAAACACACACCTAACAAAGCTGCAGTTAAACAAAAGTTATTTCACCTACATACAGTACTTGCTTTCTTTTTCCTTAAGCTAACTTGTAGTATTTATTTGAATCATGCTGATTTTGTTACAACTCTTTCTAGAAGTTAACTCTAGGACTTTGAAAAATAAACATGCATATTTAGAATATATATTTTTAAGTAGTCAACAAAATCTTTTCTTAATCAAACCAATGGAAAGTTTATAAAGGCTAGGTTTTAAGAAAATAAATCAGTGCTCTGGAAGCCCTCTAGCAGGTAAAAACCTCACTTGGCCTCATGCTGAAGAATAAGAAAAAGCAGACTGTGCCTTGGAGTGCTGTAATCAAACAGGTAAGTCAGCAAAGAAGGGGGAAAAGAATGGAACAGAGGCCTGAGGGGAAGGAAGACTCAAGGGATTTGCTAAAAGCACAATGAAAAGGACAGTGCAAGCAGAAGGAGAAGAAAGAGGAAGACTGAAGCAGTGGTTTGGATGCAGCACAGACTGGGATGACAACTGTGTGTGGACAGTCAATGGGCGTGTTCAATAAATTGGACATTACAAAATACACAGAAATAGCCTGGAAAAAACAATCAGTCTAGTTAAAAAGCTAAAAAACATTTTCCCTCTCCAACACCCAGACATTCACTCAAAGGTTACTTTACCCACTTCACAATTTTGGATTTGTCTTTTTGCTTTGACTTCTACATGTATAAATTGAAGGTAATGTATCATGTGAATCTCATCTATGGGTACACACACTATTGTTGCTGAATCACTAGGATGTCCCAACACAGAAAATTTAACAAAGAAAATGGGTAAATATGTCACCAGCATGGGTTCCAGACAGCATGCAACAAAAACTTTGTAGAACACTACATTGAAGCAGAGCAGAAAGAAACCTTGAGCTATTCATGCAGTCAACACTATCCTTCCTGACCACTGAACAAGATACAGAGCCTTTGGAGGAAAATTAATAAACAAATAATCAATATTTCTTCTTTCTCATATGCATTCTGCAATCTTTTTGCCATATGTTACTATAACTGAGTTTATGTACCCAGCTGCATCTGCAAGAGAAGTTCCTACCTAGAAACTTTCTCATCTCCTGCAAGCAGCAATTCCCAACACACTTAGGATGCTCTTATTCAATTATGGAAGCTCACAGGCTGCTCATGATTATTAAACTGAATTGTTTCCCCCTATAGGTACAATGATATTTTCAAAACATTAAGAATGGGGTTCATATTGACAGGACATGCTGTGCAGGGGATGATTCTCAAGTCATTCAAAGCCACGAGATTGGTTCTGGGCCCTTTTAAGTAGAAGGCTTTTAGCAGTGTTTTTGCTCCCAATGCCAAAAAGTTCCATCAGGTTGCTGACCTCAGAAACAGGGTGGCTACTGACCCCTAGTGTTCGGCAACCCAGGCTCAATTCGACTGATTTAAGGCAAAAAGCATGAGAAGCATCTTCATCCTTCAGCACTGCAGTGTCCCTCTGACATAGCAAGAGGTCCCCGCCTTGTGCTGAGGTTCCTTCCGCTCTATTTCATCAACAAAAATAGTAATATCCATTTTGAAAGGAACAAGTAGGAAAGAAATATAAACTCCTAAGCATCCCAGGAAATTGTAGATTCCCATTTCTTCTGCTTTCACATCTGTAATTCATTTTTCATTTGGAAGGTTAAGAGAAGGCTATCTAGAGCAGACTGACAGTCGTGGCTTCAAGTGGGTATTTATAGACTCTTGATCAGTTATTAAGGAATTAATGACAGTGAACCATAACCCAAGCTGGCCTGCAAAGCCTAGTGCAAGGAAAGAGTTGTAATTGCCAGGTTGCTGCAGGACTTGGCTGCCCCAGGAAGAAGTGCAGAATTTAGTGAGCCAGCTGCCCAGGTGACATAAAAGTTGCTTACAACATAAAGCTGTAATTACAGAAATGAAGAAGAATCCTACTGTTCTACTTACAATTTTGAGTCCAGGTTCAGGAGAAAGCCCAGTTTGTCATATTCTGGAAAACAAAAGCAAAGGACACAATATCATAAAAGCTGCAAGAGTCTCCCCTGCAAAAGGCACCAAAACCGAACAGCAGCAAGTCCTTATAGCAGCTGTTAACAGATTATTGTTACTCCAAAGTATTCCTAAATTAACATTTCTCAGTCTCCAGGAAATACCACAGCAAGAGAACACATGGGTAACCATTAATTCAGAAATCACTAGAATTAAGCAAGCTATCCAGAGTGATAAAAAGTATTACTGAAACCACTTAGGCAGTGATAAACAAAGCTTTCCTGCTTGCTGTACAAATAATCTTGACACTAAACTGTATGAAAAACATTCCTCCTAAGTTCTGATATGTAGAGCTTTGAAATTTTTCTTCATTCCTTGTCCATTCCAACCCACAACTTCATAATCAAGCAGCTCTTTTTCAAGAGAAAGGTTTTTGCCACTCACAGTGGCAAAAATGCTTAAAATTCAGGTGTTTTCAGTATAAAACTGCAAAGTCAGTTTATGCCATGAACAGGGGACAGCTACAGAAACAAAATCACTCAGAATATATGCAACTCATGTACAAAATACAGCATCCCTAAATATTTTGTGATCTTGTAAATCAAGCACTGGATACAAAAATTAAAACTATTAGAATTCACATGAGATACACAAGGAAAAGGTGCAGTACTGGGTTAAACTCAGGGGCCTCCTCACACTGAGGACCCCTGGGTCTGACAGCTCTACAATAAAAAAAATACAGAGAAGTAAAAGATAACCCAATCACAGATTAAAAGAAACAGCAAGAAAAAAAAATCTCATAAGCTTTTAGAAAGAGACCTCATTGGAAATACAAGATTACTTTTCTCATGAGACACCTCTAGGATTTCTGGTGCAGTAGTTTACCTCTGAAGATCACAAGCTTTTCACTCTCATTTACCAGCAGAACAGCCAAGCCTAGACATGTACCTCAGACACAATGATTGCACCAGACAGGCCAATGTAAACTGTGCCATTGGTTTCAATCCCATTAAGGTTTAATTCCTGAGCCAAAGGAAGTAGTCTATTTGACATCACTTAGGTAACAGAAGCTGCAGAACACGTGCACGCTTGATATTGGCACATAGTGTCTGTTCCCTGCCAGCACCCGAGTGCCACCCACCATCCCCACTCCACCTGTGCATCTCTCCTCCACTCCTCACATACTGACAGTTCTGTTTCCCCCATGTGCTGCTTTCTTCATAGTTTCTTCCCAGTTTATTCCTCCCACAAGAAATTATGTCCTGTACAACCTCACCTCCTCCACCAGTAGGACTGTGCACAGGAAGGTATCCATTCCATAAAAAGAAACATGCCTTCAATTTTTATTAACCCTTCTGACTCCCAAAACTAACATCTGTACTAAGCAAAAAAACATATAGAATTTTTTTTAATAACTCTTTTTTTAAAACCATCTATAGCCACTGACCCATCTGTCATCAGTGTTATCTCATTCAAACCAACATTGCCTTCTTCCCAACAGGAAATACAAAAAGAGGAAATGCAATAAGAGATACATCTCCTCATAAGTACAACAACATCCTGGACTTTCTATTAACTCAGCACTTCATCAGCTTTGCAACCAAAGCACCAGAACACAGATATGAGCTAAACACTAAGGACACACCTCCACTGCAATGTTTCACAAGATTTATCTTCTGTTTGTCACAACAGTTTCACCTTCCCAAGGCTTCAAGTTTTCATGTTCACTGAAATTATTTTGCACTACCTTGAAACAGGCACTTCCAAAAACAAGTATTACAAAACAAAACAACATTTCTGGGTTCAAGCCAGATGCAGGGGTATGTTCTTGATTTTCACTAGGGTGTAAGTACAGTTTCAGGCTGTAACATCAAACCAGAAGCATCCATGACCCTTCCTCTTGTTGGCAGGTGAGATGTGCAAGCTACTGCAGACAAAGAAATGCTGCTCTCACCATGGGCCATCTCACCCTCACAGGCACTTTTGGAAGTCAGCATTACTATAAGCTTAGAAATCAATCTCTATCACAAGCTGTTTCCCCAGCAAAGACACTAGGACACTCCAAAATTACAGATTCAAAGTTGTCTCCCTTTTTAGTAAAATTGGAGTCTTGTTACAGACTTCCAGTGTCATTTAGCTGTATCACTACAAATACAGGGGCCAAAAGCCTGCCCACATGCTGGCTGGAAGTGACCTGGATTCACAAAAGACAGATAAAGTCCCAAATATCTGAAGAAAATCAAACACACAGAGCCAAGCTGCAGGAAAAGGCAATCCTTGTCTGGAGTTATGCGTCTAAATTAAAACAAGATGAAACACAGATCCACACAATCAAAGTACAACTGAATCTAAAATACAGTTTGGTCAAGGTGTGACAATTGCAGGAGAGGAACTGAACTGATCACACAGTTCATAACTGGAGAAAGGGGCAATCTCATTCCTACCTCTTTCTCCATTGAAAACAGAGGTGGCAATAGCCTGTCTTGGCACTCATGCTATCTCTCTGTGCCCTTACACATTGCTTCCTCCTCCCATAACCTCAGTTTAAAGCCTTACTCACCAAGTTAACCCCTTGATATACAGAAATATTTCTCCACTTTTTCATGTAGTGGAATAAATAAGTGCTGGAATATTAGAGAAAATTAATCAAAATAGTCTGAGAGAATAAGGTAAAAAGACTTCACCAAAAATCAGCTTGGACCAGCTGGCCATGTTAAGTGTGGTTTGATGCTGGCCTCCACCAACATCATCAGGATGATTCTCCCCCAGCACCCCAATCATTAGGGGTCTCTGCACTGAAGGACAATGCAGAGCCACTCACAGGTACAGTCTGGAGAACTCCCTTCACATTTAAGCATGCTGGTAAGTCTGATCCAGCCCAGGCCATGTCTGACCCATCAATTTCCAAACCAGACACTTCTATGGCTCTGTGGCACAGGATCTGCTTTTAAAGCAAAAGATGAGTAAAGGTAATAAAAGGTTTGCATCCCCTGGAAGAACATCATGGAGTAATCCGAACAAGACTTCGTATTATCAGCCCACAGAAGGCCCATGAAGGATAAAAGTAACGTTATTAGAAGAGCACAAGTCATTCTAAAGATCACAATCACCTGTGCTAAGGACCTACAGATCTCAGTTGACAATGTGGTACAGCAGTGCACAGAAGTGAACAAACAGGGAAAATGAAGTTTCATCATGCACCATCTTGCATCATAAGAACAAGAGGTCATCTTAGGTCAAAACCAAAATGCATTTCTACATTTCCAGGAAGATCACAACTGAATAAGAATCTAAGAACTGACAACTATTTCATAATAAAGCATGTAATTGGGATTACATGAACAGAAATAGAGCCAAGCATAGCAATTTCTATAAATTATGCAAATCCTGTGCCAAATTCAATGTTGGCGTTAGCATGGAAATTCCTCCTAAGAATCCAACAGAAATCCAGCTACCAAGCTGCAAGTGAGAGATGCATTGTCTCATGTCTGAAAACTCCATGCAGACCACCCAGGAAGCCATAAAGTCCAGTGTACAGTATCTAGCAAGTATTCAAGTTGCCTCTTGCATCTGCAGCCAATATAGCTATAAAGAAGCAGAAATAGAAAATTAAACTTTTTTTTAAAAGACAGGGTATATGCAGTCCTAGCTCGGTGTTTAATTGCTAATTGCAAGTACAGGAGGGAAGGCAGAAGATTCAATTTTGCTATTTTATTCAAAATGTTTGTGTTTGTCAAAGAAATCAGTATGATTCTTAAGAGACAGAAGTCCTATCAAGGATGCTCAGACCACCCTGATACATTTCATCCTGTCCAGTGCAGTTTGGTCTCTGCAGAATTGAGGATCTATATGAGCCAAGCCCTGGTCACTATTCACATGCAAGTTCTACATCTGCAGCAAAGGCCACAAGTAAAATAACTTATTCTGCAATGAAAAAGGCCAAACACATCACATTCACCTTGGACTAAGAAAACACATATGGACAGTTATAAGAGTTCACCAATGTAAAATAATTTTGCTAGAACTCGAGAGACAAGAAAGAATTAATTAAAAAAAAAGTCATGTTAAATGGATCAACTGAAAAGGACAAAAGAAAGCTTTTATTGCAAGGTTAAAAAAATAGCAGTCTGGACTACTGAGTAACAATCAAAGTACTGGATAAACAAAGACTTAATGTTACATACTTTCCATAGGATTTTCCCTTTAACCTCTTCAGTGATGGAATTTACTGGTGAAAACATTATCTTCTATTTAAATAACCAGGGAATAAAAAAGACTGCAAAGGCAAGTTCAGGAGTGGTACAGCTGAGGCCACCTGAGCTTCTCAGCACAGCCCTGCATGGACTGCATGCAGGCCTATGCTTCAGTTTCCTCCTCACCCCCACTCAAGCTTTTGCATATGCATTTATCAACCTTTTTCTGCAGGTTGCCAAGTGACATCAAGAAAAACACCAAGAAAACTGCTAAGACAAAGCCCAGTACCTGGTGCCTTTCCCTGCTCTGTAACAATCACAGAAGGAGCAGAAGTGCTCAGCCCTTGCAGCCCAGCACCAGAAGCTTACTTCACCAGTCTACATCTGCACATCCTAATAAAACTATAGCTACCTCCAATGATAGAAAAGCAACTGACTGCTTTAAGCTGAATTTAGGAAAGACTACAATAGGAAGATGAAATATTTCCTCCTATGATACACATATGCCCTTTCACTTTTCCCAGGAAGTCATCTGTTTCAAGACAGATTACAGCCTTTGCTAAACATTTATTGCCATGAGTCCACTTGGCAAATGGAGTTAATGCTGCCCTACTGAGTTTCCCAACATACTCTTTATTCTATAAAATTTATCGTATTTCCTAATAAAAGTCAAGAACAATATTAACAAACCAGTAATCTATATTGGCTTTTAGTGACTTACAAGATGTGCTGATTTGATGCAAAGATGTCACATGAGAGAGAAAAATCACATTGAAATACTCTTAATTTGAGGCATTCATTAAGCCACTTCTTGACATTTGCACCTCAAATCATTCACAGCTGTATTTTCAACTGGAGGAATAGAGCATTAATAAGACAGATGATGATACTGAACACACTGGCAAAGTCACATAAGGACTATGAAACTGCTTCATGACAGTCACTGGCAAAGATTCAAGCAGCTCCCACAGTCAACACGCAGAAAAATAAAGAATGAAGAAGAACTTCATTAATCAAGAATGAAAAGGAAAAAGCATTTCTGCAGAAAAAAAGCCACTAAAACCCGCAGAGAAAATACATGTATTTCCCTTTTTTCTTTCTGCCTTACAGGAACAAAGAAATATACAACATAGTAATTTCATCTCTCCTTTCACATCATTATCACATAGTCCTAAGACAGAAATGCAATTTGGGTGAAAAACCCCAACACTCTAGAATCACATCAGCTCCAAACATTAATTAAAGTTGCTTTCCTCAAACTAAGAATGCCTAAAGTTAATTACCACTGACCTGAAAATCCAGGAAATATCAGAGTGTGCAACTGTAGACATTTGTACTATCAGAGTATCATTGAGAAATCAAATGAACAGCAAAGAATCTTCTGCAAGTCACCAATGTTTCTCTCTTATGCTAGGAATCTATCACTGCCCTATAGATTTGATACCTCACTCAGTTGTATTTCTATTCCTGGCCTCCATCCATATCACTCTCTATCTAAAACATAGGCAAGCAGTCACCAAATTCACTCTGGAGCTGTATTTGGTAGGACAGACACAGGGTTATTCTCATCCTTCACACAATGGTTATCTGAGCATCTTTAGCAGCTGAATGGAACAGAGAAGGTTTCCTTCATAGTTCTCACAGCTTTTCCCAAAATGGTTTATGGACTTTGACTTAAGGAATCACTAAGAGCAGACTCCAAAAGAAGCACAGATTTAAATTCTCAGATGATTACTCCACTGTCAGTGTGAACTCAGCATTTGGAAGCATGGTCTTACATGTGGGCTGTCATAAGCACGTGAGCTGCAACAGACAGCTACTCTAAACCAAAGCCTGCAAATCCGGAAGAGTTAATACCTGCAAACAATTTGAGCAAGACCTAGATAACACTTGGTTGCTTGTAATGTTAGAACTAGCACCTTTTAAGCCTGCAAGTGAGAACATCTGCAATGAATCAGTGGTCAGTACTGCAATCAAACACATCTGACCAGAGCATAAGCCTACAGCCCAAAGGTATTCAGTATTTTCAGCAAGCTCAGTAGCATCTGGGAAACTTGCACATCCAGTGCACTCCTATCCAAGGCTTAGAGAAGAAGAATTTAGCTTGCTGTTAGACACAGGAGGTAGGAAAAAGTCTTGAACAAAAATAGCAGGGGTATAAATCTAACTTTCAAGGTCCAATGTTTGATTTGGTAGCAACAAAGTAAAACAAAGTAACTAGAGAGAAAAGAAAAAAATAAAAGAAGCACTAGCTGTCTATGGCAAGTGAATGAAATCTAGAACTCCTCAAACACCCTGTGTCCTGATCGTTTTCCCAACTTCAGAGCATGACACCCTTCTTTCTGAAATGGTTTCAGCTGAAACTCTGGCCTAGACATAACATCAAACACTTATCTCAGCTGCTCAAGCTTTATCTTTTAAGGGAACAGACAGCCATGAAGAGAATTACAAAAACATCTGGACTTGTGAAGGCTGGACCACAGCATGAACCTCATGGTTCAGCCTCACTCAAAACACATTTGGCTCACATGCCCTCTACCCAATAATCTCCTATGAAGCTCCATAGCCAGATGAGCTTCTGAACACTCAGTTCAGAAAGTTTATCCAGAAAAACCTGGACAGTGTCATTAATCTGAGTTGCATAAGGACAGATTTCCAGCTTTTCTGAAAACTGAGACTTGCATGTGGGACAAAGTGAAGGGGAAAGCCAAGATAAGGACAAACAGCCAATTCAAGTATGATACAGAAGCTGCAACAAGACATTGCCCTCCACATGGCATGACTAACAGGTACTAAAAAGCACTTCTAAGGTGTTTAATATGCAAATATAAGTACCAGTTTTAAGCAGCATGAAATCTTAACAGGGAGACTATTATTCTCAGCTGGTTTTGACTAATAAAGAAAAAGGGATATGTAATTTTATGTTTCAAAGCATATAACTTTAGCTGAAACATCACCTACTGGGAATGGCTGGGCCTGGAGCTGCCATGGTTTCTGTGGGTTCTTTCTGGGCTCTGTCTTTTCCTGGGTCTGCAGCAAGGTGAGATGGGATGGACAGCGGAAGCACAATAGCCACAGTTTTTCTCTCTCTCCTTCCTGTTCAACAAGGAAAGCTATCCCTCAGTTGGACAGATATCACACATCTTGACATCTTATTAAACATACCAGTTCAGAGCAAGGTGAACCTTGCAGCACAGTAAGTGCAAAGTACTAAACACAAGAGCAATAAACATACAGCTTTCTCAGGCATTTCTGAGCCTCCTTTCTCAAATATATGAGTTTTCTTCACATTTCTTCAATGAAGGAAGCCAGTCTTGTTGCAGTGAAAGGGTTTACAAAAGATCAAGTCTTACTGTCTCAATTCCTAACCAACTCAAGCTTGAGTTGTAAAATGCAAGCAGAACAAAGACCAGTGCTTTTAAATCAGGCCCAGGTAGTGCATGGCTCACATGAGCCTGTCTCCCACCCTCCAGATTAACAGAACTCCAAAAGACACAGAGTAGTTGAGCTGTTTTTCATCACTAAGTTTACTTGCCTATTGGTGGAAACATTTATGGTTAACTCCACAGATACAAAATCTGTGGTTAAAATTCAAGCAAGGATATCTCAAACCTATGCAACTTCCTCTCTACTTCTGCAGGCTGAAGAGACCACCACCCAATACAGGAGACAGGCAACAACACACTTCAGTTATAACACATTAATTAGTAAGAGAGAATGAACAGAGGATTCCTTCCCCCCATATGCACAAAAAACATATCCATTTGGCACCCTAGAGATACTCCCACATCAGATCATGCACTAAGATTAGATCTATTTCCAGATACAAGTTTTAGAGGAGATACAGGGAGAGCAGAAAAAGTTTGAGGTGTTCTAAACAAAGTAAGTTACTACCACTAGTTGAGGGGTTAGTAAATCAGATGTGTGTTCAAGCTTCAATGTTAGTGTCAGGCAGCAGGCTCTCTTTCAAAGTGTGCAGGCAGAAGACAGGTGCTATGTTGGAAGGCAGCATGTTCCCCCTATCAACCTAAGAGGAAAGGCTGGCAAGCAAGATAAAAAAAATAACCAAGCGAAGGTTTTGTCTTTTGTGGAAGACAATAAATATCCCCATCTTTTAAGTGTTAAGGGGTTTAAAGTTATAGGAGCAATTCTTAGTCTTTCCCTTGCACTTCATATATCCTTATATACACACTTTCAACTGAATTTCATCAAGTATCATGCTCACTGTGGCGTGTCTTGGCTGCAGCTTGCACATTACACGCAGCCAAATGGAGAGTTACTGATCTAGTGAAGTGCTCCTAGCACAAAAGAATTTTTAATTTCTGGTTCAGTTTCATTGTAGGTCATGCTTAGGTTCCAAACAAAATGAGATTGGGAAGGATTTGCCCTGGGGTTCAATAATGCTGGTCAATCTCCACCCAAAAAAAAAGTTTCCAGCCCTATTGGTTTAGTTACGACTCCTTCGTCTTCTTCCTGGAAGCATTCCTCATGTCTTTCCCCAAATAACTCAACTGTTTGTTTAGCTGGGAAACTATCCTAGTAGCATGAAACAGTTTTTCTTCAGCTGGTAGGTGACATCATCTTAATGCCTTTCACATGAGAAGAGGAGCACAAACTGCATCATCAACACGTGTCCAGGTCGCTTCCTCGCTGGGAAAGGGAAGAGTCCCGCAGGTTAATCCTTGTGTCCTACTAAGGCTCTTAAAACTCCCACTGCACTTGGGAAAGGACCTATTTACCCTTTGGCTAGATGGTTGATTCCCACAGAAGCCTGACTCAGTGTCCTGCCTCCCAACATGGCTACCATGTCCAGTTAAGTAGAAGCCTTGTCATGAGGTGGGAGATAGAGAAGAAGGCAATGTTGTACCTGAGCCTATTGTATGTCCAACGGAGTCAAAGGAAAGAACCACTGAATCTGTAACACAAGAGTACAAGTTCATTTTCCCCTTTTTTCAGCAGCATTTCTTGCTGTAACATTTTTTTTGTTATTTTGCTTGAGCAATTCCTTGTGCTCCCTTCTGCCAGGAAGCAGAACAATTTCTTCATCAACCAGAAAGAAAACAGGCACCTAGCAAAGGCAGAACAACCCAGTATGCAGTAAATCACAGTGCTGTTAACCAATGAAGTAGCCACAATTCATTGAAAATAAATTAATTTTATGTCTAATAAGCTTGGTCAACAGAATCATAACATGCTTTGACTGCTGGCCCAGAGAGTTTTTTTATCAAATGTATTCCCAATATTTTGTCCCCACTTAGAGGACTCGCCTGTTACGATCAGTTCTTCCCTGACACGGTTTGCTAAGCCAAGCACTTTGTGCTCCTTGCACTCCATGCTCACCATGTTTCCCACATCTTTACTCACAGTAGTGGCTTCCAACTCAATGCATTTCAATTCATTAATATCTTTTCACCTTTGCACTATATGCAACACATGTGTCAAGCATCAAGAAAATATAACCTCTGTACTTGATACTCTTTTATTTTTCTATCTGGGAATCACAACAAAGCTTTTATCCATGACTGCAGTGGCAATTCTTGCTCACCAGTTAATGTCTGACACTTAGTCACTGTTTCATATGATGGGGCACCCTTTGCTTCAACTGTGGTTTAAAGACCAGAGTTTTTATATATGCAACTTGACATTTGGCCATAGAAACCCTTAGTGCCTGCTTGCACTCAGCTTACCCCATGATCCAGACCCCTCTATAAGTCACTCATTTTCCTCACATAGGACCCTTCCAACCTAGAATTTGTTTGCAAAATTATCAGTAATGATTTGATAATCTGTTCCAAGTGGAGTTGCATTATGTTATGCTCAATAATGGGACTTTCCCCCAGCTTTATGCTTATTTGAGACAAACCAGGATTTACTTTGGCAGTAAGCCTCCTGGTTTCCCATCTATTTTCATGGAAGTCCTATAATGAAGGAGAAAGATGACCAAATTCTATTTCCCTAACAGTGGAGCAAAATAGGGCCCAGAACTTAGAAAAAAATTGCCAATGGGCAAAACACAGAAAAGAACAAACCAGCACAATAGGATTAATAATTTTATGGCCTGAGAAGCTTTAAACTGACACAGCAATAGCTGAACTGCCTTTCATCTTCATCTAAACAAATGGTCTGAATCCCTTATCTTTGTCACTCAGGTTTCAGATGTGTGATCAACTCACCACACATCCTTTGCAGCACCACAAAGGCTGCCAAGGTGCAAGCCCTCAGTGCAAGGCAAAAAGCTCAAGCACAAGAAGACTTAGCCTGCTGAAGAGCTTAACCTCCTGCTGCATCACTTGAAATTTAGGCAGGCTACAATCACAGGCAGTTACCATGTTAGACCTGAAAATAACTTGACAGGACTGAGCCCTGGGCTTCTCTATATTTTACATTATCCTGGTGCTTATTTCCCAACTCTTAAAAATGCAATAAGAAACTGCTAATTTTCAAAATAAACACTGTTGTTTTAATAAGGGACTGTTAATTTGACTGGGTTTAAAAGAATTTAGAAAAAGAAGGCCTGTGCTGTCATGGATCCAGCACTATGGTAGTAACGTTAAAAAAATTAGAAAGAAGATATTGCTAGTCTCAAAACTTACTCCAACAAAAATAAAAGTCCATCTGGACTTAACAACTGTATTTCCTCTTTTGGGAATAAAATTCAGACATCATTATATTATTCTAAATAGCAAGGAGTTTAATTCATTTTAACTGCATTAACTTCATTTGTCATCAATTTTAAAGTATCTGTGTGGGGTTCTACTTTTAAAAAACTGTTGAGATTTTTATCAACATAAAGTACTGCTTTGTAGTTAATGTCAAATTTAAAAGCTGTTAATTTTCCTAAAATATGTTTTGCATTCAAACACTGCACATGAAATATTAGGATTTATCTGAGAATGGCTGAAAAGCACTGCAAGCACCAAATTAATAACATTATTGCAACCCACAAAATAGCATAATGTTTCATTCCCTTAACTGAGAACATTATCTTCCTCATATTAAAAACAACAATTTACAAGCAGATTAGAAGCTCCCTTTTCCAATCCAGTCCTTCATGCTACTATTAGTTTCAACCAATCAAATTCACTATGAATAACCTGAATTATAGTTAACTCCCCCTAGACCTCCAGAAGTAATTTCACTAAAAATAGATTTTTATTAAAACACTGTGTTTATTTCTGGTATTAACACTCCAAAAGTGAAGAAACTATAAACCTGGAAAAGGCTGAGAAGATAATATGTCGCCTTTCTTCTACCCCCAAAACCTACTCTCATCCAAACTCAGAGCTACAGGTTATTTCTGTCAGAATTTGATGGAGATAGATAAACATTTCTTTGAAGCAAGCCAGATTTACTTGCAAATACACTGAGTTCTGCTTCACAGAACTCAAAAAGAAAAGTTTCTTTGCTTCTATTTTCAAATCTCTTCCAGTCATCGCTCGGTTGAAAATCCCCCTGACTTTCTAGGGGGTCTTTTTTGCTGAGACAAAGTGCAGCTCTGTCTGTGCCCAGTGCCTTTCCCCAAGCCCCAGAGTGGGCTCTACCTTTCAAAGGCAAAATTCAAAGGCTTTATCTTTCAAAACTCATTAAGATACAATGCAAAGCATACCCACTTACATGCACCCTTGCTTTAGGTGCCAGGAAGTGTTCGTGCCTGAAGGAGCAATCCTCAACCTTTCAGATACCTATTTCCATAAATAAGCTTAAATTTTTGTCCTCCTGCCTTAACTGAAGGGCAGCCTTTATGCCTAAATCATGAAATCTGACACACAGTAACTTGCCAATATGTACAGCTTAAGGCTGCACATGCCACAGTGCCAGTCTTTTACATCTGTTTTCATGTTAACTACAATCTTTTTTTCAGTGGCTCTAGCAGCTTAAAAAAGAAAAGGAAAAAAAAAAACCCAAAACAACACGATATAGCAAAATCCAAATGTAATTCTGGATCTTATCCAATCCATCAGAAGAAGCAAAGACAGCACAAGCACTCACTCAATTTAGAAGGCACTCGGTGCCAGGAATAATGATGGCTGAGACCTCACCAGCCAGATTGCAAAGCTGCTTTGGGTCACTTTGTGTCAACTTAAACCCAAAACTGCATTGGGACCTCTGCTCTGGGTCACTTTCCCTCACTCCCACCATCCAGTTAGAGCATCACAAATTGGACCAATATACAAATGTGCTCCATCATGCCCCACAAAACAGCGCTGTGCAGGGCTACCTGAAGGCACTCCATCACTTTGGAGTGTGGAGTGTTTCATGAGACCCTGCTCCACTGCTGTGAAACCAACACAAGGGTCCCACTTCATTCAGGAAAAAGGAGCTCGAAGACAGACTCTGCAAAGACCCTCAATGCTGCTCTGGGAACAAATTTAAATAATTTCCAACAATGGTCCATACAGGACCCAGAGCTGAATGCACCTTCAAAGCAATACAACTGGACTTCAACAGATCTGTCCTGTAGTAAAAGAAAAAACAAAAACAAAACCCAAACCTCAAAAAAACCCACCTTCAAGCAAATCTGTGATGACTAAATTTATTGCTGCACTTATACCACACTCCAGATAAGACATCCAGGTATGTGGACTGATTGTATTTCAAGGCAAGGGATGCACTTCAAGTGTTGCTAACCCCTTACCTTTCTCAGGGCCTGGATAACTGTGCACCACATTCCCCTGTCCCCAAGACAGACAAATTAAATCATCCATTTTGCTGCATATATTGTGCATCTTAGTTCAGGGCATTTCTGGACACCAGAATAGTATTTAACTGCTACTTGTAACACATTGCTGTATCTTTTCCAGTACTCTGGTTTCTGAACAGAAAAATAAATGCAGATTTGGGTCTTCACAAATGACTGATAACCTGCACCAACTGCAGATTTGTAGGAGACAAAGCCATGCTGAAAAGCACCTGAAGTTTCATACTCCATGCACATCCCTAGATAAACATTTACCATGGGTACTGCACTGAAGAGATGTATGGAAACAGCTCTTAAAAGCCCAGTTGTGTCAAGTTCTTAAAATCATGCAGAAGCAAATACATGGATTAATTTCCAACACAAATACTATCCTTACTTTGATTTCATAATTGAAGAAGATGCAATATACAAACCAAAACATAAGCAGTGACAACACATAATGAGAACTGCAAATATAATCCACATTCAAACAAGAACTGTACATAAACTGCATGTTTACCTAAGTGCTGTTTCAAAATTTCAGTTAAGATTTTTATAGTAAGTCCCTCTGAGAAGTCACTAAGTCACTAAGATTCGCCCTGCAAGGATTTGTAGATATTTGTCTCAACCTATTGGAAACCAAAGAAGCTGAACCAATAACTTCTCTCTCCTATTTTTTTTTTTAGGGGAGGATTGTTTAGGGGTTTTTTAAAGAAAAAAAAAGAAATGCAAAACCAGACTTCAGCAATAAACTTCCCCAAAAAAACCAACATGATTGCGTGCTGCTTTGGAAATGGTCCTGAGAAACCACAAACTGTCAGTCCCACTGGAGTTATAAGAGTTTAATAATAAAGGCTTAACACAGCCTCAGTACCACATACCAGTACAGCAATACACTCCACAGGCCAAGCCAAACAGGGAATACAAGAACACATCACAACATAAGGCTGTGATTTGGCACATCCTTCTTCACATGTTCAAGCCCTGAGGTCTGCATTGCTTTCTTACATGCATTATCAGTGTCTCTCATTCCATATACCTCTGTTCTCCAGATACTCTGATGGATTCCAACAGAACTACAACCTGTATTTAATAACATCTAATGTAATTTATACCTCCAGAGCTTGATCAGAGACCAGATATCCTGCAGAGCTCCATCAGCTGGCCTGGGGATGGCAACTGCAGTAATATTGCCCAACAAAATTTTTATTCAGAGTCAGACTGAAAAGAAAAAAAAGAGGGGCTTCATTTTAATCAAGGAATTAGAAGAACATTCTTAAGGGTCTGTCATTCATCTGTCTCCTTTTTTCTGCTGAGTACTGAAAAGTATAGGATCAAACATCCCAAGAGCCATCAAAATTTATTTTCTATTTGAGATCAATATTCTGAAATGTGACAGACCAGAGAAGGAATATTTAATGCCTGAAACTCTTCATAACTTGCTGACAAAGAGATCAATAACAACAAAAACTATTATTATGTTTCACCTAGTCAGGAAATGAAGCATACAAAGCACTCTCAAACACATTCCACTGTTGGGATTCATTTGGCAAGAAGATCTTAGAACATCTCCTGCCCCAAAGAAAAAATATTTTGAATAAGACCCTATCTTATGATGACTATGCATCATACTGAATAATTCTTATACCCAAAGAACTGAGAGGAACTGAAGAATTTCATTTCTGGCTTAGAGATCTCACTTAGATATCTAAAGTATGAATATCCTTCCTCAGATTCAGTAAAACATAACTGCCTGCACTTAAAAATTCCTTGACAAGGCAACCTTCACTTCCTAACACATTGTTTTGCATGCTGAAGATGGATTCAGGAAAGGGCTAAGTAATTTACTGAGTTTAATGACAAATGCCATCTGACTAACTTAGTAAGTATCCTACTTTTGCATTAATGTTGGGCTCCCCATTCCCCCAGCTTGGTCTATTTTGCTTTACTAAGCTCTTTCTTCTATAGTGTCAAGGATTTTCCTACCTGACACCTCGTTTTCTGAACACAGTGAGATGGCTCTGTGTTAAGGGCACTAGTCACTACAATAACATCTTCTGTACCACAGTTCAAGGATGTTCCAAATGACTCATATTCATCATTTAAAACTCAAGGCACTAATTGTAAGACATCACCTAAGCTCCACTTCACACAGTATCAGTGAAGGTCAAAGGAAACACATATCACACCACTCTTACTGATAATCTCAGCTCCTACACACGTACTTTGTCAAAAATAATCACTACTGCTCCTGTGTTTAGACACCACAAGGAGTTATGATCTCAAGTGTATTGTTTGAGCAGCATAATTCTAACATTTTCAATATCTAAGATGAGAAAATACATATAAAGATGACAGACACAGAGCACAGGCACACTTCCTAGTCACAGATGTGAGAGCAAATAGCAGCAAATAAAGGAACTGCAAGTTTTGGCAAGCAAAACACATGCAGAGTTTCAGTCCAGTGCTGTCTGCAGCTGATAGGAGATCCAGGTTCAAAGTTCAAAACTTAGTCCCTTTATGGGAAGAGAAAAGTCACTCAGCAACAGGACACAGCAACAGGAAACATCCGATTGTAAAGAACATTTCCAATAAACTCTGGGTTTAATAAATTGTCTTAAAACAAGGCTACACTAAATTTGAATGTCTGTCCTGTGTGCCACCTGGCTGTACTTATTTTGGTATGGAGATGTGGGAATAGGACAATGCTTGTTTCAAATAACGTATCTGTGAGGGAAGATTCATCCTCATTTGAGAACACGCATCATTGACAGATATCATAATAATGGAAATATCTCATTCTTAACAGTAATTCAGTTATGCACTGTACAAGTAAAAGTTTCTGCATGTTGCTCTAGCCACTATCTCTTGAAATACCATTCCCATTCACAAAGCACACAGTACTGAAGATCCATAGGTTCTCTCTCCATTTTTGTGGCTCACCCAAAACACCCATTTTACTGACAGCTGACTTCACAGCCAAGCTTAGATCTGAACCCAGATTCCTTGGCCATCCTCTCTGTGAAGACATGATGTCCCTTTTGTGCTTCAGCCTGGAGGCAGCCAGCTTCCACACCGGGAAACTTGACACGGAGCACTGAGGCTCAGCACAAGCTCTGCTGGGGAGGGCAGGCACAGCTGGCTCTGAGTGAGTCTCTGCAAACTAAGCCACAGCCAACAGGGGTAATTCTGCTATAACCCATGCAGCCCTGAACAAGTCCTTTCATTAAATTGTTTCTCATCCACAAAAATAAACAATCTGATTTTTTCCAAAGACCCTTGGATAAAAGGCTTGAAAGTTAAGAATGGATATAGCAAAGCATTATCACTTGTCTGGAGAATTCAATGTGGCATCAAGGTCTACTGGTTACACTGTAAACAGAAAAGTAATTCTCTATCACCTCTCAATTTCCTGTCATTTAATTGAAAATACAGTTCTCTTAGTGATACTGAACTTGAGAGATGTAGTAATATTCCTTTAGGCAATTTTTATTAATTTCATGGAACCTAACCAACCTTTTTACACTTGCTGTTTTGTGCATTACTCCTTTCTCATCAGGACGTCTGTTATGAAGTGGGAAATGAACTGAACAACACTCATGTTCTGAACAGATGTATTTTTAAAATGGTTTGAGCATGCCGATTTTCTTTATTCTGCAATGAATGAATGGAATGAAAAGATGTGGCGTCCTGCGCCAGCTGGCAAATGCATCAGAAGGATATTACATTGCTATTGTCTTCAGCAGTGCCCAAATAACTGTTTGGTGGCGGGAAGGGCTGGTATGTTTTGCTCATAAGATCAGTATTTATTTGGATCTACTACATAACTTCTCAGAGCCATGATCAGCATGGTGCTTACTGAGCATCAGGGACAGGCAGCTCCTCCGTGCCCATCACAGCTCCTGATCCAGGGGAAGGCCAACAGCTCCTGCCTCTCACCTTGCACTTACCAGAAGGGAGGTGGACAGTTCCCAGAGACAAAGGACAAGGTGAGATCAAGGTGCTGCAGGCATTAATGAAGACACACCTGGCTTTGAGGAACACAACTCCGGAGAACGTATAGAACTATCATAAAGTCACAAAAACAGCCAGGCCAAACTCTGCCAATAAAGCTGGTATCCAAGAAATTCTTTTCTTGACAATGAGAAATTCTTTATAGCTAATCCCAAACAGATTCTCAGTATTTTAAGGAGCTCATTATCTCCTAAGACAAGCCTCATATTTTGGTTTCAATTATTACCGTAGCAAAAAGTCAGTCATACTCCCAAATTCCATAGAAGAACATGCAATAAATTACAAAGCAGAATAATTTCTCTCTTTGAAGATAACAATCTATGTGGCAAGACAGAAAATAGGTACTGGCAGTTGGGGAATTACACAGCACAGAGAAAATTAATTCTGTATTTTCATATTGTAAAAAAAAGCATATATTGCTAGCTTAGATACTATAAAACACAAAGCATTTATAATTTGAAATAAATTGCTTTAGTCTTGTAGCATTTTTCCTAAATATGGTCATGGGCTTTTACCACAATAAAACACAGTTTGTGTCTCAAACTTACATATACTCACACAGCTGTCAGAGAATTCTGGAAGGTTGATGCACACCATTTTCTGGTTTACATAAATGAAGATATCTACACACAATTAATGACAATCAGGACAACAACTATTTTATAAACTAATCTTGGTTTTATGCCTATTGAGCCACTCAACCATTTTTTCCTCCCTTTCCCTCACATGCAAAAACCCTTTCCTTTTCCAAGCTAACTCTCAGGAACCCCTCCTTTCTCAAAAGCAGAAGTACAAATACTTCCATCAGGAAATTCACATTCTTGAGTTTCTTTGAAAATGATCATCAACTTAAGATATTTAGCCAGTGGTCAAAAGCTTCCCAAAATCTTAAAGCATGCAATATTTGGCCTAACTACCACAGTAACTGCCAACAAGCTCCTATGTAGAGTTTTTACAGTAAGATTTGTCATTTCTCCTGATTCTGCCTGGAGCACAAACAAATTACAGGAAGGACTAAGGTATGAGGTAAGAACCTAAAGCATCTCCTGAATACAAGTGTTTTAGAGGGATCTTGTCCAGAAAATGACCACACTTGAATCTCTTTTGCATTGCAAGGATCTAGATCATTTATTAACATGAAAGGCGATGTTGAACAGAAAGTCTGCTGGATCCATTTTTCACTCATGTATTCTGCACTTTGGGGCCAGGGGGAAGTTTGTAGGAATTCGTTTAACTTTTAACAGCATCGCCACAACTGATTCCAAAATCTGAAGGGATTTCTGGCTTATCAAATCCTAAAACTTAGTAAGTTTCCAAAACACGCTGAGACTTCCAAATGAAAATTTTGATTTGAGAGATCCTACGCAATATGTGATTTTATAGGTAGCAGACAGACTCAGAGATATGGAGCATAAGTTCTTCCCAAGCTGACAGTTTGGGGAGCAATTTGTCTTTACCTTACTGACACACTAACTGGCCTACAAAGGACATTATGTCTACACAAAAGCCTTCACATCCTAAACCAAACACTGACACAAACAAATCTGAAATAAAGGTGTTCCCAGAGTATCTGCTGGACTATGAAAGCGCCCATACTCAGAGGGAAAAAAACCCCATAAAAAGCTCCAAAACAAGAACCACAGTTACTGAATTGTGCCCATATTCTCATTTCCTATTATTTTCTTTTAAAGAAGTGTTTGGTTTTAATTTTTAATAAAAGAGTTCATCAAAACATAAGAAAAATAACTCGGGGATGCACTAAATACTGTTAGTAATGCCTCATTTCCATGTGCAGAAATTGCGGGACAATGAAAAACTTATTGAAATAGCAGCTGCAGGAGTGGAAGTTGATCACCACACACACCACTCAGCCCGTGGACAAATACAGCTGGAGACAATCTAAGGAAAAGTGTTCCTCCTATCACACCACATAGAAAAATACAATGAATCCCTTTAGATTAGCACTTGGCAGAGAAACAAGCCAGTGAGGGGAAAAAAAAAAGCAACCAACCAAATAAAGCATTAAAATAATTCCAAGGTACCCAGAAGGTTAAATAAGAAGAAACATCGATTGCAGTCTGGGATCAATGGAATTAAACTGTTGAGCACCTCCCTGAAATGTTTCAGCCTTTATAAAAAAATAACTCATAGGGTAGTTTCCAAGTCAGCAGTGATTAAAAATCAGCAGTCACTCTTCTAAGTGGGAAAAGGACATAAAAAAAATACCAATGTCACCTCCAGCTACAAGAACTTTTACTGTCCATGGATTAATTCTATCAAAAAGATCCTTGTCAGCCAGACTGAAGGTTACAGTGACACAAAACTTGTGTGCAAAACTGAAATAGGCAGTAAAATACCAGAGAACCCAGGAAAGCCACAAAGTCTCTTGCATCTTTGCAACAAGCAATCAAAATTCTTCTGGAAAAAAAAGCTAAACAAGAAAACCCACCCCAAATACAGAAGAAAAAAAAGCTGAAATCCCAATCCACATCAATGGACTACTTTAAGAAAAATATGGAGACAAGGGATAAGCTTGCTTAAGAACAGTAATCCAGCATGCAGTGCAGCAGCATCACTGAAGCATCAATTTTTTTGTTGTTGTTGAAGATTCTGTGAAACTGCCAACTCCACTTAAAGTTGAAACTTCAGAAATTGAGAGATGCCAAGAACAACTCCCTTTCTAAGTCAATTTCCACAAAGAAAATCTACTGTAATCTCAGAAAGACAAAACTTCCACAACACTCCACAACAGACTCCAGTCCTTATTAGCATTTCCAGCCACCTGCCAATGTGTGCTTCCAGCCAGGATTTCACAGGCTCACTGGGATTCACAAATTTTAGAGTTTTACCAGTTCTGGATTACTCCACTAACAGAACTCCTTATAAAAGGCAACAGTCATTTTATTAACCTTATTCTAAAACAGCTGCCTCATCTAACACAATTTCTTTTGACTGGCAAAAAAACCCAACAGCTTGATGTTGGCAGGTCTGGGATCAACTCAGAAATGGAAAAGGCCTTATCTTGATTTGTGACAAGTCATCAATTTTGGCAACTTTTTGGCCCTAAATTTGACTATGAAATTGCCTGCACAACTGAGCAGATGATAGGGAAAGAGAGAAGAGGATTAAGGAAAGGGAGATAGCAACGAGTAGGGCATTCTACAAATAAAGAATATTGCAGAAGCCTGAGACAGCAGTTCACAAAACACAAAGGGCTGCTGGTCACTCAGAAAAGGCAAACTGCATTGAATAGCTTAAGCTGTTGGGTTACAAAATCAAGGACTGGGTGTAGAGGAAGAGGTTCTTGAGTTTTATAATGTTTTTAAACTGTAATAAAAGAGTGTCTTTCTCAGGCTGGATAACCTTGACATTCCTTTTAAACCATACTAAAACAAACATGGCCACCAGCTCTCCCAAATAGGATCAAGAAATGGCAACACTAACCACAGTAGGTGCTATTCAAGGCAATACACAAACCTCAGCATCTCAAGGCCAAGGACTCCATATGGAGAAACACAAGCCAAAAGCAGGATTTAGGGCCAACTTCAAAACTGTATATATGTAAGAGAACTGCAACCACTTTAGGATCCTCACTGAATCTGAGCAACTCGTTATCACCAGCCCCAGGCCCACAGGACTTCAGAGAAGGAAACAAAGTTATCAGTTGCAGCAGAGCACTTTCCCACAGCTGGTTTTAATTAAGCGAATTTGGCAGTAGTGACTGACAGCAAGCAGAGCCCTCCCAAATCACTTTGCAAGCATTTTTGCCAGCATTTCACCATCTGTGATAACCAGGATACTTGATACTAACTAGGATCTGTCTGAGGTACGGCATTTTAAAGCCGTGTATCCACTCTCCTTTAAAATCATCTGGTACAGCCACAGTTTACAGGTAATTGGAGCCACTGTTTACAGATAATGGAGTGTGGGGAGAAGATGCAGAATGTGAGGAAAGGCATTGGATAAATTCCACTGAGAAAACCGCTCCTGAAAAAGCAGATAGATCATTTGCCAGAATCCCATAATACCTTGGCCATGTCCATGGTACATAAACCTATAAATGATCACATGGATATTGAGGAGATTTTGGAGTTGTAACAAACAGAATGGCCCATATAATTTCTAGGCTATTTGTGTAGTTTTTCTTTTATGCATACGTGCAGGATAGGGCAGGTTTAGTATGAAGAAATGCTTTGGGTTATACCATGATGTCAGAACAATCCAGGGTATGGCCAGACTGTGCAAATGTAAGCCCCATTAAGGGAATGAGAAAGGGTCTAGAAAAGGAGTAATTTTAATGGCATCTAACTACATGGAAATTTTTTTCTAAGGTGAATCTATGACCAGCAATTGGAGTGGGAGACACTAATGGTATCAGTACCAGCACTGGTACATGAGACCAACACGCATAAGGAATAGATTGATTACTAAATATATGTCATGAACATGAAAAAAAATATTTTAAAAAAATCAGCCTTCTGCAGGAACACTTAGCATGTACCCACACCTGGTCTGTCTGGTTCACTCAAGGTATGAATATCTGATACAAACACTAGTTCAGATTAAAACACTGACCTGGCCACCTCCAATAAATGCAGACTGCTGTCACTAAAGCCAGGAAAGTTGCCAGGAATCAAGCCTTAAGTCTGAACCAAGGCAAAGGAAACAGTGGAAGTTGCAGGATCATAAGTGTGGGCTTCACAAGAGCAAAATTCAGGGACCAGCTTCAGAAAAGTCCATAGGATTTGGGCCTTGGGAGAAGACTGGTGCAGGAGAGTTTGCTCATTTTTAAGAATGACCTCCACTGTGCTCAAGAATCATAGAGCCAATGTGCAGAAAATCAAGATACAGTACCAGGAGACCCACATGGATCAACGAGGAGATTTTGACAATACTCAAATATAAAAGAATGCACACAAGAGGTGGGAGCAGGGACAAATGTAGAGACACTGCCCTAGTGTGCAAAGACAGACTTGGGAAGGTCAAATCCTGCCTGGAGCTGAAAACAGCCAGGGACAAGAAGTGCTTCTACAAGCAATAGAGCAGTAAAAAGAAGGTTAGAGAAAATGTGGGCCTGCTGCCGAGAAAAAAATATGGAAAAGGCCTGGAGAAACGGGCAGGCAGATCTCATGAAGTTCAGCAAAGAAAAATGCAAAGTCCTGCTCCTGGAGAGGAATAACTATGCCCTTCAGGCTGGGTGCCAACTTGCTGGAAAACAGCTTTGCAGAGAAGAACCTGGGAATCAGGGTGGAGCAGCTGACCCGAACCAGCAGCATGCCCTGGTCACAAAGGCAGCCTCCAGCCCCCAGGGTGGGGACCCTTCCCCTGCTCAGCACTGGGGGGCTCTGCTGCAGGGCTCCCCTCTGCAGAGACACACACTGGAACCAGTCCAACAGGCTAAGATGATTAAAGGATTGGAGCATCTGCCACGAGGGGAGGCTGAGAGAGCTGGGATTGCTCAGCCTTGAGCAGAGACGGCTCAGGGAGATCTTAGTAACTTAACCTGATGGCAAGGATTAAAGAAGGCAGAGATGGGCTCAGAGGTGAGGTGACCAGTGAAAGGACAATAGGCAATGGGAACAAAGTGAGAAGCAGGAAATTCTGTTTAAACCTCATAAAAAAACACATCTGTACTATGGGGATGCCACTGAGTTACAACTATTTTGTGACTCTGTCAAACACCCTTGTGTTCTAAATAAGTATTGCTCTTAGGATTTTAGTGCAAGTACTGCCCCTCAATTGAGATTGCTTCAGAACAAATTAAATGCAAAGGAATCAACTGCAAAAAAAGACAAACCTTCCAGTCTGCTGGTAAGATGACGCCAGGCAAAAATTCTGAACAAATGCCTTTAAAAAGTGAGAACTCAATTTATCCCAAATGGAGCACAGGGTAAATCTAATAACTACAAGGTTAGGGTTCATTTACAAAGAATTTCCTTCCCAGTATAATGAAATATATTGTTAATGGCTACTATGTGAGTCCAGGAGTGAAAATCCAATAATCCTGCTGAGATCATGATTATTACCCATAATGAACTGGGTTTTCCTACTGGCTTTCACAAGAGGAGCAGCCAGTTAAATACAATGTGCACACTGGAGTGTTTTGGCCAGGAACTGAGCTAGAAGGATCTGGGCAGTTTCTCTACAGTTGCTCAACATATTCAACATGACTGGAGTGTCCCACAAATTCCCCCCTCAAATTTCACCCTTCAGAAGATTTCAAGCAGGTGGATTATTAATGTCCTGCATTCTGCAAGTGAAAATTTACATAGCGATGGCCCAGAAGGCACAGCTTCCCACCACAGCCCCAAACAGCCCATTCCCCTAGGCCCCCTCCTTTGAGCCATCACAAAGACTCCCATGGCTGAAAGGTCAGACTTTCCATTTTGGTTTTCTGCTGTTTTGCAGTAGGCTGGCATTGTTTGCCATGCCATCAGTCAAACAGAAACAGCTGGCTCAAGGTAAGCTGTAGAAATAATGGCTAGGATTGAAGCACAAAGAATGTGAGTGATGTTCCAAAACAGTTATAGCCAGTGCTAGCAGTGTTTCCTGCAGCCAAAGGCACATTAACACCTTTCTATCCACTCCTCCTTCACTGTGGCTCTACCCCTACCAGGCATCTTGTCTTCTGCTCCCAACAGATTCCATCACTGAAAGCCACCTACAGTCCCAGAAAAATGCTGAAGAATGAAGACAGATCGGGAAAAGAGTTATTGTGGCTTTTGAATATTTTTTTATTTTTCAAGCCTGTCTTTATAAGGTCTTCTCTCAATGAAATTACACTGTAGTTAGTACCTGTAAAATTATCCATGAGGACAAACCACGATGAGAGGTAGACTCAGCACAAAGTGCTTCAGTGAGTTTGCTACTATATCTACTACATCTTATAACTACAAGGGGTGTCTTCTGACACCATGGCTTAGATCATGGCTTTGCAAAGCAGAAAACCTCAGTCACAGAGCAATTCTTTTTGCCAACTTAATATCAAATAAGCCCATACCAGAATTCCATAGAATCACAGAATGTTTAGGTTTGGAAGGGATCTTAAAAACCATATAGTTTTAAAAACCATCCAGATCTTAAAAACCACCATAGTTCCAACCCCCTGCCATGGGAAGAAACAACTTCCACCAGACCAGGTTGCTCAAACCCCTGTCCAACCTGGCCTTCAAGGCTTCCAGGAATGAGGCAGCCACAACTTCTCTGGGAACCCTCTTCTAGTGCCTCACCAGCCTCACAGTAAATAATTTCTTCCTAATATTCAGTCTAAACCTGCGCTTTCAGTTTGAAACCATTTCTGTAAGCACAGGTACATTACAGTGGAGTCAGAACACAGCAGTGACCAAACTGAAGGTGTCTCACTTCCATCAGGATTACCAATTCCAACCTCAAATTAACACCAGCCTCCACGCCAGACAGGATACTCTGGCACCAAAGAAAAATTTAGGAGATTTTCACACCCTGTGTGGCCCAGCACATCACTGCAACTGCCCCCAGCACAGCTGTGCCATGAAAATTGCTCACAGGGAGAGGGGACGTGGTAAATTGGATCACTGAAAAAGTATGGGACAAAAATCACCAAAAATAGTCCTTAAAAATGTTACTATTAAGTAGTCATTTAGAGCAGATTTATCACAAAAATCAACACACTATGTAACTGTACTCTCAGAAACTTAGATTTGGAAAGCTCAGGTCCTTTCCACAGAACTGAAATGATCCCTGGCAAAACGGTAACATTCCTTAAAAGCGGGTCTTAAATAACAGCCCACCTGTTGACATTCAAATAAAACACAACTCTGGTGAACAGCAGCCAGAGACTGTGCAAGAATGTGGTAAATAAAACACAGGAGGAGAGAGCAGGGCTGTCCAACAAGAGATGGAATAATTGCAACTTTGTCCCCAAACCTTTACTGGTTCTTTTATAGTTTATCTCCAGAAGAAAAACTCTCTGGAAAGTTCCAGCATAATCAACTCCTCAATCTAGAACAAAGAAGGAACAGTCAGTCCTTCCACAACACTGAAGGACAAACAACTGTATCAGAATACACATCTTTGAAGCACTCTTTGTGACATCAGAACTAATGAGAAAACATTCGTACTTAATTGGGTGATTCTCCACAAAACTACTCATAAATGCATGCTATGAGGACAGGGCAGTGATCCAACAAAGACCAATAACATGTCAACAGTTCCAATGAGTAACATATTAGGAGCAAAAAAATTCCAAACTCGGTGTGAAAAACCTCATTTTTTATCTTGCACCAACAGTACCCTCTGCTGTTCCAAAGCTGCACTGCATAAGGTGACATCCAGCCCTGACGATCAGAATACTCCATCCATCAAAAGCATCCACCTAGCTTTATTCATTAATTATCCCACTTCCTGTAAAGATGTTCCAGATGTATTGGTTACTTCCTACTAACGAGACAGGTTTTGGGTTGGTTATAATATACATATACTTATTGTCCCAAAACCTTCTTCTGTGAGTAGAAAAACACAGTTTTAGCCTTAGAAATAATTTTAAAAGATTAATTTGAAAATTAACAAAAAATAAAATAAATGGAAGGCTATCCTCTAAGGAAGACAAGACCCAGTCAACACCACAATAATATTTTCTGGAACATTTCTGTAAAGCCAAAAGGGGGTTTTAGATTTTAAAATCAGTGTATTGCTCAACAGCCACACATCAGATATTCTACCACAAGGTTTTTCAAAACGCATCTTGAGGGCTACATCCCATCTGGCAAATGGCCCTAGAGGAAACAACACAGGAAGACTCCTGTACTTCTGATATCCTCTGATAACCCAGCATGCCCATGCTGGAAGAAGGACCATCACACTGCAGATGCAGCACAGCAAGAGCAGAAACAGGGAGGCGAGGCAGGGAATTCCCCTGTGATGAAAATTCCAGAGCCACCCACGCAGGGTCACCATGAAGCTTCAGGAAAAGCCCTGAACCTGAGGAGACACCTCCCTCAGAGTGTCCAGCTGATGATCACCAGCAGCAGAGAAATTCAGAAATGGAGTGTACTACTGTTCTTGTCCCCTCATGTGGAAGGCAATGTCAAGGAGGATAGGCACAAATTGTATGAGCAGTACAGGGGAAAAAATGCCCCCAAGTGGGATTTGCGGCACAGGCATCTCACCAAGGCAGCCTGTATGAACAAGCACAAGGAGGAAAAGACATACAAGGACAAGGAATGCTCTAACTAGATTACATACTTAAGATGACCGTGCCAAAATTGAACTGTGAATGAATACACTGAAGTATAATCCAGAACTACAGAAAAAAAACCTCAAAACAAACAAACCAGAAAATAGAACTCTTTCAGTATAGAGAAGAAACAAATTGGTACAACTTGCAATGGAAAAGAAACCTCTACTGCTTGATCTCAAAATCTTTTCAGGGCAGGGTGACATATGACAGAAAATGTCTACAGAGCTTAAAACCAAAAGAAACTGAACAAAGCATGTTGTCCTTAACTATATTGTCAACAGGACAGTTCCACCCAGTTCAGTGTCTTCTTCTGAAGCGATGGGAGACAGCAGTCAGCTGCCTCTGAGCAAAGGACACAACTTTGAAGCTTCAAGGCTGGTTTCATGTCTTTCCATCACGAGCAGACTTAGAATCAAACTTCCATACATTTAACAGCAACACGACTTCCAAGTGTGTGGCAAGTATACAAATATTTGATCTTGGAAAGGGAACAAAGTGCTTCCAAGGGGACTCAATGGTGTTGTAATGAGTTACAGTGAACAGCAAGCTGATCTGAATTGGCACCACAATGCTGAAACCCTCATGTCTTTGCACTGAAAAGCATCAGCTAGAGCACAACTGCAAACCACATTTCTCTATTCCACTCATTCCAAAGAAATACATGCTGGAGCACCACACACCAAGAAACATACATACATGTTAGAGAGTATTTAGAAGTAGCAATGTTTAATATTTTTTTAAAAAATTTCCACTAGAAAGATTATAAAGCCCAAATCTGAAGAAAGTAAGACTGCAAGAAGCTTATCAACTAATCTAAAACTCACAAACACATGTTGAGGGGAGAAAAAAAAATTAAAATGAGTGAGGGTGAAAGTCAGAAAAGCTTGCAATTGACTTCATTGTGGCCAAAGGGATTTAGAGTAGACATCAGGAAAAATCTGTCTAGAGGGAAGAACAATTAAGCACTGGGACAGATTGTACCAGTTCCCCTAATTAGATTTTATAGAGTACTTATGACATATGTTGGAATAAAAAGATGTTAAAAATATTGTTTCTAAAAGTCCAGAGAAAGACCTGGGGTAGTTCTTTCCAGTGTTATTTGCTACAATTTCCTATGAAGGAAAACATTTTGAATGGCCATTATTAGAATATACAACCTCTAAAATAAGTAGTAACATTTAAGGTCAGATAATCAAGAAAACACACTACTAGAAATCAAGTCTATTAATCTACACTTTAAAAAAGCACAGGACAATTATTTTTCAAATTAAATACTTACTAAAGTATCTTAGAAAGTACCTAAATGTTATACAGAAGGAAAGGAAATTGCCTTGTACACCCAGGTCACTCCCTGTTGTTTCTTAATGCCAGTGAGGTAGCTGGACTAAATGTCAGAGTGCCAGGAGTACAAAAATGCAAGATAACAGCACTGAGGTACATAACATAAATATGAAAATAAGTTAAAAAGAAATATTAATTATATTTTCAAAACCTAAATAATTATTTTGAAGCTTAACACTATCCCTCTTAAAACTATCCCTTTCTTACCTACAGACTGACTGTTCAGGACTGTTATTCTCACTTGCTGATATTATCTTGCTACTGTCAGTGCTTTAAAAATAAAAAAAAAAGAAGAAAATTAATTTGCAACCAACTTTAGCATTAGGACAGCAATAAGGAAGGAGGCTTCTACTTTATGGCCAGAGAAACATTATTCAATACTACCCAAGTCCTAAGAAGGTTACAATCTCAACAATGTAACTTCTTCCTCCATACAATTGACCAACATCCCTGTAGAAATTTGAGACTGGTTCAAGCCTGTTCTTTAAAGAAGCCAAAAACATTTGCCTTGATGGAGAAACAACATGGAAGAAAAAATAATTAAAAATTATAAATACAGATTTGCTTCTGTCTTCAAGATGAAACTTGCAATGTGCAAGCACCTCCACATGTTTGTAATCCTGACAGAGCCCAGCATTCAATATGCAATAGCAGGGGATTTATACCCCACGTGATTCCAAGTAACTGCATTCCCCAAACACTTTATTGGACCAGACAGACATTCCAGAGATGAGGCTTCACACTGCACAGGATGCAGGAAGGGAACCACCCAGCAATCTATGCAAGATGAAGCCTTCTGGAAACATTCATCCCACTGGACACGGACAAAGGAAATACCACAAATAATGCTTTTTAATTAAAATGTGTTACAAAGTGTACACAGGCACACACTAGAAGGAACTGGTAAAAAAGATAATAAGATAAAATGTCTTAGAAAAGGAGTATACTTACTTCTCAACTCCTACTAAAAGAAAAGAAATTATGGTATTTGTTATGAACTAATAGCTTTGGAAATTTCACCTTTCAAGGACAATAAGTGGAGGTGCTATGAGGAAGGGACAACCACTACTGTTGGTGCAGTCACTGCAAGCAGAAAGACAAACATTTGTGTGCAATGGCTAAAAGGACTCAAAAGGGAAATGAATTTGCAACACACAACACTATGGTTGCAACCAGCATATATCTTATTGCACAATTCATTAAATACCTCCAGTGTTCCTATACCACAGAGTTTTGAATCAATGAAGCAATTCATGGGAGAGATTTAAAGAGCTTAGTGTGGATATCTGAAAAACTAAACTACCTCAAAAATAGTTTGGAAAACAACATCTGTGCTACACCAGGAACCAGAACTTGAAGAAAATTTAAGAAAGATGTGCAGAAAGTTGAAGCATGATCAAATAAGCAATACAAATGCTCAAAAGGATTAGAAAAACCAAACAAAAGTACAAAAGGGAGACTTTAAGGGCACCACTCCTTTTGGATGCAACACGTTGCAGTCCCCAACTGCCTCTAAAACAGGTTGCAACCCCAAATTTATAGTCACTTCAATATTAAACAAACCTATGTTCAACACTCCAGATATCTCCACATTTTAGTCACAATCCAGACATGCCTATCATTAATAGCTGGCAGCAGCAGAAGTTGTTAAAACACATCAGTGTTCACACCCAACCCAGCCATTTTCAGCAGCTCTGCCTTCTCCAGAGGGAGCCAGTTACAACATGCATGGTCCCCCTTGCAACCATCATCTTCTCACAGCCCTCAGCTTCTGATTTCACAGCAGTCAGTAACAGCCACCCTCTTTCAAACAGTTCTTTGTTATTCTGAGCTTACTAAACTGTGTGTCAAGCACTCAGAGCCTAAATGACAAGTATTGCACAAACAGCCACTGCCTTTCCTCACTGACCTTCTCATCTGTTGAGTTCTGAAATTTTGAGAGACAGCCCTGATTACTCTGGTAATTACTTCTCACACTGTCTTCTGGTCTTCACTTTATACCCACCATTATAAACCAAAAAAAAAAGTGTAGCATATGGAACACATATTCAATTCTCACTCAATCCTGCAAGTCCTTCAGGGGAAGGAAGTGACAATGGCCACAAGTTACAGATTAGGATGTTCTGACTGGACATTAGGAAAAATGTCTCTACCACAGCACAATGGAACAGGCTGCCCACAGATGGTGCCTGGTACCTGAAGTCTGTTTTTCTACTAATCATTCTGTTCTATACTCCCTTAAAAGTAACTGCTTTTGGACTTGATCCCCTTGAGAAGCATAAAGCCTTTGTGGCAGCAACATCAATACCTACATTGTTATTGTATATTCAATACATTCAATACTGTACATTCCATGTTACGTGTCCCTTCATTCACCTGACATTTCTTCAGCCAACTCCAATATGAGCATCTCCAGTGCAACAGAGGCATGACAAAGAGGTGTGTGAAACATAAGATGACGTGCCAAAAAGTATATAGAACTATTTAACTGAAAGAAAACAGAAAAAAAGTTTAGGAAAAGGGGTACAGGAATACACAAATATAAAAAACCACTCCAGATGACAATGAACCCTCTGTTCTACTACATCATGCCTGGTCCCTAGGGAGGGCTGCAGACAAACAAGGGATTGTGCAGGGGTTGTGCAGATGATCAAACACCAGGGCACTGACACAAGGCCTGTGAGGAGAGACTGAGGCAATGAGCCTGTTTAGCCTGCACCTGGGGGAGGCCCAAGGGCAGCCCTCCAGCACCTGCAGGAGGCTCCCCAGGAAATGGAGCCTGGTTCCCAAAGTGCCACACGGTGGGAGGATGAGAGGCAGTGGGCACAAGCTGAAATGAGAGGTTGGGACTGTTGGATGTAAAGAGAAATCTCTTCACCATGAAGACAGTGATATATTGGAAAAGACTGTATATTGGAAAAGAAAGGTTGTGCAGTCTCCATTCTTGGAAGTTTTCAAAACCTGACTGATAAAGACTTGGTCTCAGCCAATAATTGATGCTGCTTTGACCAGGAGGTTGGACTAGAAATTTAGTTACATTCATTCCAACTATTATTATCCTCTAATTTTGCAAAGTCTTGCTCTATTCTTAAAAACACTTAAGATTTTTTTAAAGATATTTTAAACTTGAACAAATCAAACATTAAAACTAATCCATGTAGATTTCTTTTCCTCTAGCTTACCATATCTGGACACATAAGATGGAAAGGATTATTTTTCCCACTATTTACACATTGCAGATGTAGGCACACAAATATGAGAGTGTACTATAGTTACCTTTAGTAAAAGAGCTCTTTTTACTACTAAGCCTGCAACAATAATGGCTAAACAGAGTCAGAGAGAAATATACTAATAACTAAGGTGAAAGATGCAAAAACATTCTGCTTTAAACAACAGAGCAGAGACAGAAATTCTGAACATATCTAATATTTCTATTTATGAATATGGCTAATTCTCATATATCCCAAGACTAATTCACAGTCTCACCCTGCTTTGATAGAATAAATCTACTTTCATCTTCAAGCCGATCTCATGTCAACAGTTAGAATGTGCAAACCTAAATAGTACAAAGATTAGTTGCTTTCAAAGAAATAATGTAGTATGTGCACTTAATATTTCAGGTGCTTACAACATAGGGAACATTTGGAAAAGTACTGCTTCAATTACAATATATTTTTTTCCAAGTAAGTTCTCAGAAAGAAGTTTAATATCTTGAAATACTATTAATTCTCCTTCCTAAACTGGCTTTCTACAGTCTTGGTTAGTCACACAATCTTAGCCTTTCCAATATCTGTGTAGATACTAAATTATTTTTGGAACCCAGGTAAATTCTTAAGAGTCTCATTGTAATTTCTACACAGAGTTAAACACTCACTACCCTGTCTTCTTAAACACCTTTTGACAAAACATAAACAAAGAGAATACTTTGCCATTCATTTAGGGCAATTTTATCAAGCATTTCTAGAAACATTAATTCTCTCCCCGTCTTCTTAACTCATTTATGTTTTAACTAGGCGTTAGGGGTGCTTTTTCAGACAACACCATTAGTCTGGGAAGCTCAATACCATGTGAAGATGGTTAACAGAAGCTCTCATGTAGGTTTGCAAAGCAGTCAGACAAGTTTATGTCTGAAAATCTTAACAGGCACTATTATATAAAAAGATAACATATCTATCTCAGGAAACCAATGGTCACATACTGCAGGAAGAGAGGAGAATAGGGTGGGAGGAACAACAGTACCTGCTAACCCCACTGTCTGCTGCTTGTGCCTCTGGCCTGAGCAGGCCCATTTGTCCTTACACAAGACTGGCACCAGTGCCAGAGGGACAGAACTCACCTGCACAGATTCTGCCATGAGAGACATTTACAACAGATGTGCTTCTGAACACAAACTTGTCTTCCAAAGCTTTTATTTTACTTCTTTCTTTAAAGTACCTGAAACTAAGAGCAGCAGTTGTTTCAGTAATTACAAACATGTCATCATCACTTGTCAGAGGACTGCAGCATATTTTCATTTTCAGTTCCCATATCAGGTCTACCTTATGGAAAGCAATTCAGATTATCAAATGTGTCTTTATTCTCCTCCTGCTTCAACCTCTGCAGAAGGATCTGCAGGTTTTCTGGACCTTACAATTATTCAAGATTAAAAGCACCCAGATTTTCTCCACAGCAGCAACCCATGAGACAAGATTAAATAGTAAGAACTTTTCTTCTCTCTCCTCAGCTGGCAGAAGTCCTTCAAATAGAATAAGCTGTTTTGTAAATAAATGAAGTAACAAAGTCTGACTTCCTACAAATTTTAGATTTGTCAACATTTTCTCCTCCCTGCAATAATGGTACTCAAAACTTTATATTCCTGTGTGATCTCTCCAGATTCTTTGGACAAATATAGAATTTCAATTGAATGCAAAAGAAAAAAAAAATCCACTAGGAAAGACCTTCTGAACACCAGTGTCAGGAGATAAAACCATATATTTGACACAGGACGTGATCTGAATGATCAGATTATGAGAAGAGCTATAGGCAACAGTAATGGACTGTTAAATATAAGTGGATATAAATAGCAAGGTTTCTCCAAATTAAGGCACTGTAAAACCAAATTACTCCACGGAAGGTTTTCTTAATTTTCACCCAGGGAATGGCAGCTGCCATTCTGTAACTGCGATGAAAATAAAGAGTGCTCTGGGTTTTTGGTTTTGGAGTTTTTCGTGGTTTTTTAACCCAACATTTTTGCCGCGGCCGTGACGTGGCGGGCGCGCCGGGCCTCTGCTGCCCCCGCGCGGTACCCGGGCGCTACTGCAGGCCCGGCCGCCCATCCGTCCTCACCTGCGGGGCTGCGCGGAGCTCCCCGGAAAATCCTGATATTTCCGTAAAAATCCTGATGTTTCCTTAAAAATCCTCATGTTTCTGTAAAAGTCCTGATGTTTCTGCAAAAATCCTGATGTTTCTGCAAACATCCTGATGATTCCGTAAAAATCCTGAGTTAAGAATGCCGGTCTGTCCAGGACAGATTTAAAATAACATTTCCTGAAGTGTTGGAGGGGGGAGGAAGAGAAGGTCCCTGTATTTTCACACAATATCAGTTCCCTGGACTAATTCGTTACACAAACAAGTTTTTTAGATATCTGAATGCAAGCCAGAGGAGCAGAAACTGCTTAGACAGGAGCTCTGCAGAAACTTTCCAGTACAGAAATCCCGTTTCACATTACCTACTCTGTCATGTTATTTAATCTTTACAAAGACTGAAGAATTTAATTGGAAAAAAAATTAAGAGCACAGATCATCTAGTTCCAATTCCTCCACTGTGGGCACGGGACACCTTCCAATAGACCAGGTTGGTCAATGCCCCATCCAGTCTGGCCTTAAACACTTCCAGGGATGGGGAATCCACAACTTCTCCAGGCCATGCTCCAGTGTCTGACCAGTCTCACAATGAGGAATTTCTTCCTCATACCCAACTGAAATCAATGCATAAACCTATCTTTTAAAAGTTTAGGAATATTAAAAATTATATTTGAAGAACAGTTAAATAAAAAGGCAAAATTAGAAAATTCAATCAAAATTAACACATTTTTCCACTGTAATACAATTTGCACTCATTATATTGCATTAACTCAGGCTTTTGCCTCTAATGAAGTATCTGACCCAAACACAAAAGCTCTGGACTCAAATATATAGAAAATAATATTAAAATGAATCATAATGAAAAATAATAAAAGTCTTTCCATTGTTCAGATAAGGCACATTTAAACAGAGATTATAGCAGCGGTGCTAACAAAAAAAAGCAGCATTACTAATTTCCTAGCTGCTTAATGGAGAACCACCCATGCTCCACTTGGAACCTGATAGAATTGTGTGGGGCAAGTCTCAAAAGGCTGAAAAGTCTTTGCAAGTAAATTCACAGTAATTAGGTTTCTAATTATACCCAGAGCATTAATGATTGCTATGGTTAAAACAGCCTGAACTGTTTCGTTGTTCCTCTCTTTCTGAAAGCTCAGTCTTTCATTGTTTGAGCAGAAATTCTAGAAGTTTAGTCTGCCTGAACATGTATTTGTTTAAAGTTTAAACTTTAGAATAACACAGAGTCTTGACCTTATATATGGAGAGCAAAATTAAACTTTTCCACTACAAAAAAAAATACTCCCCAGTATTGAAGCAGCTAAAAAGCAAGAAGTACAGGACCTTTGATGGGGCAAATCAACCCTTTTAAAGGTTGAAAAGCCCCAGACCAGAATTCACAACAGTTCAGGCTGTACACTTAGTTCTGAAGGCACTTGCACAGATGCATCTGAGGCAGCTTCCAGCAGCAACTCACAGCAGCCACATCCCACCCTAATTACAGCCCCTGCATCACTCCAGCAGCACTGCCCATGCAGACCATGCTTTACCATCAGCACAGCTCTCTGAAATACTGCCTGTGCTTTTACAGGCACCCACAGGTGACCTCTGCCACAAGCAAGTAACTTCAACATATTGCTGCCCTCCTAAACCAGAGACACAGAATGTGTAATTATAGGACAGTGAGTCTCATTTGGCCAACTGGACTGAGATGAAAAACCTTGAGACCTTTATTCTATTCATAGCTCTGCCCTTGAGCTGCTGCATGACGCAGAAAAATTTGACTTTCCTGTGCCTCAGCTTCCTCTGCCTCCCTGAGTCAGGTCTATTCATCACCCTTCATCCTAAGACATGTGCCTCAGTACATTTTTCCCATTAGTATGTCTGGGCACAATTACAGCTGAGAAAAAATATTTACATAGCATTTTATAGCTACTCTGAGATTGATTAACTTGTAACAAAGACAAATAAATGCAATTGCACTTATAAATTATTAACATTACAACAGTAAGGGTAAGCCTTCAGAAGTAGAAAGACATCAGCTACTTATCTGTTAGTAAAACTCAGTTTTTATTAATTTCTGTGTCATCTTTTTTTCACTACTTCTTTTAAAGCATACATGCATCTGTTCATAGTGCTTTGAAAGAAGATCCTCCTTGGAACATGCATACTTCACTGTAGTTAGATATCAGTTAAACTTTTCTGTAGTTATTATCTCTTTTGTTCTGTGAGTGATTAAGGAGTACACTTCCTGCACTGCTGCAGCTCTAATGACTCACATTTAATCAGGGTCCAAACACTGAAACTCACAGGGTAACAACTGTGAAAAAGTGACATGCTCTAACAGAACTGAGTTAAAGTAGGAGGGATCCCAGCAGGATATGAAAAAAGTTTTCAAAATGCATGGTTATAAGCACTTAAAAATGGAAATGGATGATTTTAACACATTCTGATTTTTTTTTTTTTTGAACTGAGCAAGAAATGCTAAATTCTGACCCTCAGAGATATACACTTCCTGGATTGTTGAGGCCTTTGGTTATGCAAAATACCAAGGACTGCTTAAGAAACATCCTGTAGTTTCTCTACCTGACTAGGATTTTGGCACTATTCTGTTACTCTCTCAGGAAGGCAATGCATACAAGAGCAATATAATCAGCCAGTGCCATGAAGGAGTAACCACTTGAAATCAGCTACCTCGGGTTCAAACTATCTATTCAGGATATGCATGCACAGTACAAATTACTTTTTGCTTGGGTGCACAATTACATTCCTTCTGAAGTGCAGAAGAGATACATAATTCATAAAGAGCTAGACCTCATGACCCAAGTGTACTTGTCCTTGCAAGTCATACCCAGGTTGTTTGGCTGCTTTATTGCCTCAGCCTGACACTGTGATGTAAACCCAGACTACAATGACAAAAATGAGATGTTATAGTGACAGTGTTGACAGAAGAAAACAAACTAGGAAAAATCTCTGAAAAACATCCCTAAGTGTCAGACATAGTCAGAATCAGTACCAAGGTCACACTTAGATCACAGCAGCAGCAGCAGCTGTCCAACTTGAGACAAATCACAAATTACCTCCTTTGTCCCAGCCTCAGCAGAACTGAAATGAGCATGTAAGGTGCCCAAAGCCACCATGTCTGTATTAAAGTCAAGGGAAAAATTCCCATCTATTCTATCAAATGAGTGGTGGGGGGAGGTCCCATTGAGGTTGGCAATACCTTAATCACTACAGGCAGTCTGCAATGGTACAGGTGAGAGGAGGAGGATGCACAGTGAGGAGGAGAGGCAGAAAAGCACTCGCTAGCACAGATGACACAGCTCTCACAAGGAGGTATTGTTTCCAGCTGAACACATTGCTAAGGGGTTCACAGTCAGCTGAGATGAATAAATCCTTTCACCTCTGAAAGCACTCAGCTGCAGAGCAATTGCTACCAGAGGTAAAGTGCTTTCACTGCAATGTACCTTTCCAGAATATGGAAAACTGCTGACTTTGACCTCTGCAAATCCATACTGGAGGACACAGCTTCGGCTGCATGTAAGACACTGAAATACTGTTCTTTATGAACACATCTAAAGTCACAGGAACATACCCCTCCCAAAAATTTGTGGGGAGGCTGGGGAGAAAATGCATAAATTGAGAAAGTGAAGCAAGTGAAACACCAAGCCAGGCTGAGGTCAACTGAGTGAAACAAACAAATATCACACTCAGTTTTAAACTGGGCAAATTCCTCAATTGCACCCATGGCTAATAACACAAATGGAGAGATGGGGGAAAGAGAAAGGGACTCAAATAGCATCAAGACAGTCGCTGTCAAGAGAAGCAAGAGCAACTTACTTATTTCAAAATGCAAAACTAAGGCCCAGCCATAAGCAAGGAGATGGAGAAGTATTCTTGCACCTCACTTTTCCATCTTCCTAAAAGGTCAGCACTCATCCACAACTAAAACAGTAACCCAAAAAAGCCAAAATTAAGATAGAGTGTTACAGCCACCCCTCAAGCCACAACATGCTTAGGGTGTTATGCCCTTAATGACCTTCACTAAACCTGCTCCTTATATGTTCCTAAAGCCAGAAGACTGTTCAGGGAGTGTCCTCCTCTGGAGAAATCCCAAGGACAAGGCACGTTATACTTGTTTCCTCTCTCAACAGCTCTGTCATGCATCATTTCCCATTGCCCCTGCAGAGTTTTGTCCAGTACTGCTAACATTATAGCAGCACTCAAAATTCCTGGAGAGACAGCTGGGTCATAAAGTAATGCTGGGTATTTCACTAAATAAGCAGTAACAGATCAGAAAAAGATGAGGCACTTGCATTCCCCTATGTTCCTTGTCTGTCCTGTGAAGTCCTGCCTTCTAAAAGACAGAGAGGCACTCGTGAATTTCTGAAGTTGGTTTTTAAGTCTCCTGGGTGGTGATTCACATTCAGAGAGCAGACTGTCTCCTCTGTCCTGGTGGCACATGGGCAGCTGCCGTGGCTGAGCCGGGCACAGCTCCGTGCGGTTCCGTTTAACAGCCGCAGCAAGAGCAGTCAGGAACACACACACCAGCTTCCAGCCAAGAGAGAAATAGCTGGCACAATTACAGCTGTGAAAGATACTAGCACAACTAAGCGTCCTGCAGTTGCTGGAGTTTAAGTTTAGCCATGCTCCTTATTCTGGCAGGCTAAGAGGGAACACAAAAGTAACTTGAGCAGTGACAATTTCTGGGCACCAGATCAATTTTTTCCTGTGTTCTGCACAGATAAAAAAATTATCCACCATAGTTAGTACACTTTAGCTTTAAGTTTCTAACTGAACACAAGTGGAATACTTCTGCCCAATATGAGAAAAACTTAGAAAAGTTAAGCTACTTTACCAGACAACTCTTGTTTTAAGTTCTATTTTTACATCTTTGTTTCTAATATGCACTGCTGCCTCAATAACACTGCTTGCTATTTTTAGCATTTCAAAAAAGCATCACTGTGATCCTCAAATCCCTAAAGCATCTGAAAACTAGCAAAGAGATTCATAAAACTGTAGCTGGATCCATGTTACAAGAACTTTCTAAACACTTGTTCTCAATTTTGGTGCAGAAAGTACAGCACTAATACACTTTACAGCTAAGTGGATGAAACAAACCTTGAAGTTACTAATAACTCAAACAGTAAAGAATTCACAATAATCCATCTCAGTGCTGTACCCGGTCTCTTCCTACAAAGCAAACAAATTAAAAAAAACCAACCCAACAAAAGGAAAAAAAAAAAAACGAACTAAAACACCAAACCAAAAAAAAAAATCCCCAACTGTTTCAGGAAGCTTAGAGTGCTGCACAATACTGTCCCAAGCAATGCCCACAAGGTTAGTCTCTCAGGATTTCCAGACTGGGAAGCAGAGGCAACAGCAGTATGGTCTGCTTTAAAGAATGCACACACATACCCCCTCTAAAGCTAATGCCACAGATACAGAGCAATTAAAACTGCTCCCATCACCATTTGCTTGGTACCACTCACAACAGCACTGTGAGTGCCTTGTCAAAAAATATGCTCCCTCAACCACCTAACCACCAACTCAGCCATCCCAGCCCAAGCCACTTTCATTAGATTTATGGTCCCAGTGCCAAGCTGAGCTGGCCTGGAGTTGTTATTTTTTTATAGGAGCACTCCTGCATTCACATCTTTTGGCAAAGGCAAGTAGGACAGTCAGAGTAGAACACAAAACCATTACGTGACTCTCTCCACAAAGAGGACAAGTTTGTCCCCATGGCCTAGTTGCTCACACACCAACTGAAGGTCTTTTCAGTGGTTCTTCACTAAACAAAGAACAGAAGGAAGTCAGATGTCCGTGTACGTAAGAGCCACACCCGTGACGCAGAACAAGGGACACTCCCAGTGGCCCAAGACACAGCAGCTGTACCCATCCACCCTGGATACCAACACACATCCATGAGCCACCTGACTAAGAGTAAACATTTTCCAAGTCCTTGCAAGAAGATCCATTTCGTCAGTACATTGTTAGACCCTAATACAAGAATTGACAAAAGTACCATTTTACTTCTAAAGAGATAAACCAGTATTTATATTGATGATAAAGGTTTGATTGCTTTTGATTAATTCAGCCTTTTTTTGCTGCATGACTGGTTTCCATGGAAATGCAAGCAGATTAAAAACCTGCAACCAGAAGTGAGTCAGTTTTGCCTGTTTATGTCTCCTCAGTTCCCTTGGAAACAGACATTAAAAAAAAAGGAGTAAAAAGGATAAGGGTCCTGAAATACCTTTGGAAAATCTCCTCCCAAAGCTTTATCTCTTTGGCTGCTTTGCCAGAATTAGAGTTGAAAATAACACAGAGCAACAGATGACAGAATAGTGACTTGACTTTTTAAAGGAGACATCAACAGAACATACCTGGAGATGTTTCAAAAACCACATTCAAACTGACAAGCTCAAACTGTACTAACATGGGTTCTGGCAAAAGTACTTCATGCAGAGTATATATTTCTTTAAATTAGTTCAATGCTAATGTAGAAAGAAATACAATAGAGAACAAGAAAATAGCATCACTGTTCTTGTCCCAAGTATACTTCAATACTTTGCAAGAGAGGGAAAAAGTGAAAGCTGACTTGGGGGAATGAGTCCAATATTTCCATTGCCAGGATGCTTTGTAATGGAATCATTCCTTACAACACATTCATTTTGGAGTTGCAAAATCAGCTACACACATATCAGGTTAAGTAACTCCATCTCCCACCATACTTTTCAAAGACAACAGTGCACCCTCCTACGAGCTGTATCTTCACACTGGTACAGACAACACCATCCTTCCCCCTCAGAGCCAAATGCATCAGGGAAGGAACAGGATGGGAAGTTAAAGGAAAAGAGCTGCTGTACATGTCTCAGACCTTCAAGGCCTGCTCCTATCACTGCCATTACTCTGCAAGAATTCTCCTACAACCAAGTGGCCAGAAACACAAAGAACAGCAGTACAATTATTTGCTCCTCTAAGTTCCTTCCAGAATGTTCAGGACAGCTAAGCCTGATTACAAACTAGTTATTTCCTTGTTTGTCTCCCACATCACATTATCAGTTCTATGCGCTCAGCACACCTCTGTGCAACGCAACACTTCCTCAGAGAGCTGTGAATCCACTGGTACTGCCTGCCTGGGGAGAACATGCAGGGCCAGTGCACGTCACTTACCACTACTGTCAGAGACTGAAGCTGCATTACAAACATCAGGAAAGAGAAAAAGGAAATCTGTCCCAAACCCTGCTTATGTACTCCCAACCATCACCAGAACTCAAGGGTCCTTCTGCATTCAGCATTACACCCCTTATTTTTGAACTTTGTTGCTGCTCTGAGAAGTAACATTCTGCCACTGACATGAAACAAGGCTTGGGGAAGAGTAGCCAGCCATGATATTCACTAAAAGGATGAGAGAAGGGTAGCAATCACTGGAGGTTTGTCTGAACAGAAGAAGGAGTTGAACTTAATTCAATGTTAATTAGTTCACATGAGCCGAATCTAATCTATTCCTGTCACAGTAAAGATAAGCCTTTTAAAAAATTAATTATTTCCTATTCTCCTTTGTTCTTTGGCAAGGTGGAGAGCCATACAAGAAGGAGAATAATCTTGCAGTACTCACTAAGGCATCACTCAAGAAGGACAGATTTAACATTAAGAGGAGAACATTCAATGTTAAGGGAACATTAAGAGAAACATTGATGTGTATCTTTCAGTCTATTTTGAAGTTTAGCCTCCTTTCTTGTAGAGGTCAGATGTACATATAAACAAAATAATTTAGCTATTTATTTACTTTAGCAGCTAAATACATGAACATCCAAGTGTCAGGGAGACTAGTTTACACAGTATATCACTTTACAGTTACCATTCAATTCATCCATGAGAATGGATAAGCAGAGGCATCTTCTAAAACATTAAGTGATCAAACCACACAAGCAGCAAATAAGCAGATCAAGTGTTTTCCATCATACTCTACAACAAATGTGTTTATTTCCATTATTAAACACCAGTGTCAAGTTTACTAAAGCAAGTCTCTGAAGAGATTGCAAAGGCGTCAGGTGCTGGGATCAGCTTAGTTTCATACCTCCTCTAGCACAAAGAACAGAACAAAAACGTCACTGCTGAAGCTAGGAAGTCACTATTAAACAGATGAAAGGCACTAGTCACAAGAAAAATGAAAGTAATTTAATAAGAAGGTAACTTACACAAAATCAATAATCTTTGATTACTAAGGACCCCAAAATTAACACATCTGACTTAGTTGTGCCTTTGGGGACACCAGCATTATCATATCAATCTTAAGGAAATTTACAAAGTCACACACTACATTGTAATTCAGGAAATAAAACCACAAGAGTTATGCACCACCTATCTGGGGCACTTAAGTAAGCAAGGCTCCCCTTGAGCAAATACAAAGTATAATTGCCCCATTATACATTGTATCATATTACACATACTCAAGAAGGCCTAATCAGTTAAATAAGTAATTCAAATCTGTCATTTGTTAACTTCCAAAGCGGATTTCTAGAACATAATTTATTTAACATTAACCCTTCATATGAAGTCTCCCAAAATGGGGTTTTAAATTTCTACTTTATATTTGCATAAGCTCGTCATGCATTAAATTACATGATAAATAAAATGGGTTATGATGCATAAAAAAAGTCTGAAGACCAACTGAAAACAGGTACCATCCTTACTGTTTCAAAAGTAACATCTGCCCCTTTACATTAGGCTGCTGCTTATGCTAATATTTCAAAGAACTTCATCCAATATTTAAGACACAATCCACAAAAGTGTCTAGAAGGAACAACAGTACAGCCTAAATCAATTGTGGCAACTGATAAAGAACAGCAAGCTGAATCCTCAAGCTAGAATCATCTCTTTGTACAGGTTGGAGAAGCTTAATGCAAACACTGTGACTTCCAAGAATAAATGAATGACACATTTTACACAGAAGATGAGAAAAAGGGAGATACACCAACCAAAGGTCTGTTATGCCACCTCACAGTGCTCCTGTCAGAACATCCTGGTCACCCAAAAGCAGCCAATGCACTCAACAGAAATCACTCTAACTGGGCTGCAACTTAAGAGTCATCTTTCCAGGTAAAAGTGTTCCATTTATAGAAATCCACAGCGTCTGCACACAGATTTGCAACACTGCACTGCAACCCAAAGTTACCACAAAACCTCCCAGGGACTGTAAAACAACAAACAGCACACAAAGCTAAAGGCACAAAATCTGAAGAGGATTGCAGAAAGTTAGAACCTTCCCCAGCACCGTGGTGCATAACACATAAACACATAGCTACTTCTTCATTTGTAACAAAGATCACACAAAAGTTGTGGCATGAAAGTTTTGTTTTTGTTTTTTTTTTGCAGGCCTTGGGAAGTCCAACATGATTTCCTGGTGGCGTGAAGGAAGTAAAGGATGGTAGGTGGTATAATTTCATAAGAGATCATCATGTGATAGCAGATATGGAAAAACTGTTCTTTTAACCAGAATTGTAATTATTTTCATGCAAGAAGGGTTTTCTACATCTTGCCAATGAAAGTGCTACTCTGCAGAAACACATAATGAAGGTTTTTAACTCCCTCTCTGAAGCACAAACCTGAAGAAAAAAATCCCTGCTCAGAAAAACACTATGCATCTCCTTTTACAAATTTAGTCTTACAATACTTGTTCTAGTCCAAGTCACCTTAGTAGTTCCCTGTCAAATCAGTGCATCAGCACAAATGTCATAACCAAGTCATCATCTGTCATCATGCAAAACTTCTTAAGAGCACACCACAACAGATTTGGAGCACACAGAGGTAGAAAAAATTTGAAGTTTAAGAAGCATTGCAGCAGAAACCTCTATCAGTATGCAAAAAACCGCAGTACAGCAAAGAAGAAATTTGACCAGCGGCTTCTTGTCAGTTCTGGATCAGTGTTTCTCAGCTGCTGATCCAGGGAGCAACAGTCAGCTCTGAGACATCTGAAACAGCCTGTGGAACAGCTGCAAGGAGGGCTGGCTTGTGTTTTGGGCAGGAGGGGAGAGGAGGGAATAGTTTTCTTGTTTTTATGTTTTAAATAAACAGTTCTTGCATGCAGGCAAAATCAACACAAACAAAAATAAGAGCAGCAACTGAGCAATCAAACTTCAGCCTAATTTCATTGCAACTGTAACCTTCTATGGCCTTACTGCACAGTACAATCCGCAGATTGTATTCAATGAGGTCAGATGTCTCTTTGGACTTAAAAAGGTTGAAAGACATCCTTTAGATGACAGATAATTGGCAGATAATAACAGGGAAGATAAATGGAAGATGGGGATTTCTGAAGGACAAAGTAAGATGATGAGATAACCAGCACAGATGATTACAGAAATAAATCAAAATTCACCAGAGGGAAAAAACCAAACTTTTCTTAGACATGTTAAAATGCACAGAGGATTCAGGAAATAAAAGCCTCAACATACAAACTCTTTATTTTGACAATTATGAATCATAAACTAACAAAATATTCCAAGAACTGAGATCTCTAATATTAGATTTATAAAGCATGAATCTGCTCTTGTACCCAGTAATAAAAGCAAAGCCATAAAGAGCATTAGGTAGTCACAAATTCGACCCCTTAAGCATACTAAAAGCTCTAGCATTTGAGTGGGCTTAATCACATCCTTCTAATACTACTAAATCGGAACCGCCTCACCACTATTGCAACTATTTAACAGGCGATTTAGGGAGCCCAGAAACAGTTGCACCGTTCCCCTACTTACTTGAATCCTCCCATCTGAGAAGGTGCAACTTCCAAGCAGAATAGTACAGAAATCCCAGAACCAGAAAGAGGCAGAGGGCTAGCAGCAGGTTACGCATAAACACCAAGAGTCCCATCTTCACTTTAAATCTGCTCTTCTACATGACCTGAGAAAGAAAAACAGGTTGAGGCTGGAGCCACCTTCTCCAACGGGCATCCTCTCCAAAACGTGCAATCCCATACCCACCATAACGCACAGATCCCAAACCGTGCTCCTCCGCCAGATAGAACACACGCGTTCCCCAAAGCGTAGCAGCGGAACAAGAACCACGCCGGGCAGCCGCCGGTTCTGGCCGCCACAGGGTCAGCGCCGCTCCGGAGAGCCGGCGGGCACCGCCACGCTGTGACCGAGCATCAGCCGCGCTCCTGCCGCCGCACACACCCGAGCCCAGCGCGGCCCTGGCCGCCGAGGCCTGGCGAGCACCGCGTCCTGCCGACACGCCGCAGAGCGAGCCCCCAGCGCCGGGGTGTCCGCGGTCGGGGCCCGCGGGAGCGGCCGGCGCGGCGCTGCTCCCGGCTGGAGCCCCGCGGAGCCCCGGGCACTGAGCGCTGCGGGGACGCGCTGCCCTAGAGAGGTACCGGCGCCTGGGGAGACGGGCTCGCCGAGCCCGGGCAGGACGGCAGCTGCCCACCAGCTGACAGCCGCCAGCGGCCGGCTGGACCCTGGGTTTAAACGGGCAGCGGCGTCGCCACCGCCGGGCTGCCCCCGCCTCGCCGTGCTCCTCTACGGGCTACGCCGCGCCGCGCCCCGCCGGACCCCGCTCGGCGCGCCAGCCGCCGTGAGCGGCCCTGCCCGCCCGCTCCCCCCCGCCCCTCCTCACCCGGCCGCCGCCGGCCCCGGGCGCTCGGCCGCCGGCTGCGCCCCCCGGGCGCGGGGCTGCGGGCGCCGCCATGCCGGGCGCGCCCAGCGGGACCCGCCGCCGCCGGGGGGCGCCGCGGCCGCCAATGGCGCGCCGGGGCGGGGCGGGGTGGGGCCCGCCCGCATAGCGGCTGCCGCCGGCCAATGGGACGGCGCGGGGGGTCCATCCCCGGCCAATCGCGGGACGCTTCCGCAGCCAATGGCGCGCGGGCAGGGGGTCCCCGCCGGAGGAGCTCTGCGGCAGGGCGGCGGTGCGCGTGCGCAGAGCGCCCCCCAGAATCAGCGCGTGGCGGTGGCGCGGCGGTGAACGGCCCGGGCCCGCTCCCCCCTCACGGCCGCCGCCGGGCACCGCTCCTCCTCCAAATCCCGACGCCCCTCTCCAGTCTCGCCGCGGCGCCTCCAGAGCACTGCGGTGCCTCCAGGCATGGCACTGGGTGGCCCCTGCCAGCACTGTACCCGCTGTGAGGCTCCGCATTGTCACCCCACAGCGCTGCACCTTCCGCCAGCTGAGGCACCTCAGCTGCTGCCCCTGCAGTGACACGGCATCGCCCACCCTCCAGGCACTGCACTGAGTGCGCTGCGCCTCCCCTCAGGTGCTGCATTGCCCGACCGCCGAGCGCTGCTCCGATGGCCTCTCAGCCCTGCCCTGCTCTGCACAGCCGAGCTGCAGCCGCGACACGGCAACGCAGCCCTGGCTTTGCTTCCATCACTGCCCCGCACAGCGCCTGTCCCTGCTGCACCGTCCGGCCACTGCCTTCACACCTCCTGCAAACCCTCCCCGCACTGCACACCCAGCAAGGTGCTGCCCAGCCCCTGCACGGCTCTGCGCCACCTCCCCGCTGTGGCAGAGCCTCCGCCACTGGAGCACACTAGGCCGGGTGGCACGGACCCCCTCAGCTGCCCTTCCACAGCACAGCTCATGCCACGCACACAGTGCGGCTTCCACCCCTTCCCGGTGTGTGACAGTCTCCACCTTCTCACTGCACAGCTGCCCTGTGAGCACAGCAGCACTGGGAACAGCCTGCAACACAACCTTCCCACAGCATTGCCTCGTTCTTGCTGGTCCCACAACCATCTAATGGTCCTTAGGCAGAGGGCAAGTGATAAATTCCAAAATGACACCTCTCAGGAATAGAATGACAAAGGGAAATTATTAGTCGTGAAGGGGAAAGTCATCTGAAAGGAAAGAAACGGTGAGGAATAAACCTGCATCTTTAGTGACCAGCCCAGTGACCCTCCATTTGTCACTGGTAACAGAAGGAAAACAAAAGGTGATTTTAGGGGAATCCTAGTAAGATCATGTCCGGCATGGTGGCAGCTCCCACTGAGGTGAGCAGAGGTGCTGATGTTGAATGGCAGACACTGCCTTGAACAGCGCAGAGCTGGCTGAGCTCTGTTGACAAAGGGAATTGACAAAAGGCCAAGTTCCTGCTGGTCACAGGGAGAGCTGGTGGGGGCTCATGCAGCCCCATTTTCAGAGCCAGAAACCCCACTTTGTGCTCTGCACAAATGAAGTCGGTACAAGTTGGTTGCTAGTGTGGCACTCATGCAGCCAGGCTTCCAGAGCTACCACTCTCCTCTGCAGAGACACAAGGGAGACACATGTCACACTGATACACCATTAGGTTTTTTTTTTATGCCAACAGCAATTTCTAGAGACAGCAGAGGAGACCAACAGGCTCATGCAAGCACCCAGGTATCACTGACACCAATATCCCCATGAGGAGGTATGTGGTGAGGAGGTATCTGGTGAGGAGGCAGGTGGAGAGGGGACACGACCACATTCATGCAGCCCTGTCTATCTGTCGATCTGCCCCCAAGCTACTGGCCCATCAACCCCCAGTTCGAAGGGCTGACCTGCTCAGGATGCTCGTTGCTCTGAGGCAGCTCCCTTCCCTCCAGCTTCAAGGCGAGCTGGCAGCCAGGGCTGGTGCAGGCAGCCTCCTCCTATGGCCCCAGCTCTGCTGCCGGGCTCATTTCTTCCAGCAGCTCCACCGACTCCTGTGCCACATCATGTCTGGCTGGAGCCCAGTTTTGCTTCACAAACGCTTGCTTTATGCCTGCTCCTCTCTTCCCCTCTTCATCCCTCCATCTGCGTAAGCTGGCTCTCATCTCCCTGCCTCAACCGCCCTTGTCCCTGTGACACGGAGCTGCTGCACTGCCTGCTGCCACTGCGCCACATCTGCTCCAGCTGTCCTCAAGCTTCACCTAAACCGCCCCCGTACCGCATTTGAACCCCGCGGTGTGTGGGCACAGCAGGTGATCTGATTTCACTGATGAGATAAGCGGGGACCTACAGCACGAAGCCAAAGAGCGACAAGTCTGGGGCTTGCCCCTAAGCCCTGTTTGTCACTCAGGAAACTCTAACCCCGTTATCAGGTGTCAGTGTGCTGCAAAGAGCCCGGGATGAAGTCACCCTCCTTGCCAGCCTGGAAAAAACTCGGAAGGCGAGCGACCGCTGTGCATCTTGGAAAATCAGGTACGAGCGCCTGGCAGCTGTTTGATGGCCATGAGATGAATTAAGGCAATGATTAGTGGCGTGATTTGGTTCAAGTAGCAGGACTTTAGTCTGAACATGTTCCTACTTAGCTTACACATTTCATTCGCAGGCAGATGTCAAGCTGGATGTTGCTAGGAGATAGACAGCAGGGGAATAATTAAGTCTGATTAAATCCTATCATATTGCTGTGCTGCTTTCCAGAATGCTCTGGAGCTTTTTAAAGCCAAACTGACCAAATGATCAGGCAAGTGATCTAGCCCATCCTGCTCAACAAAACCCACTTGCAGCAAACCAGCTGAACCTGTAGCTACCCATGTCTGCAGAGAATTTCCTACAGCAGCACTGGCCATGATCTGGAGAAAAAGGGCTCTGGCAGAGGGCACAGCTGGTGGCTGCATTAGCAGGTAGCATAAAACAGTTAGGGCTGGTCACTGCTTGGAGCAGGCAGTGAGGGGTCCTACCCCTGTGTCCCTGCATCAGTGCTGCAGAGACACTCATGTTGGACTCAGCATGACTTGGTCACACCACCATGACCATAAGCAAAGCTTCCTTCAGCCCTTCTTTTGAAAGGAGTCCACCTGAGGCATGCCAGAATTGCTCTGCAAATTCCCCTCATGTGCATGAGGAGATGCTGAGCAGCATCTTTTCCCACCAGTAAATTAAGTTAGGCTGTAACTATCTGCATCAGATGCCAAATATACACATCAGCCTCCAGGCTTCCTTCATAGAGACTTCTAATCTCATTTTGTTTCTTTACCCTATAAAAATTACTATTCTAATACTCACACTGTAATCCTTCTCCCCAAATTAAATGTCATCAAATCAGATCCAATACTAATTAATGCAATATTTTATGATTAATTACATACCACTCTATACCACAGCAAAGATCTCTTTCAGTAATGGCTAGACAGAGATTACCTCTGCTGATGCATAGGCTCAAGGAATGCAATCTGGACTATAAGACACTTGTAGTTTGTCTTATCTCTCTGACCAAACTTGTTTCATCTCACATACTCATTATGTATTATTCTTAAATGCAGACTCTGAACATGATCAGACTGTGGAGAACACTTTACATATCTGGTGCTCTGGCTACTCTAAGAACAGAAATGTTAAACAGCATCAGCACCAGGCCCACACAAAACAAGTTAAAACAATCTGAACTTGGCTCAAAAATTCTGCCACCCTCCAGATGTTTTCAACAGCAAAGAATCACACTTACCACTTTGGGAGCAGGTAAACATCTGGAGCCTGCCTGATTTCCTCCCCAAGTACTCTGCCTGAGTGGAGCAGCTTTCCAAGGATCTTCCTCAGAGGATGTGACCCAATGGTCCCACCTGGCAGGCAGTCATTCAAGTGCAAGCCCCTGGCCAGCACCCTGCTCAGCAGTTCGTCTCCTTGCAGTAATTCCAATACACTATGTTTGGTTCACTCATAGTTTCCAAGAGAGGAGGTAGGCTTGAATTGAAGACAATCATTGAAGACTCCCACTTTTCTGGGTCTGTTTCAGGAGTCCCTCACCCTCACGTTCAGAAGAGAATCCCACCTCCCTGTGTCTGGCTTCAGCTTGCAGACATACCATTTTATTCTGCCTTCTGCTTGATTAAAGAGCCTTTCAGAGCCTGGCATTTTCTCTTTGTGACACTACACATATGCTGCAGGCAAACCCCCTCTCATCCGTCTTTCTGAAAAGCTAAATATACTGACTCGCTTAATTCTCTTTCTGCCAGGCTTTTCCTCCCACCCTCAAGCCAATTTTTGTGTTTCTGCTCTATAGAGCCTCTCTGATTTTCCTGAATCCTTTTCAAGATATAGAATCCCACAATGAGCCTCCCTAATGCTTTGACACAGGGATTTAATCTGCTTTTCCTATTTTCTGACTTAAAGAGCTGCATTAGTCCTTTCTACCACAGCATCAGGATAAGGATTCAGGCAGGATTGTCTCCAATCTTTTCCAGACCCCCTGCTGGCAGGTTAGAACCACCTGTATCTCAGCTGCACATCCAGGAACTGAGGAATGGAGTCTGCTGGTTGGAGACACCTCCACTCCCACACACCTCCCTCACTTGCTCCCTTGTCCTAGAATCATGGATGTCATGGTTGGGGGTGCTTAGCTGAGCTGAGCTTGGCCTTAGGAAGATTTGCTAAGCCCTGGTGAGTTGTCCAGGAGCAAATGTCTTGCCCTCAGTAGGTTACTGCACCATGCAAGAGAGGAGAGCACAGAACCAAGCAGTGCCTGCTGGCATGCAGGCTGGTTTGACTGTCTGGGAAGTATTTTGCAATGCCTGTTAATATTTTACCCATTCTGTCCAGAGTGACAATGGTCACCGTAGAATCTGTGCACTGACTAGTTACCAGGCTGCACACCATGAACACAGCCTCCTAAAAATAATAGGCTAGGTGAAGGTTTCCTCTTTAATTCTTCTCCTTAAGAAACCAGGTAAAATAACCTCCCCCCCCCCCCACCAGCAGTCTCCCCAGTGAAGCCTACCTGAGATCTGGGAGTGAAACAGGGAGTCTTGCTCAGCCCAGGTGCCAGCACTGGTATCACAGTGCATTTCTTCATGCCAGTGCTGCAGGAACCTTGAATGAACCCAGCTCCAGCTGTGGCCATGCTGCCTCTCTGAAGCCAGAAGTGCTGTCTTTGAATTTCTGAGATGATTGCTGAATAAACTTGAATTTCTGAGACGCTTAGAACTGTGATGGCTGTGAACCTCAATGGCTTCATCTTGAGCTCTCCAGACAGGCATTACTCCATCCCCTTTCATACCATAAAAACAGCTGGAAGAGTCAGGTGAGGCAGGCAGGCACCATCCAGCCACTGCCTCCTCTCAAATGGGAACGGCAGGAGTGATTCCATCTCATGTGCTGTCACAGAGAGGAGGATATTCAGCAAAGCAGTGGCACAAGAAGAGGCTGCAGCTCCCCAAACCAGCCACACTCATGCTACAGGCCCAAGTAATTTGCAAACAATTTGATGATTTAATCACAGACTCTCCCAAACACATGTGTTAATTTTTAATGAATGGTCAGCTGGTAGGAGGCCAGCATAACCTAAAGGGTCAAAGCAATGGGCAGAGAAATGGCAGAGAGCCCCAGACTGTAGGTGAAAGCACAGCTAAAGGCATCCTGAGGTTGTTACACAGGGAAAATCCTTCCTGGGCAAAAGGAAAGTTCTGGGTGCTGAGAGTAGGAGCATTTATAGAGAACACTTTGCCTTCTCCACTGCTTTCAATAATGCTGCAGGATTTTAATTAAAAGTATGTATTATAAAGAATTAATAAGACTCAAGTAGATTAACAACTACATGTATTAACAGCTGCATTCTGAGATCTGTCAGTGAGCCAAGGCTTAATGGGGAGACATCAACAACAGAAAGCCTACCTAGACCCCCAGTGACCCCTGGTCCAGTGCCATTTAATAGGTCTTAATATCAATAATCTGGATAACAAGATGAAGGCTTACATTTGGGGCTGATAAAACACTGAATGCTGCTTGTTGCTACAGCATGAGCTGAATGGCCTGGGAAAATTATAACAGCCCCCAGCCCAGTGATGGGCTGCAAAGGAAGGTTCTTGGGAATGGAGAAGACAGGCTGTACCACAGGATGGAGAATCTCCCTGAAAGTGAGGCTGGGAGGTGAAATTAAGGAAAAAGGCTGCAAAAGAGCAGTCCCCACACATGACTGTTGCCGTGAGCCTGCAGCACAGTACCTTGGCTCTGAGGGCCGTGAGTCAGAGGGACATGTAGAGGATTTCCAAGCAGAGCTACAGCTCTGGCAAAGCCAACTTGATGTCTGGTCCGGCTATCCAAACTTCAGAACAGGCACAGAAATCCCAAGGAGCAGCAACACCACCACAAGAAAGGAGCTAAGAGTTGGAAATGTGACAAATAAGGCTGCATAGGGTGTGAGGAGGATAAGGTACTTCATTGCCTCAGGAGAGGGCCTCCTCCCTGCCAGAAGGAGCAGAGTACTGTTATGGGCAGAAGCCAAAGGTGAGAAGTTGAAGATGAGAAAAACTGAAGCCTGGAATTAAGTACAGTATGGTCACTGAAGGTTGCAGGGGCAGCCATCCCTACCATGAAGCAGCTTGCAAAATAAGTTTAGATCTCAACTAGATCTCAACAAGTTTAAGGTCTCAACTTAAATTTTTTTACATTAGTGGCTCAGGCATGAAGAAGAGATGCTGCATGGACGTGCTTGCTGTTTTGCCCTGACCTGTAAGCACCCCGCCTGATCTCCTGTCCAAACAGCTCCAGCAGCAAAAAGGAGGCCAGGACTGATTCCTGCAAGCCAGAGAAGGCAGTGGAGAAGGTGTGGAGGGCTCTGCCTGAGGACAATCTTGTTCACCTGCTCTTCCAGCTCATGCACATGTTTTTCTAAAAACAGGTACAACAGCCTGAGCTGGCTCTGTGGCATTACACTACCTGCAGCACTGTTCATTGCCAGCCCTTGACCCAGGGAATGCGTAATTTCCAGCCTAGAGCTTTAGTACTTAATTACTTGCACTGGAGCAACCCCTTGTGTACCTTCAGCTGGCCTGCTATGGTGATGGGGCCACTAGCCATGGGCTCCTCTTTTCATCCTCTTCAGCCTGAACCTCCTCTCCATTGCTCCATGGTGAGTGAACTGGAGCCTCTGAACCCAAGTAATGCACCAGCAACCTTCATACAGCACAGCAACCAACTCTGTTACTCATACCTGTCTCTCCCATACATGCCCAAGTGAGCTGATGCCAAAACCCACAGCATAAGCACAGCAGCACAAGTGCCTGAGTCAGTGTCCACTTCAGGTTTACAAACCTTCCCCATTTGGGTCACTCTGATCTCCTCCCCAGGTGCCCAAAGGAAATGATCAGCAATGCTGCCTTTGGCAAGCAACTTGCAGGGCAAGTCCCGTCTGCAGAGCCACAGGCTGCACCCCTGTGGGTGACTGCCCCTCTGAAAACCCTGTCATGCACCAAGGGATATCAACACCTGCTGGGGTGCAGGGCCATGAGCCCAGAGAGATGCTCTTGAAGCATCCCACCTCCCACACATCTGAGACCAGGGCAAGCATAATGCTCAGGAAAAGGGTCAAGGAGATGGGAAGTAGCAAGGGCAAGGAGAGGGAGGAGGAAGGGAAAGCACCAACCACCTCAAATACTGTCAGCCACTGGGAAGGTGGTGGAAGGAAGTGCTGGTGCTGCTGGTGGAGGTACTTCTCTGTTGGTCATGAGAACAGCTGCCTGGCCTGGGGCACTGGGTTGGCAGGATAGCTGCCAGCTAAGGTAGCCCTGCCATGTCCCAGTGCCTTTCTTCCCCACTCCTGGGTGCTGAGGCTTATCTGGTCTCTCTTGGGAAAAGGAAGAAAGGAGAGAAGCATGGCGTGGGCCATTAGGAGCTGTGTGAGAGGGTGCAGGGGCTGAGGGCTCAGTTTGCACTGCCCTGACTCCTGTGCTGCAGGATGTAGCCAAGGGTTTGTGCTCTGCTGCAGGACATGAACATGCTTGGTTTGGGAGATTCAGACAACCTGTGCATTCTTGCAGCTGCTTTTCATAACAGGGAGTTAGAGCAGCCAGGGGGAAATGCCTCTGGGTGCTCTGTTTGCTGCCAGGATGTGGGCTAATGAAGAGCAGCCATGAAGAGGCAGCTGCCAGCCACAGGCAGGGGACACAGGCAGAAAGGTGCTGCCAAAACACCTCAACCCCCTGAGTACGTCACTCAAAGTCACACAAGTCTATGTTGGTATGAGAGAGAACAGGACTAATGGAACACTGGATCCTTGTGTAGCAAGTGGGATCCTAAACAGTGAATGCACAGAGCTGCCAGCCAATGGAGAACTCTGCCTCTGCCCCAGCAGTCAAGGGGGACCAGCCAGGCCAGCAGTCCTTGTTTTCAGCTGCAGCCCATCCCACCCAGCCACAAGAAGGTGGGGACAAAGGTCTGCCTCTCCAACAAAGCTTCTCTACCCTGCTCCATGGGAACCAACTTCCTGTGCCACAGCCAAGGGAATATAAACTTTCTGCAGCCATCACCTGAGCCAAAGCTATGCTGGGGGATGCTGGCAGATCCACAGGGTCAGGCAGAAGCAGCTGCTCAGGGCTGGAGCTTTCCAGGTCTCAGTAGCCAGTTGAGGGAGGTTTGCAGCTGCAGCTGAACTGGTCCTTCCAATGAAGGGATTGGGTAAGACAAACACAGTGAGGTGTTGGTACCAGTGACAGACTGGTTCCTGTGGATGGGGAAGATTAGCACCACTGCTTTCTGCAGTCACCCAGAAAAGTCTTGTTTTCAGAGTCCAGCACCTACAACCTACCCAGGTTGGCATTTGAGCCCTGGTGTGAAGCTGGGTAGAGCAGCCTGCTCCAGTCCAGCCTAGCTCCCCTCTAACCCAGCCACAGACCCTGTGCAGGACAGTTCTCCCCTCTGCCAGCACCCACAACACAGTCATGGCTTGGCAATGTCACCGCCCAACAGCACTGTGTCATTGTGTGTGTCCAGGGCATTGGGGACCTGTTTCATGCAAGGCCTCCCCAGCAGTGCTGAGGGACCAGCTTCAGACAAGCCTGGCCACAGGAGACAGCCTTGTGCCCTAGATCTCTGTCCTCCATCAACTCACCCCAGTCACCTCCAAACTACTGCTCCTCCCACTCCAGCAATTGCAGCCCCACACAGGGCTCTGATGAAAAGCGGAAGCCTTGATATCCTCTTCCATAGAACTTTACAGCAAGCCTCAGGCCCTGCAGAAAAGCCAAATTCCTCAGCTGAAATGGCTCCCCAATTCTGTGACAGCAAGTGACTGTGTGCAAGTGTGTCACTGCCATGCTTCAGTCCCACAGCTTCGTCCTTCCTTTTCCTTCACAAGCCAGCAAATACCCTTAATGTCAAGAGCCAGTGAGGCCTGGGGAATTCATTAAGCTGCTTTCTCAAAAGCAGTGAAGCTGAACAAGTTCAGAGGGAGAAGGATGGTGGTATCCAGCACCAGTAGCTGCTCCCAGCAAGCCCAGAGCCACAGCACCCAGTAAGTGCTGCCTTCTCTGGGGGAACAGCCCACACTTCTCCCATTGCACCAGGTGGCTGCAGCTGGGAGAGGCATCGCATGGTCTGGATGTGGAGTGAGCCTGTCATCTCTCCCTCATCAGCACAGCCAGGCCTAAAAATATCTCAGAGTGGGTTGATGGTGGTTGTGCTACAGTCTCCATTATGCAGATGGAAATGGCTGGTCCCTGCCAGAAGGGCTGGGGAAGCACCAGCTCCTCTGCCCTGCACTGGCACAGGATCTTGGGATCCTGTGCTGTGCTGCAGAAATCTCCACAGGAGAGAGGTGCCAGGGACAGACCACGACACAGAACATCCCAGCCAGGCACAGCATCTCTGCTAGGGATATCCTGGTCAGGGCAGACAGCTGCATAGGCTTTGTCCCTCCTGGGGGCATGGGACTGAGCAGGGTGGGGAAGAGGGGAACAGAGTTTCACAGGCCACTGCCATGAACTCCTAACAGTAATGAAATGGGGAGCTGCCCAGGCAGCACATGATGAGTCAGAAGTGCACCCAGGCAGCTGAGCTGACAGCACCATGTGTGCAAGCATAAGGGCACAGGGAGCTGAAGGACAAGTTAGCAGAGCAGCTACAGCATGAGTGGGATGAACCTTCAGCCCACAGGAAAAGCCAGAGAAGCACTGGAGCAAGGGGCCAAACTTACAGGTTGGCAAGGAAGCCGGCTGGCTTTGTACCCCGCAACATGCTGCCAAAGGGCAAAGCTGCCAGCTCTTCCCTTCCCATCTCAAATCCACATGGCCTGACAGTGAGCACAACTGCTGACGCTGAGCCTCGGGCAATCGCTCACCCAATAAACCTGACTGAGTGAGAAAAGCAGCAGAGACTGCTGGAGAAGTCAGGAAGGATGTAGCAGCTCGTGTAGGAATGGCTTATAGGATAAGATTGTGAATCCAAAGATTCTGGCTCTGCTATAGACTCTTGGCAGGCAGGCAGAGTCTGATTTCATCCCAGCCTCAGAGGTGTCCACAGGATGTCACAATCAACCTTGACCACAAACCAGAAGTGCTGTTTACTCACCCTCATCACATGGTGTGCTTTCCTCAGATGCCGGGCTAGCAGGGCAAGCCCCCTACACAGCCAAACCTCTCCAGGAACAGTGACCCAGCATCAAGGCCACACTGACTGGGTGGCACTTCCCAGAGGCACACACTCCAAGCACAGACCTGTCACACCTCCCCCTGCACCAGACTGTTGGCAGCTCCCACAGCCTGCAGGGAGCTGTCGCCAGGGATCAGAGCCCTGAGCAATCTCACCTGCTTGTAAGGCTGGAGGAGAGGTTGTGCTGGGAGAGCTGAGTCCAAAACACCATATGGCCCAGCCATAGCCAGGCATCTGTTCGCTGGGAAGTGGAAAATCTGCCTCAGCAGGTACCAGACACCTCTCCAAAAAGGCTGCACAAGGGCTCCTCTGTCCAGTGGCTTCTGGAGGAAGGATTTTCTAGGCAGGCTCCAGCCTGCCTGGAGAAGGGGCAGGGATCTTCTGTGAGAGGTGATGGTTGTCCAGCCCCCAGGGTCGCCCCCACAGCCCTAGCCCTGCACTCTCTCTGGGAATGATCTGTGCAGCCACCACACAGCCAGTGCATAGGTGGAAGCTGCTTCTTTGCAGTCTGCAAAGATGGCTAAAGGACTGATCCAGGTCCCCCAAATCTGGTGGAGGACACAGGCAGGCAGGAGGATTTGTGGGCAGCTGTCTCAGCCAGCATGGTCCAGGGTAGCAGTGAACAAACCAGGCTCCTGGGTAAAGACCTCCCCAGCACACTGTGCCAGTGCAATGCCCCACACAGACAACAGTCCTGCCCCACTGTCCTGCCTGTTCTGGGCTGGAGAGACATCACTACACTGGGCTGGGACCCCTTGAAAGGGCTCCTCTGGAGAAGGTGAGGAGTGAGGAGCAGGAAGCCCTTCCTCCTGCGCTGGCCCATCAGGTGCTGACGTGCCTGGCTCCCAGCCCACCAGCTCGGAGTCACGCAGCTCCCATGAACGCCGTCTTTCTTCTCCCTGCTGCAAAGCCCTTGGCAGCCCCTCACCCGCTTCTAGTGGGGAGGGAGAAGAGCCAAGCTCTCTTTTTATGTCCTTTCCCCTTGCCAGGCTCTGCACAGTGCTGAGGGCCCAAGCTGGGGGTCTCCCTGCTGGTGACAGCACTGCAGACCTCTGCTCCCACAGGAGTCACCCTCCAACCAGCGAGGAAAAGCAGGGTTGGCTCCAGCCCCACTGTGTGGATGGCTGAGGGTCCAAACAGGATGCCCTGTACTACTTCTCCATCTGAAAGAGAGAATGGCAGAATATGAGCATTTACACTTCTGCCAGTCCCTATGGACACCAGCTGTTAAACAGTGTGTGGAAACATCTATCCAGCTGGAACTGGGAAGGCCAGAGAGGACTCAGGACAGACCCATCTCTGGCTGCCAACACAACTGCTCTCTTCATCCTGCCCTGGCTCTCCTGGGCCTGAACAAGTAAAGCTCTGTTCCTGCTGCAGAGCCAAGTAGCCTGGGCAGCCATCCACCACAGGCAACCACAGTTCCAAACCACATGGGCTGCTCAGCCCTTTGGTGTAGCCGTTCTTCCCCATCACCAGTTTCCTTGCTCTCCTGTATCACATCACTCTGTTTTCCATGGAACTGTCTGCAAGTTAACTGCACCTCTGTACCTGTACCGGCAGCCCATCAGCACCCACCACCCACAGTAATGGCATCCACGCACACTATCCTGCACCCAAGACATTGTAATTTCTTTTTAATTGCTTGGGGCTATCAGGAAGGAAGTTTGAGTTAGCCTCTGCTGTGAGGATAGGCAAGAACATTAGCTCAAAAGTTGCAAAGATACTGTATTCAAGAGAAGCAGGAGCACTTGAGGAAATGAGAGTCCAAGCATATGAGCTAATATCAGCTCATTCACAACCATCTGATCCCCATGTCTGAAGAGTCCCTGGAGGTCCATGGGTACAACACACTGCCACGCCTCCCTACATTCAGCAAGACTGTAGATTAAGTCACTATACATTTTGAAGTAGTTTACTTTGGTCTATAGCATACTTGTTGGGCTGTAAAGACAGGCTTGCTCCTAATTCCATATGGAGGACTTCAGCCTGGATATGAAAACCAGCCACCCACCTTGCCTACAGCCTGTGAGGAGGCAGCTCTTCCTTCAGCCAGCAGTGTGGATAACTGTGAGAGCATCCCAGTTCCTGGGGTGTGGGGCAGCATGAGGAGCCCACGCTGCCAGGCAGTAACTCATGGGAGGTGGGAGAGCCCAGGCAACAGGCCTGTTTCATTTCTCTCCTGCATCATGTACTGAAGGTATTCACAGCCACTAGAACCATTCATAACAGTGAGAACGTTTCCTAAATGCAAAATTCCAGGCCAAAGATACCTCTTCTCAGGCTCTCCTACCTCACTCAGTTTTGTTTCAAAATTAACATGCATACAATACCATTTAAATATTTTTCCAGTACCCTCCCACAAACTTCCCTCATTTGCTAGGTGCTGTCAGAACTGTTTTGATGCTGGCATTGTCACATTACTCATGCTGCAGCAAGGAGGCTGTGGCAGTGCTTCTGCATGGATCTGCCACAACTTCATGAAAAGAGGGCAATCAGATGAATATTTCCCATTCCTCTGGAGACCATTCTGTGAGGCCAAAGGAAACTGCAGATACACACCCTCAGCTATGCTCATTACTGGAACCAAGCAACAAATGCCACCTGGAATGTTGTGCTCTTCATTCATCTAAGGGATAAATCTACAGCTGTTCAACAGCTCTAACAGCAACATAGAAAAACAAAGACTGATTATGGGAAAAGAGGAAAAAGGCTTATTTTGACTTTTAGCAATACAACAATATTGTTGTTCATGTTCAGCTGAAAATACTACTCACTTTACACTAATCCAAATGCCCACACTGATAGGTTTTGTGTAGTAGCTACAAATTTGTCAGGGAAAAGGAGCCATTATCATTTTCCCCAAACTACAAAAGCTGGCTATAGGAATACCTGGCACATTAGGTTCCAAAGATATGAGCTGAAATACCACTCCAATAAGCAAATTCCTCAAGGTTACTGTTACACTTGGTATATCAGTAACAAAAATCCCTGAGCTACAGTAGAAGAATCTCTTTTCCCTGACTGCCAGTTCAGCATGTCTTAACCAGCACTGTGAAATTCAAGAGTCAACACCAAAGTAAAGAACAGAGCTGTCTGAGACTGCGCCCAGGTAAGATTTTCTGATGACTCCTCTTGTGGCACTCTCAGCTACAAAAGGAACCTAAGGCAACTCAGTTCTTGCTGCAGATCTCTCAGCTCTGTATTTCAATTAGGAGAGATGATTCTGTGGTTCCAACTCTGTTCTAGCTAAACAGCCAAGCCAGACTGAGTCCTTAAATAACAGAACTCCACTTAGGTCTCTGAAAGACACCTGAGAACTCACTAGATAAGCATTAAGGAGATGAGTTTTAGGAAAGGGTAATGCTAACAGAAAAATTAAAAGCATGATGAGAATTTCCAAGTCCCATTGCTTTAGTTCTTAAATTAGTTTACAGATTGTCTTTTTAGAAATTAGATTTATTTCTTGAGGAAACTGAAAACAATATACAGGCTACCAGTCTTGATTTCACCCCATGTTTCATTAGAAAACAAGCACAACTGCAGACATGTCAGACAAAAGGAGCCCAGTTAAAGAATGGAAGAACAGAGATGCATTGGAATTGTTAGGATAAGTGACTATGCTCCTCAAACAGTGCAGAATCAATTCATCCCAGCTAAAAACACCATAAAGAGAGAGAAGAAGAAAGGAGAATGGGTCCTACTACTGACAGTACTACCTCTGGTCATCTGAGAAGTCTGCTGATAGAAAAAAGGTCTCCTAGAAGTCCAGCCAAAGGCAGAAATATTACTGCAATCAGGTGCTTTACAAAGAATATAGTCATCTTTTAAAATCCTATGAAAAGTTATCATTGCTTTGTGAAGCTCATCCTGAATTAAGGGCAAGCCACTATTTGTTTATACAGAAATTGCTCCTTGTGGGTCCAACCTGAATCAGTCACAGATGGAAGCTCCATGAAAAGTGAAGAGGTCTAGTGACTGCAGCACCACATGCAATGGACCCAACAAAGGGCCACCAGAGCTCACACTGAGCATGATTTTGTACTTAACATACTCAAGAAACACCTGACTAGCTGATAATCTGGCAGCCCCTCACCCCCACTGGAATGATGCTGTAAAAAGAATAAACACACTTCCAAAAAAGCCAAAACCACTGAAGAAAATAATCAGACATGATAAAAGTCTTGGTAATGGAAAGCCTATGTACTTTTGAGACAACTGCTCTGTACAGAACTTTTACTGTTTTCTGTTATGCTTCAAGCCATAAACCAAATTGCTTTTGCAAAGTCAGATAATAAAGACCACTCAAACATCAGGGTCACTGATCTTAAGTTTGGAGAGAAGTCTAAAACACAGTTTAGTCCCTGCAGCAGTTAACAGTGTGCTCACATTTGAATGATGCAGCACAAGAACTGACAGGAAAATTGGGAAGGCCCTTTGTCTCAGAGTGCAGGATGGCAGCACTTTCCAACACAGGGCAGTCAACTGTGCAACTGTCAACAAGAACAAATCTGGCACCTGCAGAAAATGTGCCAGAAACAGATAACAAAGCTCCTGTTCCAGAACAAATACTATGCACAGGAGCTCCTGAAATCACTTAATACTGTCAGAGGTGAGTGGCAAAACCTGCTGCAGGTGAACAACAGAATATCCTGAGTTGGAAAGGACACACAAAAATCAATAAAATCCAGCTCTTGGCCCTGCACAGAGCAGCTCCAAGAACACCACACCAAACAAATCCAGCTGTTTCCTACTAGGTCATCATTTTAGGATGAAGCTGTTGAGCCAAGTGTTTGCAGCACAGGTAGTCTAACGTCTGGCACCTAAAAGGTGCATTTAAGTTCTACAGCAGTTTGAGGACAAAGACTGAATGCAAGCACCTTTTCTCTGGAGGGAGAGTGGCAGATTGAGACAAGGAGTGTATTTTTCAGTAACACAAAGGTAGTGTTCATCCTATGAGAAGTTAATACCAAATTAACTCTGACAGAACAGAGGCAAGTTTGTTAAGGCCCTGCCAGCTCTTCACATTTGCTCACAGCACATCACTTCAGAGGCTTACATACAAGCTCAGATGTCCAAGTGCAGTTTCATTGCTATTGCCTGGACCAGATTAACTGCGGCTGCCAGACTCAGGTCTTAACAGATCCTGGTTTCATCAAGCCAACTATCCCATTCATCAAAAAAGTCATTTAAATCCTGAGACCAGGAGTTTTGGACATGGTAAAAGGGGAAAAAAACTAAAACAAACCAAAAAAACCACAACTCCCCCACCATTATCTCCTTTCAGAATCTGTTTAAGCCTTCCAATACTGATGAACAAGGTATCCCACCACAAAAACATGACAGATTACCTCCATGCAAAACAGTGTGCAAATCTTTTCTACTTATCCTCCTGACCCTATAAAAACGTAGGGCTAAAGATTTTCTGTATAAAAGTTGCAGTTTATTTCTTTTCTGATCAAGAGTTGTATCACTATTCAATACTACATTTTATTGCTAATCACAAATTGATGCACCGGGGTTTCAGAAGGGTTTGGTTTATAGCGTTCCTATGTAACAAAAGGAAAAAAGTTACAAATCCAGACTTTGCAGACACATTGCCATGTCCCTATAGAAGCAGGGATGCATTAGGTCTGTTTCATTAGAAAATTCTCCTCTTGAACAGCTTCTGGAGAACATACAATGATGATTTTCTCCAGTAGGAAAATCCACCCCATCATTCCATGCAAAAAGAAGGTGGCCAATCTGCTCCACAGCCTAAAATCCCTTTCCTACAGAACGGGAAAGGAACATGTATTTACACTGCTCCTACTGTGGTGTGTTAATGCTTAAATTATTAGGAGCAAGTTGGCACATCTTCCAGATACACCTACTACCCAGCTCAACTCAGCTTCCTATGGCTGGGGTAGCAAATTCTCTCCACCACAACTGAGATGTGTCCTAATACTCTATAAAAATGCTACAGTAACCTTTGCCAGACAGCAACACGGCAGCACTCCTGCTTCAGAAGAGCATTGCACAGCCTTTCAGTTAGAACACACAGCTCAGTGCACACTTCACCTGTCTCAGACCCAGTATTAGCTGCTGCAAGCAAAAGCCTGTGGACACACGATAGACAGTGCTGCCCCAGAGCAGCACTGCTTCAGATACCGCTGCCCTGTCATCCCCAACACTGTGATGCTTGGATCTCAAGAAGGGAGAGTTAGGACTGTCCCTTTATAGTCATATTGCCTTAGAGAAACTCAAAACAAACTCTTTGGGAGCTGAATGTCTATTGGGAGCTGAACACCTATTCTTGTTAGAAGGCTGCACTTCACAAGGCTCCAGAGAGATTTCACTGGTTCTGAGGCACATACTAATAACAATTAAACTTATGATTAAGTAAGTCAAAAGCACTATCAGAACAAAAATATTAAATGGAAGGTTAAATAATTTGTCCTACAGGATTCAATTTCACATTTCATCTGTTCACACAAGCACCTCCAGTCTGTTCAGATTTGAACAGCCTACAGCTCAACCTCAGAAAGGAGGTGCTGAGAAACAAGAGACTGAAGCTGCTTGCGACAAAAAAAAATTGATATAAATATAAAAGAGGTTCCATTTCCAGCACCAGTAATACTGCCTGCTCAAGCCCAGGTGTGGTCACCAGGGAGACTTCAGGAACATTATTCAGTTTAAACAATAGATCACACTATTCTGCAGCTGCCAGGATTCCTGGCAACAACTCCCCAAAGAGTTTGCCACCTGTCAGAATTGTCTCTAAATAAAAAGCAAGACTGCTCAACAAGATGAAAGCAACATCCCCAAGCTGGCTTATTTGGTAAGGACCCAACTTCAGACCAGCAGTCTGCAGGCATCAGCTTCAGCAAATGGGATCTCTTTCACTATACAACAGCTGCCTTACAGCTACTGCAGAGCATCAGCCTTTTAGCTTCCTTAAAATATAAAAGAACAAAACCCCAGAAGAAACCCTGGATTCAAAGCATCCAAATATGGCCTGTTGTACTGGAACATTTAAATCCTTGGGGGAGGTGGGCATCTTCTTCCTCTGCCACAGGCAGTGTTTACTCCATGATGGCCCGGTACAAGGCAGGTTCAATATAATCTTCACGGTAGCGTGAATTGATCACTCTTTGTCTCTTCCTCTCTTGACTGACCTCCTTCTCTTCGAAGATCTCTGTGAAGCGCATATCTGAAGCAATTGACTAAGAGAAAAAGACAGAATTAGTCACTAGAGCACAGATGAAATCCCTGTCTCCACATCCTCCAAGCCAAGACACATGGGAATAGTCAGTCTTTGAAGAAAGGTGAACAAACACAAAAAGAAAAATATTTAAGAATTCTGGATTTACAAGTATGCAGATAGGTTTAAGTGAACTGTAATTAGAGATCTAAAGAATCTCAAGTTTCAAATGTAACAGAGTACTTAATTTAAATTCACAATCACTTCTCAGAGTAATAAACAGTCAGCTGTTCCAAATTTCAAATAATCTAGTACAATTTCTGCTTTATGGAGCAGGCATGTTTAAACACCTGGTCACAGAATTTCAGCTATAATACATTCTTTCTTAAGCCTCTAATAGTATGTGTGCCTGCCAACAGATCTGCATCAGGGTGTGTGTGTTTGTGCTGTAAAGCACGACACCCCAGTGTGCTGTTTGTAACTACAACTTTTGCAGTGGGAAGTGTAAGGCAGTGGGGTAAAACAGAGTGTGGGATCTCCACCCTTAGTGATAATCAAAACTTAATTGGAGACACCCCTGAACAACCCTTTCTAACCCTGTTTGGAACAGGTGTCTGGAGACTTGCAGAGGTCCCTTCCCACCTGAATTATTTTACAGTGTCAAGAAACAGCTAGCTCTTTTGATGCAATCCTACTAAGAGCTGCTCAGAATAGAGGGTAAGTGAAGGAGCTTGACCATTCTTTGAAATGGAAGAAGGCAATGGAACTTATGAATACAAGTATGAAAAGGTATGCTCTCTGAGTCTGTGACTCTGTGATACAAACTCACACCCCTGCAGGAGAAATTCTCTCCAGAGTGAGACAGAACTTAGTTTTTGTAGCCTGATCAACTACTGAGCTTTGCAATGATTAAGGAGAGCACCAGATTGTGTTTTGCTGCTGCCACATGCTCAGGTTGCTGCTCAAGCATAAAATTAAACAAATTTTACTTCTTTAGTAGAATTTGCACCCTGTTTACCTACCAGCCTTGACTTCACTCTCTTAGGAAGCTCCTCTTCAAGAGTGTATACATCATCCCTTTTCACCATCAGTTGTGAACCATCTTCAAATTCCACCTAGAAGGGAACCAGAAGTTGTTCTGTCAGAAGTCTCAAATTACAACCCTGTCACAGCTCCCTAGAAGTTGCCTTCTCCCCACAGAGCTCTCATGTGAAATAATCTTCTACCACTTGAAATTTATAAGACACATACGCAGCTATGTACACTGCAACAGACTTGAATCAAAACCTCAATAATCTCATGACAGTAATAGTCCAGCAAGTTTTGGGATATTCTTTTAACACCTGACAAGACAGTCTGCCTGTTCACATTAATACAGCCTGAATATTCATCCCTTTGGAAGCCTAAAAGGCATGGTGCACTCTCACCATAAGAAAAGCAAAATAAACTTATTTTAAGTAGTTTAAATTACAGAAAGAGTCTGATGAAGAATTGCAGACAAGCAGTTTTCAGAAGTGGACATTTTCAAGGTTGCCAGAGGTACATACAGCTGCAAGCAATCACTTCCAGCATCTGTCATTGCTATCTCAGTGAGAGTAAGTTACCCTGGAGTGTTTAAGCATGACACCCCTACAGCAACCCTATTAACATGATTGGCTTGTTCTGAATGATGAGTTTTTAGACAGAAATTTTATACCTGATACATCTGGATAGCGTGTGATGCGACAAACTTGGCTCCATAAACTTGTCCGTCTGTCCATCTCACCTGCACAACTTCCCCTTCAGCAGGGGGACCTAACTGAAGACAATCTCGACTCTAGAATAAAGAGGGAAGATGGGAGAGACAAGGAAGATAAGGAGCCTCTTTATGTGAAAATTCAGCAAACCACCAAGAGGTCACACTGCACACCATCCCAACAATTCTCCATTTTAGGGGATAGAGAACTAGGCTGAGAGACATCCATTTATGTCATTCGCATTTAAATCCCAACAGTGGTAACTTCAAAGTATTTGATGTGAGGATGGCATGCAAGTATCAGCAAGTTTTCCTTCAGACCTACCATTGCTAAGCAGCCAGACATTAGCTGCACTCCCTGTTATACCTGTCCCTATATGGCCTCAGTAAGTCACTCTCAGGTAACATCCCTAAGGCCATCCTGCAGCACAGCTCAGCCACTACAGGAGCCAGGGAACAATTACCAGATCCCCTGATCCTCCACAGAAGCAAGAACTGACTCATACCATTGTCCTACAGCACAACATACCACAATGTCCTCTGGGTACAGGTTATCACTGAAGGAGCCATCATCAAAGTTGACCTCGTAGAAAGTCTCCTTTGCAAGGCTGACCACTTCACACTGATAGAAGCGACCATTCTTGTGCTTGCTGATGACGATCTGTCCAGGGGACAGATCCTGGAGTGCAGCCTTAGCTCGCTGAGAAGAGAAAAATCACTTCTTACACAATGATTCAATAACAAATATGTTGAAGACCATGGCTGCAGTGCTGGCAGACAACAAACCAAAACATTTTAGTTCAGGTGAGCTACTCTATTTCAGCCATCATCAGCAACATTTTTAGAGAAGTTCTGCCTCTGGAATGTTAAATACTTAAAGTCTTATCTGTTATGTGCTACTGTCCTTAATTTACTTAGTAAATTAGGTTCTCATTCTTCAGAGCAATAGAAGCCCTTACAGAAAACATTCTCTAACAGACTGTTGTGGTTTTGGTTAAAAAAGATGCATGGCAACTTTAGAAACTAATCAATCACTTAAATGTGAAATTCTGTGACGACTCATGCAGACTGGATGAGTGGTCACGGTAGTACCAGTATTAACTCCTGCATATTAAGAATCACAGCATAAATCTCACTAGTGTTTCTCATTTCAACAGCCACAGGAAGGATGTGATGCTTCCAGTCCTTCTGGTCTGCAAACCAAAGTATAATAAAGCACCTGACTAAGATCAGAGTAGCAGCAAGGTTAAGATCAGAATCCAAGACAAACACTGTTAGATTACATTACTCTACATTACTCTCTACTGTGAGACAGCCAAACCTTCAATGAAGTTTCAAAATAATCACACAATCAAAAACTTCTCAGTGCCTCCAAGACACTGCAGTTCCAATCTTTGGAATAACACACCTACACACCTCAGCCTGAGATGGAGTCTTATGCCTGAAGCAGGTAATGAAGACAACAAATGGCCAGTCATCAGGCTGCATCATGACTCCTGCTGCTTGGGCACAGCTGACATGAAAGGATGTGGGACACCGACCATGTGAACACTGTACACAGCAACCTGCAATTCTCTTTCTCCTTTTCTTGCAGAAGATGCATTTCTGTGGACAGAAAACTAGAGGTTATTTTGGTACTAGATTTTACCACACACCAAGGGTTAGCCAACAGCTTATCATATAATAGCTGTGCCATTTGCTGTTTTTTGACTAAACAGAAGCAGGCAGCTACCAGTTTTAGTTTATGACAAGAAAATAATTCATAAAAGTAAAGTAATGCAATAGAGGAAAAACGTAAAATGTAAAATCAAGCTCAACATGAACAAAGCATGCAACTCAAGGATGCCAGTAACAGATCTTAGATCAGCTTGCAATGTTCCAAGTCAATAGGGCCTTTCAGGACTTGACTAAAAAGTTACATAAATACAAGCAACAAGATTAGAATAATGGGAAATGACCACAGTACTAACAGTCAAAATTCTGTCACAACTCAGTTGGGCCTGAGGGGCAGTTGTAGGAAAAGAATGTCATCTGCAATTCATATGCATAGCAGAGTCATTTTCCCCTCAACACAGATGTTAAAAGAGTTAAGTACAGCTGCTTTCCTGCTGAAGACCTTCACCCATTTGGGAATGCCTCGCATATCCTGAAGCATCTCAGTGCTTGACAGCAGTCAACTAAGCAAACTGAATACTAGGGAGGAGAAAAACAAGCATGTTACCTGCCACATACTGAAAACCCTTTTGCTGGATCCTCATGCGAATAAACAAATACTAGAACAAGGAAAAATTTTAAAAAATGGCAATAGGAATAACTGCCATCTCTCATACACAGAGCTGAGCAGATTATACAGTTCAGTCTGGAGACTGAACCAAGGTGACTTGGGTTTGATGGGATAAGCAAAACCCCTCAGATTCTGAATGGACCAGAGACACCACTGATGCAGCACAGGTGATCCATACCAGTCTGAAACGCTGCAGGGGGATTTTGCCAACATCTACAGGACTCCGCTCTGCAATGTTCACAAATTTTGCCTCCAGTACAGCCACAGCACACATCACGTGAACCCACCTGTCAGGGCAAAAGAGAGGAAAAAGAAATTGATATGCACTGGGCAAACAGAAGATGCTTTGGAGTTAAAGTAAATACAGTTCTGTTGAAGTTTGCCATACAAACCACCATAAATAACCTCTGAGTTTGATCAGTGTAATCCTACTACTACTAACAGGCCACATGTAGGGCAAGCCCAACATTTCTTCATACTTAAAATCTACTCCTAAAAGGCTTAACAGGAAAGCAACTCAGTGACTCCTGCATGATAAAAGGCTGCATGGCCAAGGTTCAGTTATTCCATGGTGCTACAAGTCTGCCTCACTGCTACATTGCATCAAATAACTTTAATGATCCACCCAAAGGACACAGGACAGGCAGCTGTATGCACATGTTGCTGTAGAGGTACCTTGAATTTCAAAGTCGTGCTGCTTAAAACTGTGGTTGCCCTTTGTCATTACTGTAACCGCAAATAACACGGAAAATCAAAATCCTCTGTAGGGAAGGTACTGAGAGATGCTAATTCATTTGGAACCTTATTTTTATGTGGTAGGTTATACCTCTGCATATTACAGCTCTGCATTATCAAATGCAAAGCAATTCACAGAATGAGAACCAGGCATAACCTAAAGAGGTAAGAAATGCTGCGTGAGAACACAATGAACACACAAAGTGTGATGGATGCTGTTGGTCACTCTGTTACATCAAATGCAGTTTACCAGCTTACCCTCAGATACTTAGGAACTGAGCAACTCCTTAAAAATCAAAAAACCCTGCAACACTCACTTGTCATCATTGGCTCTCTGCAGCGCTCCTCCTCGTAAGGAACACAAACAGCAGTCCTGGAGTAAAGAAGAAAGCATTAGCTAGTGCACAACACTTGCTGCAGAATTTACACCTCAAAATGCACATCCAGAGGAAGAAAATTATTCTGCTGTCAGAAGAGAGCTAACTACCTTGTACAGATCAGCTGCTCAGCTCTCAAAAGTTCTGCCCTTTGGGAAACAAATATAGACTCCAAATCTGTTGAAGGCAAGCAGAACCTACTACTGAAGGGTCAACTTTTTTGTTATGAGTTCCTTTTACACCTGCAATACCCTATATCCTTTCAGGCTGTGCAACAGGATCTGGAACAAACATGAGGAAACAATTGAAAGGCTGACCCATTCCACTGATCTAGAGTCTGTGTAGCTGTCTGAGGGAATCCTGCTCTTCTTGCTTTCTTCACATGTACATACCTGCCTAGTTATTAACACAAGTTATTTTCTGTCTTAGAAATAGTAGCTACCATAAACTCAGACAGACAATGGAGCTATCCCCAAACTCATGCAGAACATCTTCCCTCTGAGCTCAGCAGCTTTGCATTAGTTAAAAGGATAACATTATGGTTTAAAAGTACCAAAACACAAGAGATTGGCTCCTAAACATTCTCTAAATGGTGTTCTTTTCACAGGATAATTAAAAGAACCAACACCCACAACACTACGTGAACTAACTTTGCAGCTAAGTTCCCAGATGTACCAGACTCCATCTGTGAAAAACTTTACCTCTTCTAACGCATTTTCTGTACACCGGGAGCACATCCAGTCTTCAGTGGCCTTCTCAGGGGACACACCATAACAACCTAGAACAGACACATCTCATTTAAGAGTTTATTTGAACTCAAACCCATTTCCCTTGGGCCCAGAAACAGAGCAGGAGTTAAAATCAATAGGCTCCAGGATGATGCTGTGTATTTGAAGCCACCCATGCAGCCAACTGCCTACCCCACAGGCCAACAAGTAAGTATATACTCAGTTCCAAGGGCTAAGGGCTGAACTTGGTCTATTTGTACATTAGATCAACTGGCAGAACCTGGCTATGATGTACAGGCTCAGTATGGAGAACACCAGGGCTCAGGGTAACATCTGGATGCACTCACTGGCATGAACACAGACGTGGCAGTTCTTGCAGGTGATGAGTACGCTGGTTCCATCTTCCTCCAGGTAGGGAGTTGAAAGATTGAGGTCAGTGCTGCAGCCAGTTGCAGTAAAGCACATTTCAGGAATCAGGGGTTTAGTTCGGATCTTCCCATCTGCAGCAGCTGGAGTTACTCCAGAGTTTTGACTGCTGCCTTCACATTCTGCCTGTGAGGGATGGGTAGGGAATTTAAATTTTACAAGTAAAATGGTCTCACATTATCTTTACTCACACATTATTTCATACTTATATCCAGTTTAAAGAAAAAATGAAGGTACTGAAAGATCATAGAGTTGGTAGGTTAGGTGAAAATATAAACTATTACTATTTATAGTTATATTTATAAAATTCTTAGCTGCTGTGGCTACAGAAAGAAATTAATTTCTACTCTACTTAATACTACACTTAAAGTCTGAATTGCATCCCTCTAATGAGCAACAAAATACACATCAAACTGCTTTTTTTCTCACAAAAGAGGTAGAATCACCAAGCCCACCTCATGCTCTACAGGCAACACCTCTTCTGCATATTTCCCCTGTAATACAGAGGATCACAACACTGCTATCCATCAGTGTACACTTACCTTACCTCAATATGGAAGGATTACCAACACACAAATAGACACCTACCACAATCCCCATTACTTTTTCCCAGTGTAATTTTGAACAAGTCCAATGGGCTTTAAAACTAATTTGTTCCTGGAAAATAAACAGACTGAAAATGCAATTTCCCATATAAAGCTCAGGAGACTTTCAGGCTAATCTTTCATAATTTATTCTTCTAAATCAACATCAAATCAAACAGCTAAGACATGCAAAATTTACAGATGTGTATTTCCAGTAAAGCTACTCCTCTGAACAGTTAAACAGAAATTAATTTTTCTCTTTGAAAAAATGTCCAAACCACCTTTTGTACCTTTTAGGCTACCACAAAAGTAGCTTGCCTAATCTTTAAAATTACTTTTAGCAGAAATTGCAGTAGCAGAATGAATCTGCACTGTCTCTCCTACAGTACCTCAAAAGCTAGGGAGAAAAAGTCCAGGTAATGCTCACAGTAGGAAGGAAATTGACATTTTTTCTACAAGTCTTGTTCAGTCTAATTCTGTAAAACTTACTGATTTAAACTTACATTGCATGTCAAACAAAAGACAAAATGACTGAGGGAAATCTGTAACAAAATTTAAGAACAAAACAACTTTTTTTTCCCCTAAGCAGCAAATACTCTTCTTCTTCCCAAGGAAAGTGCATACTTGTCTGGCATTCTGTGCCAATTTTTTATTTGAACGGGTAACTGAAGTGAGTTTCCAGAGCTGCTATAAACTTTCTGAAGTTGGAACAAAGACTTTAACCACAGCTCAAATCTTGGAAGAGTTTCTGCTCCACTGCCTGGTGTAGACATTTGAAAACCTGCAGCTAAGAGTTTTCTGCTCAACAGCAACTTACAAAAAAAAATCTTCAGAGAACAACTGTTCTCAAATTGTTAACTTTATACCTTTCAGCACTAGTAAAATCCTCATGTACTATACAGTTCCTAAGCAGTATTTCCATTTCTAAGAACTTACTCTCAGATAGAAACAGCAAGACTGAACAAAAGGTATGGTCTGTGGTTTTAATTAAAATTAGGAACTACATGAAATATAAATCTGCAACAAAAATGTGAGGTCTTTATTTCCAAAACTGTGGTGAACATGTTTCTAGTGCCACCACAACTACAAAGTCATCACAAATGAATCAAATATGCTTAGTGTATGGGAAGGGTCAAACTACCTCAAAGTTGCAGGTCAAACATGCAGACAACTATCAAGCTACCTTAAAATTATTTATCTTAGGTATCTAAAAAAATTAATTGAGGGACTGTTGCCTACACATCTACTCCACACAACAAAAGACTTCTGCACCTCATCCCATGCTACTGTCATGGATATGTTCCAAGACCAGACAGCTTTCAATCTATATCATCTACAAACACAACCTTAAATTCTTTTAAGTAAAAGGTTTTCTTCCTTGCCAGCTCATCAAAGACCATGTACTATGAGAGGACCTAAAGTGTTTTCTTAGAAACATTTTAGAAATGAAGGAGTCAGTCTGGAAAGGAAAAGTGATGCTTTATAGTCAGCTCCAGCAACATTTAAGCTCCATTCTGCGGTTTGAGCAAAAGCCACAAAGCACAAAAGCTTCTGCTGAACAGCTGAGCGAGCCCCTGGGGACCCACAGGGGCCCATCAGGGGCCTGAGGATGTTCACCCACTGTGTTCTCCTGGAACAGCTCCTGGGAAAGGCTGCAACACTGATACAGCTTTTGTTAACTGGCAATATGCAAACCCACATATTTGAAACTATGTACCACAGCAGCACCTACTCTGTGACAGCATGAAGAGTCTGTGTTTCATACCTGATATGCCTGGAAGAGCATACAGACAGCACAGTACGGGGGCTGCTGCGCCATGCTGCGATTGTATTCTTTCTCAGCCTCAAAGTTTGGCGGCCGATTCTGCCACAGCTGGCTCAGTGGCTTGGCCCATGCTTCTGTCTCCTCAGCCTCTTCTTCAGGAGTTAGCTGCTCTGATGCCTCTGTGATAAGAGAGCATTCACTCAGTGACTATATGGCCTTTTATAGATATTCTTCTTGTAAATGAAACTAAATAAGGCAAGAAGCTATGAATGGAGATGAAAGAAAGACTGCCAGAAAGCAAACTGACAGAAGGGTGATGGAAGCCAGTAACTCAGTCTCCTTTCCAAGAGACTTCTACTAATCAAGCAACAGGGCAGAACCAGCTCCAAATTACATCTACATCAAAATTAAAGTAATCCACCAAACACTTTGGCATTAGGGTTTTTTTAAAATCCCAAACATTTACATCAATGACTGGAATATTCTAAGGCAGATGCAGTTAGGCAACAGTCTCTGGTACTGGTTTAATTTTGTTTTCCAAAGAAAATACAGGAAAGAAAGATGACACCATTTGAGAGAAAAGTTGAATGATACAATAGATATGCACCTTGTCTAGGAGGCAGAGCTGTCACTTGCTAACTCCTGTTCATCACCAGTTACTTACTAGAATATCCCACAGTGCCCAGAGAAGCTGAAACCCTCTCTCCAATTTCCCAAGGAGCACAAGGCTTTGCTTACCATCATCACTGATGCAGTCTTTGACCAGGAGTGGGTGATGACGGGGGAGTTTGCTCAATGGCTGGCGACGGCCCTTGGACTTCTTACTCTCCTTCATGGAGCTTAAATACTCCTTTCCCACCTGGACCAGGAAAGGAATTCAGCTGTCAGTTAGCACAGGCCCTTTTGACACCATTCTGGAAGGAATTTACTTTGAACTTAGAGAAACTACTTCAAAATGCACACAAGCTTCCAGTTTCATTTTCAACAAAGTAACTTCAGCTCTAAACTCTCTTTCAAAGTGCTCAGAGCCCTTTTGCTATGAAAAACTGGTCGGAGCTGTACTAGTTCTGTCGAGTCAGTAGAATGGACACTTTTCACAGGTCCCAGTGTAGCTTTTCATGCACGTCTGTTTCTTTAAGGAATCATGTAAAAGGACAGAAACAAAGAAAGACAAGTTGGATGGTTCCATTTAAAAGAGGCATGATAAGAAGTCTCAAATTCTGGAGAAGCCTCAGTTTGTGTCACTTAAAATATTCCAAATTTAAAGTAAAAATAAAATAAAATAGAAAAAATACAGAGCTCATAAACATGTCAAACTAAAAGGGTTATTTTAAATGAAGGACACTTTAATTCTTTCTGCTTATTAATTGCCTTGATGTCATACCAGACAGACTGGAAGAAGGAGATTGCAAGAACAGCTATTTCCTCTTCCCTTAGCCCCATACAAAAACAAGTGATACACTAACAAAATTACTATTAACCTGACAAACAGGTCAGTAAAGGTAATGACTTCAACAGTCCAGAAAGTCTCCCTCTAGGTAAGAGCCCACACTTTTTAAAAATCTGTTACTCTTTTTAAAGAAGTGAATCTTGGATTAAATACATCCTACATATGTTTAAATATCTTCTTTTCATAAATGAAGCCAGAAGAGAGCATAATAATCATGACCTCCGTTCTCTTACACAGAGTTGCATACAAGACTTCTAAGAAATATTGAACTTAGCATTCATAGTTAACACCTAATGGAAAATTTGTTTCAAAGTACACCCCTTCGTGGAAAACAATCCACACCCATTCAAAATTTCACTTTTTCCCTGTTCAGAGCATGTGATGGAGACATAAGTATCTGCAACAGAATGTCTTCAGTTTAAATAGCCATAAACAATTCTCTCAGTTTCAGCTTAATTACCAAGATTGGTCTATCTATCGTTCCTTTGGTGTAATTCCGATTCTCTAGACACAGGCTTAAACAGGAAAACAAAATATTGGAAGAACACTACCAGCTAAGATTCTAACTCTTCTCTTAAGCTGTTTAATAAAACATTCATTGGCAGCTTTTTAACACAGATTTACATTCTCTCAACCAGTATTTTTGTTGTAGCCTTTCTCCTCTTTTAACAGGACACAGAGATGTATCCATGTATGTAATTTTATATTAAAAACCCCTCATCACATGAATGTGCTTGCAAGAAAGGCTGGAACAAACCAGATCCATTTTAGGTACAAATAGGTGTCTCCTAGTACAAAAGGACCGCAATCATTCTGTAACACTACCGTGTCAAAAACATTAAGCTATCCTTTCCATTACAGCACTTAAATAGTTTAGAGAAGTAGTCAAGACAGGTGATCTCCTTGCTTACTTGAAGGGCTAAGTATACAAGCCTTTCATCTGAATTCTTGTGTGTTTAGCAAAACCCAGAGCTGCAACCTGCTCTGCACCAGTGAGATGAAACTGTCACCTGCACAGATAGGAAGTTTTGCCGCAGCAAATTCCTGACCATGGAATTACAGCCCTCCACCTTTCAGGTGTTTTGCCTCTCATACCTCTGTCAGTTCCTGCTCAGTGACACTGGAGCTGGCAGTGGCTTTCCTCCCTGAAGTGTGTTCGCTGTCGGAGCCGCTGGCATCGCCCTTGGCGTAGCTGTGCACGGTGAACACCCCGGCTGGCCCCGGAACCGTTCGCTTCGCCAACGCATCACACGATTCCGAGTCTGAGGAGTAGCAAGGTGAGCTAGACTGAACACTGGATGCAGCACTCTGCTTTGAAGCTGGCAACACTGAAGTGGAATTTGAAGCATGTGAAATGGAGAGATCCAGTGCAGCTGCTTCTTGTTCTTCTTCCTCAAGCTTCACCGGTTTCAATTCTTCAAATTTGGCTGAGTCCACACGATCTGGAAGAAGAGACAGATTGACTTTTTCTGAAGCCTGAGCAGAAAGAGAACATTTGTGCAACTATTTGCACAAAGCCAGACAGAAAAGCAAACTACTATACACAAAAAAGCAACAGCACATCATATAAAGAGCAGATGATTAATTCAAACACCTATAAAGTCATACATTGCTCAGTCAGAGAGAGAATAAAAGCATCTGCCCATTGCCTCTCCCATCACAAGAACTAGGGTACATAAAACAAAGCAGCAGACAGTGAATGCAAATAAACACAGATGATCCTTTATACAGACGTGTATGTAGTTAAAACAGCCCAACTCCTGGCCATATGTTGCTGTGTGTAAGTGACTACAAACACTCAAGGAAGACTTAGTAGAAAAAGAAAAACAAACCCACAACCCAATAAAAGATTATTAAATACAAGCTGCAAACAAAAAAAAACACAACCAAAACACAAGAGGGGGCATCAAATGTTTTCCCTGTTCTTGTGTTGCTCCATGTGCCTCTTGCTCCTCCCCTAACAGCAAGGATAACTCATCCATTACAACCTACAAGAATTTTGTCCAGCCTACTTATTACAAAATTACAAGTAACACACCTATAAAGCATGCCAGACCCACACTACCAGGAAGTGTGCATGTGTTTTACTAAGCAATTCCTATAAACAAGTCACATTGCTCAAGAGAGATAAAAAGGAGCTTAGACTACTGAGGCATCCCATATAATTGTGTATGCAGGCAGGCAAAATAAAGAGTAAATATCGAAAACTAGGAAATGGTAATATTTCAAGTCTTATAACAGTAAATTTCTGAAGTGCTACCAATGGCTCTGACAAACCAGTGTTTGCTTTTTTGGACACAAAAGCATCCTACCAACTAGCATCATATTGAAAAGTGCCCAGACAAGCGTGGCACACAGTTACCTGGAAGTTTGATCCTTTGTTCGCCTTGCTGCACAAATTCACTCGTGGGCCTCTCACAAGGCTCTGCCATGTCTGCTTCATACTGTGTGGAGCTCAGCTCCTCCTTAGGGAAGGCCTCACTCTCACTCACCTCCTGAGGCACTTCCAGGCAGACCCTGTGCCTTTTTGTTCCTATGCGGTGCTTGGGGATGCTGCAGAAGACAAATCCCTATGTCAGGTTAGCAAACACATAACTGTGTTACATTTCTGAGTGAATGCATAAAATACAGTCTGGTTTGGACCAGTGTTTTATGAGACAGCCTCTGGAAAGCCAAATAGTTTCCAAATTATTCTGAAGTGTTTTCTTTGCTTTACAGAGGAAAAGTCAGTAATCCCTAGACATGACTTCTCAGCATGCTAATCATGTATTAAGGCAGCTCTCTCTAGCCAGGCATTCTTTACCTTAAACAAAAAAACCCTCCAAACAAAACCCCAAACAAATCAAACTAAACAACAAAAAAATTCACCACTAAAGACAGCTTTAGGAACAGTAGCTGGCACTGACCAAAAAAGATTTAACTGCAACATGTAAGATGATTAACCTTCAGCAACCAAGAACTGCACACCAATAGCACAGCTTGCAGCACTGATTGTACCAGAATTTGCTAGCAAGTACTGTCCCATGATCTCAATACAACCCCTTTATCTACTGGCCTGTCAGTGGAGGGAACACACTGCCAACCAAGGCTTTGGAAGTCTGTCCCAAGATGAAGAACCACCTTCCAAGCTGGTGTATTTCCTGCTTACCACAGACTATCTATTAATGTGGACTTAAACAGTACAAAAATATTAAGAGCAAATACTGTTTCTTCCAGGAAAAAAGATTATTGCTAACTTTCCCAGTTCTATCAGAATGGCAAACATTTAATTGCAACTGGGTTCAAATTCCAAGAATCCAAGAGAAAAGCAGAGGCTTTATATAAAGCTGTACCTTTTGGTCTCATCCCCATCTACCTCCTCTTTACACATCTCTTCTGTTTCCATCTCCTCAGCACACTGTTTCCCACTCTTGACTTTTTGCATGAGATCCCCTTTAAGGAACTCTGCTGCCTCTGGGGTTGGAAGAGCATGGTCAATGACAGTCACGTCCTTCCCAGCTTTCCAAAGCTTGTAACGATCTGGCTGGTACTTCCTCACAAACACATCCATGGAGATCTTCACCATGTCCTTCCGACAGGAGCACTGAAGTCACAGAAAATAGTAAGATAAGGCCAAATACTCAACAATTCTACTCCACATTTCTCTAGCATTTTGCTTTCAAGAGTTTAAGGAAAAAGATCCCACACTCACATGTAATTGAGCCTCAGAACTCTCAAGACTCTTTCCCAGAAAAATCAAGAGAGTATATATTAGGTTACTAAAAATGGCAGAAAAGCCAGCAAAAAACATGAAACAGAAAACCAGATGTTATCACGACAACTAGGACAGAAAGCTCATCAGTCTTTTTACACAATTGCTGATTGAAGCTGGGTATTTTAAAATGAGCTCATACAGAAACAGGTCACAAAAGCAGAGACTATAATGAAGAAATCAGAGCCACACAAAATCTCGGCGTACCCAGGGCAGTAGAGGTTCCCTTCTCCCAGGCATGGTTACAACTAGTGCTTCAAAGCATCCACTTCAATGTAGCTTCTGGAAATGTAAACCTTGTCTGACAGGCACCTCTACAGGGATGTAACACTATTCACTTTAAAGGTTCAGCCAAGATACTTATTTTGGTAAGTCATTTAAGTTACAAAGCTGATTTCCAGGCTAAACAGTCAATAAATAATGGTTAAAATACTGGAGAAAAATGCTGATGGGCTCCGTCCACCAAGCATACTCTTTCACATCTGGAAAGAGAACCAGTTCCATGCTTTTCTCGGAAGCCTCGCATGAGTTGCACAAACTTACAAAACAGTTACAAAGTTACAAAACATGTAACATGCATGGTTGACACAAGGCACTAAGCAGGACTCTGCCCTGATGTTGCTACATTATGAGAAAGCAGACATCACATCTTAAAAGCTCGAAACCACTCTCCTAAAACAAACAGTGGGGGCTTAACGATGGCAACAGGCCACTCACCAGCACCGACTGCTTCCCGTACTCAATCCACCGAAGAGTAGCAAAGTTGGTAGATTCAGCACAGTTAAAGCCGTGGTTGAAGCCAGCATGATAACTATAAGGAAAGGTTATCATGAACTCTCCAGCCTCCTGTGTCACCTAGAACGCAATTGAGACATCACAGTGTTACTCAGAGGTTAAGAAGGTCTTGGTGACAGTGATTAAAAGGAGCTCCTGTAGCCCTGTCGGCAGCACACCCAAAAATCCAACTCACAGATGGTGGCTGGAGCTCCCTTCTGCAATGAAGATACTTATCTGTATCAGCTACAGGTTTGGCTGAACAGTATCTAAGCTTGAATAAATTTCTACCCACACAGAACTTGAAAATTCATTGTTGTTTTCTTTTGCTGTTCACATTAGAGTACAACTCTCAGTCAGCCTTCCACTGCTTGTTCTTCAGCATTTCCCCCCTGTAAAGGCTTATGACAACAAAACCCTTCAGCCGCCCAGGCTGTGTTTCTGAATAAGAGCTCAAAGCCTAGATCTTTAATATCTCTGTGCGGGAAGGGGAATGGCAGGTTGCTACATGAGAAAGTGAGGAAGCCTATAAAGTTACTAATGTAATTAAAAAGTAAATAGGGGACAAGCCTTATTTTCTATTGAGGAAGCAGATTGCAACAAACAAAATTAACAGGGGGAAAGTGGAAACAAAAAAAGAAAAATCTCACTTCACTGAATACATATCTAAACAGTGAAGTGAATCTAACAGAGGAGATAATGTTTAGTTTTAAGTTTAAAAAATATTTTAAAAAACCACAGAAACTTAAGCTTTTGTTTTTAGGAGCCCTTGACATCTGCTACTGGCTGCTGTCAGAAGCAAGACAAGGCTGCAGGAATCTCTTGATCAAGCTGGTATAACCACGATTACTTTTCTACACCTTATCAAATGGAATTCCATATTTCTTCAGAATTGATGGAGAGATGAGAGTCATCTTGTGACGGAGAAATGCTTCACAGCTCTGGGCACTTCCTGGGAAAAAACCTATTTAAAATAAAGACAAGGAGAGATGTTACCTTTGTGCTCAAACTACATTTATATTTCAGCAGTTTTATGAAAAATTCCTGTACAGACACTTTTTCCCTACAAATATGGATCACCTTATTTGAAGTGTGCTACTTTGCATGCTGAAGAAAAATGACAAACCCCTAAGATTTATCTTTTAACAGCTGCCAGTTTGAAAGAACATAAAAAAGGCTTCAAATAGAAGGATCCTCCCTTGCCCATAACTTTCCAGTTTTAATAATCTATAGCTAAGAATTTTCTCATTTAAGGTCAGACAGACCACAAGTTCATTATTTGTAATGTGACAATTTCTCTTGTGTGCATCCTGTAAACAAACATTCAGAAGTAATGTAATCTATTTTCTAAAAGGCAAATTATCAGTGCAGTCATGCCAACCTATGCTCTCTAAAACAGCAGAAACCCACTGCAGCTCTCCCTCCCATCTTTAGAAATAGGCAGGATATGAACTGCCTGATTACCTTTTGCAAGTCTCTCCAGCCTTTTCCCATGCTCTGGAGGGATGGAGTACCTGCAGTTGTAAGAAGAAGTCTGTTAAGTTCAAGTGACAACAACAAAATCTCAAAGTCTGACTGGAAATTGTAATCAGTCATCAAGATGTGAATTACTTAAAAAAAAATCGATTTCTACACTTGTCTTTTTCAAAGTTTGATATGGACTTAAAAATCTTCATTGAGGACTTTTACCTTTCTATCCCAAGAAAAAACCAACATGCAAAAGCTGACCGTTTCTTTTAACAACTTTCGCTCAAGCAATCAAGGAAGTCAAAAGTCTGATGTACATAATTAGCAGATCTGTGCGGCAGAACATGAATTGCAACAAGAAAGGGAAGAGCACTTCCTGAACTGTCTCATTTCACAGCAGTGTAACCTCAGTATACTCAGTGCAAGGAGGAACACAGGGCAAGAGAGAAAATGCAATCACCTCTTTCAGCTGCTCAGACAAAGATGGGACTAGGTCAGGTGCCACATCCTTAACATGAGCACAACTCATGAGTGCTCTTTAGAGCTACATCTCTCCCTGTACACACCTTTTAATGGGTGCCACAAAACTCCTGGCTGGTATGACTACAATAAATAAATCAACCCACTTAGTTTGCTTTCAGTCTGGAATACAGTGCTATATTCTGAACAGATTCCTTGCTAAATTAATCAAAGATACTAGCAAAGCTCACTTCTTCCAAGTACGACCGTAGAAGAAGCAATGGCCAAATAGTTCAACAGACTGAACTATACTGTTTCATGTTTCCCTGCTGCTGCCACTGCATGGGGTTGTTCATGGGTTACATTGTGCTAGCTATTATTTGCTTCTTCAAATTTGTAATAAAAGGCAGCCAAAAATACTAGTTTCCAACAAAAGTGCTGTGGAAACAATTGTTGAAGTTGCTTGGAAAATTCATTTGTGAACGGAAGGGCATGATTCACTCTTAAAATGCAACCCATGCTTGCAGAAGCCTCCCCTAAAAAGAAAGCTCAGACACTGGACAAACCACCCAGTGACATCCACTAGCCTGATGCTTAGATATATGATAAACAGCTACAGGTTAAAGTCTATTAAAAACTGCCTGTTCCCCCAGTGCCTGTGTGACCATACCTCTGCATGGTCATTTCAGAGCCTCAGGAAATGATAGCAAGTTGGCCGAGTTTTGGCCCTACCACAGCAGACAGTGTCCATACTGTAATTCAGAAGAACTCCCTACATCAGGACAGCAACCAGACCCTTCTAGAAGGTTACCAAACAAATTCTACTGAGGACATGCACTGCTCTGCAGCTCCTTACGTGTTCTTGTCATCACAGAGAACTGCAGTGCCAAGCTGGAAAACTGATAATTATTTTAGTGAGCTCTTAGCTTTGTGACTGACTCCAATATTTTATGGTACTGATTTTCTACATGCAGAAGATTCCTTAAAAAATCTTACCATGACTTGGGTTCCCCAAAATGCAAGTAATTAATACTGTAGAGATCCATGTCCTCGGTGTGCCAAGCAAAGGAAGTTTTCCACATGCCAAAATACAGGTAAGGAGTATTCACTCCTTCAATGGTTATGCCACTTTCATTCTCCACAATATCCAGGATTGTGTTCAATCTGCCAATATTCCACGCATCTACATGCTTGAAACACAAGCCTCATGTCAAACAAGGATTACAAAGTACAGAATAACACAGCTGAGACTTTGCAAAGGCTTAAGAGATACTTTGCAACAGCACATCACAGAATGACACAGCTCAAGTTGCGAGCTTGTTCGCCTAAACCTAAAGTTTTGCATGGTGGCTTGCACACTGATTGCTTACTGGCCTTTAAGGAGGGGAAAAAAATACCAGTCAAAGTAATGATTACAAAGGAGAAATAATCATGAAGCTACAGCCTTAAGAGAGCAGAGAACAATAGCTGATGTTGATTGAGTTTGAGCTGATGTCTGAACCCTCTTCAACAAAACCACTTTTCATTCCAAATATCTTTTAAAAGAATAAATCATAAGAATTTAGGAGACAAGCAAGCAGAATGCAAATTGTCTTAGGGCAGTTATCATCCTACTACCTAAGGGCTATAGAGCTGTCCCACAAAAATACATACACCAGTGGATACCAAAGCAGCATGTATCCACTGATCTGCCCTTACAACCCTCATAAGCCTTTCAGGACAAAGCAGTGCTTGGGCAATAGTGGTTTTTGCTTCCCCACACTGAAGTGCTAGCAGAGGTCCCTTCCTCTGTCAGCTGCCTACTCCAGAAGCTCAAACTATGCTAAGACTATCATTAACTTGTTCCAAAAGGTAAGAGTCAAATGCCACATTAGTATTTATGGAATGCAATGTACCAGGATAACTGTTACCTGAAAACCAGAACAGTTTCCTTACCTTGTCGTAGAGCGTGCCATTAACGTCAGCCCCGTAGATGGGGGCATTGAACGTAAGATTCTTCCAGTATTTTCGTTCAAGGTCTTCAAAGTCTGTGTACCGGGGTGTGCAGTACCTGAAAAAAACAAGAAAGATACTAAAGACTTTGCAGTCTGATATTTGACAAGTCTGAGCCAATGTTTTCCTCAGAAAGCTACAATAAAAATACCTAATATGTGTTACCAGCCAGAGGAGCAGTGAGAGCAGTCATGGCTCTGTTTCTGTTACACTTTGGAAAGAAGTATCAGGAAGAAAATTACTTTCCCCATTTCTCAGTTTACTTTCATTTTCGCTTTGTGCACTTTTCCGGGGTCACAACAATTTCACCTTCTGGCTAGCTACTTAGAAGCAACAACACAGTCAAAACCAGAAATGATACAAAGAACAACTTAAAAAAAACCCCCAAACAAACCCAAAGTTTTCTGCCACTGTGAAACTAGCAAACCTGCACAGACTCACCATGGTTAAACATGCTCTGTTTACAGCAAAATACCTGCTCTTGATGCTCATTCCCTGCTAACTATATACTGGACTATATGTAGCTCTGGGGGGCCAAATTTAGTCTTAACACCTATTTAATGTGTGTCTATATACATAGATTCCAGACAGTTACATACATAACATAAAACAGTAACTTTCATCAAATTATTCTATTAAACACAACTCTAAAATATCTGGCGTGTACTGCTTTTGAAAACTAAAACAAGCCTTGATGGACTGACTGTAGCTGGCAATTCCAATGCTATTTCTAATTACTGCAAAGGCTTTTTTGCTTTAACTCCTTTTCAAGTGATCTTCATCTCCTTTTTTATGTCATGAACATTCCTTTCTCCACTACTTACTAAGTATTTCAATGGTCTAGCTACTGGAGACAGACAGACAGGAGCCCACAGCACAAACAAAAAGTTCTGTGGCTATTACACACCATCTTGCTGCACAGGTGACAAACGTCCCCATGCAACAGCTGCACAAGCAACCTCAACTGCCTGGGGCATGATGCTCACACTGCTGACCCCAGACCGCACCGAGGACCTGGTCCCCGCGGGGAGCTGTGGATGCTCCATCTCTACAGGTGTTCAAAGCCTGCTTGGATGGGGCCCTCAGCAACCTGCACTTGAGGAAAGAGTCCCTGCCCCTGACAAAGTGGGGACGAGGTGGTATTTAATGCACCTTCCGACCCAAACCATTCCATAACTTAAGTGCCCGAGACCGGCCGTACTTGTCACTGTTGGCGATCCTGCGGAACTCGCGGACCGTCATGGCCTTCTTCTGGATGTTGTACTGCGTGAAGAGCCCGGACTGCCCCGTCACCACCTGCTGGATGGGCGCGGGGATGACGAGCTCGTCGATGTCATCGTAGCACTGCCGCGGCTTCCACTCCTTAGGCGGCACGATCTGCGGGGACACACGGGCCGGGAGCGGCGGCCGGGGACAGCGTCAAACTCGGGGAACTCGGGCCGAGCCCCGGCCGGGGCGCGCCCGCCCCACCGGCGCCGCGGCGTAAACAAAGGGCGGAGGCGGCTGGTGCGCGGCCCGGGGCCGGCGGCGCGGCCTCCGCCCGAGGGGAGAGGGAGTGTCGCACCTTGGCCAGGCCGGCGCGGTGGGCGCCCTGCGACTCCACGTAGGCGATGTAGCGGCTGAAGTCGCGGAACTCCTCCATGGTGGGGCGGAAGGTCATGATGCGCTGCCCCGGGTTGAGGCTCTCCAGCTCCGAGGCCATGATGCCGGGCCGGCCCTGCGCGGAGGAGGCGGGGGTGTCCTTGCGGGGGGCGGGACACCGTGCCCGCCCCGCCCCTCCCGCCCGCCGGCCAATCGCCGCGGGGTCCGCATCGGCCCTCCCTCCTCATTGGCGGAGGCCGCGTGCCCGTCAGGACCCCAGGGCTCGCTCTCCCTCTCACGGCGGAGAACGCCACCGACTCACCCCCTCCTACCGCCCGGCCCGGCCCGGCCGGCGCGGCGGAACCCGAGTCCCCGCCCGCCGTGCTCACGTCGGCAGCGCGTCCCGCTCCTCCGCCACCACCGCCCGATCCTCGTACCTACGTCTGACCGACGTATCCCTCCGCACCACGCTCCCAAAGAATCCTGCGGACCGCCGACGCCACCGCGGCCGTTCCGCTCCGCCCGAACCCCGCCCGGCCGCCCCGCCTCTTCCCCCCGCCGCCGCAGCCAATCGCTGCCCGCTGCCCTCTCCGCAGCCAATAGGAATTCGACGGCCGGCAGGGGCTGGCCGGCGAATCAGGAGGCCGGGCGCGGGGCGGTTGCTAGGCAGGCGGGCCCAGGCAGTTGCTAGGGGGCGTTGGAGCGGGGGCCGCGCCGGGGCTCCCTCAGCCCGCGCAGGCACGGCACCCGCTTCCTTCCCGCATCCCCTCTGTGTCCCGCTCGCTCCCCGCCTCCGGGCCCCGGGCAGTGTCCCCGGGTGAAACCGATCCCGGTCCTGCTGGTGCCCAGCGCGAGGTGGACGCTAACCCCGGGTACGTGGGTGCTGCAGCGAGCGGGTGAGTTTGGGGCGCGGAGCGGTGACACCCAGCAGGCACCTGCCGGCCGAGCACGCGAACCCCGCTAATCACACTCCTACAGCTTCCGTGTGTAAACAAAGCCGGAGTAGAATGTGATGCTTGTCAAAGGTTTGGCAGCGAACGCAGACGGAGGCTGGAGCAGCACCAGGCCCGGCCCACGCCAGGGCGCTCGGCCAGCACCGTCCGGAACCGAGCAAAAGCCGCTGCAGCCTGCGGGTGCTGCCAATGATCCAACACCGTCCGTGTCAGGGACTGGCACCTGGCAGTACGGCTTTATTGAGCGTGTACAGGGCCTTTGAGTGCTTAACACAGCTTGCCTAGGGACACTGACCCCTCCTTGGCTCGGACTGGCTGCGATTTTCACACTCTGCTGTGCTAAATGCATTCTAAATCTCCAAGTGCCACTGAGCAACCTTGAAAGTAAGCACAACGCACCTGAAAAAGTTCATAGCTATCCTCAGAGACCACACTTGTTCCCTCACGCCTAAACAAAGCCCTAAGTTCACTGTTTTTCCTAATACCTGTTTTCTTTGCTGTCATGCTACAGGCAGGCAGCAGCCCCGAAAGGCCTGATAAAACACCCCTCCAACACAGGCTTTCCCTGTCTGCTGCCTCTCTGACCTGCTCAGATCTTGAATTGCCAGGTATATACAGACCAAACCCCCAAAGTGGATTATAGCAGCAGTAGGCACGACACACAGCCTCCTATAAAAAAGCCAGACAACTGTCAGGTAACAGTTTTGAAACAAATTGCATTTCTGGCCTTTCTGGTGGCAGCTGCACTTGTCATCCTTTAGTCAAGAAACACCAACTTTCTATTATCATAGAACCACAGAATGGTTTGAATTGGAAGAGACCTTGAAGATTATCTTGTTCCACACCCCTGCACTGGACAGGGACACCTTCCACTAAACCAGGTTGCTCAAAGTCCCATCCAACCTTGCCTGGAACATTTCCAGGGATGAGGCATCCATAAGTTCTCTGGGCAATCTGTTTCAGTGTCTCACCACCCTTGTAGGGAAGAGTTTCTTCCTTATATCTAATCTAATCTTGACCTCTTTAGAGTTCAAAGCCATTCTCCCTTGTCCTATCACTACAGGCCCTTGTGGATGCCCTGCTCCAGTTCTCTCTTTAGGCACAGGAAATTGTGTAAGGTCTCCCTGGAGCCTTCACTTTTCCAGGGTGAACAACCCCAGCTCTCTCAACCTGTCCTCACAGGAGGGGTGCTCCAGCCCTCTGAGCATCCTTGCGACCCCCTCTGGACCTGCTCCAGCAGGTCTGTGTTATTCCTGTGTTTGGGACCCCAGAGCTGGACACAGAGCTCCAGGTGGGATCTCAAAAGAGAGAAGTAGAGGGGCAGAATCACCTCCCTTGCCCTGCTGCCCTCAGGAGACATGAGTCAGCCTTTTCAAGATGACAAGTGGCAAAGTGTTCCTGTGAGCAGAAACGTGTAGGCACAGAAGATAACCTGTAATTGTTACTGAGGCCTGAGATTGCTTATTATAACTGGCAAAAGGGCAGCAATGAGCTTTTAATTGGAAGGATCAGTATTATTCCTGCCCTCAGAAATGAACCAGGTCAAACAGGAAAAAAAGGAAAAAAGAGGAAAAAAAAGTCACTCTCAACTAGGAAATGTTACAAATGAAGATGGCAATGTTGCTGAGGACAAGAAATTTGAAGACTGTGGGGGAAGGAGTTGCCAAGCTACTGTGCAGAGTCTGCTCAGATTTTTTCAGTGTTACAGCTATTTCTTTTTCCTTATTTAACAAGTATTTTGCCTTTGAAAAACAAAATTTAAAGCAATGGAACCCCAAAGGGATAGTGCTTGGTCAGGATGTTATTTGAAATAGCTGATCTTTAAATGTCTTTTCTAACCCAAACCACTCTATGATCCTGTGAGTTAATATCACTAGGAGGCAAGCCAAGCTTGGGCAGTGCCTGCACAGCTCCTGCTACAACAGCAATGGTACGCATAAAAAATATGAAAGAGCAGAAGGGCACCTCAGTGCCCAGAAATTCACCTTTGACTGGCTGCCATTTAGCTGCTGTCCCACCTGCCAAACTGTGGCCTTTACAGAGCTGCTTATCTGAGGCTGCACTGGGGCTACCTGGTATTAACTAAGGAATGGAAAATTTTCACTGGAGAAAAAAAGGCAGCAATAATACCCCAGCTCCATTGCTTAGTGCAATAATGGTCTGTTTAAAACTCCAAACACAAGAAGCTAAAGTGTCTTACAGCACCATGTCCAGACCATTCCTTCAGATCTGGAGCTCAGTGTGGTACTGATACCAGAGGGTGGGAAAAGTCTCAGGCTGATACCAAAGAAAATTATGCCAAAAAAAAAAAAAAAAAAAAAAAAAGCCAGCTGTGGTAAATCGTTTCTAACTGGGAAAAGCTGAGCAGTGCAGCTCAGGAATGTCAGTACCAAGCCCTGGGAAGAAGCAGGGTGGCCCTGCCTGCAGTGTGGCACAAGCTGTAGTGCTGGCTCAGGGGGCAGATCAGGCTGGCATTGCTGTTGATCCACCATGCACCATGGTTTTTTTGTTCCCCTTTTATTTTGTGAGATACATAGAAAGAATGGGAAATAAATGTTCAAAGAATAAGTGTTTTTAAAATTATATGAGTCCATTCCCTTTGGAGAAGTGTTGGCTTTGTGTGAGCAGCCAGAGGAGTGGACAAAGGGGCTGGAGAAAAGCTCTCAGAGCTGTTTTTGCTGACCTCTGGGAGCCTGTCCCCTTGCCAAGGTGGCACATCCTCACAGTTTGTGCACTGAGCCTCTCCTGGTCTGTGAGGTCAGCATGAGGCTTTGGCCATGTGGCTACCAGCAATAGCCTTGTCTCTGAGGCCTGGGCTCACTCATCTTATTCTTTGTGCATTCCATGCTGAAATTCTTCACCCTTTCTCTGCCTCCTTGTACTTCTACTCAGTCCACAGACAAGCCCACAGGTGGGGAATGAAGTCCAAAGTGTTCCTGGATGAGGAGAAAGAAGGTCCATGCACATGTGCATATCTGTAAGTGTTCTGGCAACTTTGCAACTTTTGGTGAGAATCTCTGCGTTCAAGGCTGTACATGGACTAAAGCTCTGTGCTGCCCGTGTGGCAGTCCTGGTGAGTGCTCAGTGAGTGGCAGAAGCAGTCACCACCTGTAATTTGGCAGCACAAACCGAGCACTGCCGCTGCAGCACAGGCAGGTGCTCACTGCCCATCTCCCAGCTGGCTGGCTGCCAGCACTGAGCGCGGTGCCCTTCCTCCCCAGACACACCCGTGTGTGAGCAGGGGTTCACTTATTTGGCTGTGCCACTCTGCCATCCTGGGCCCCACAGTGATGACAAGCATCCCACTGCCAGCAACCCTGGCACATGCCCCCACACACCTGCACATGTGCTGCCTCACAAGGGCAGGAGCTTGCTTTGCCCTTGGATCTGCATCCCCAGTGAGGCTGCCCAACACTAGGAACAATGAGCCAGGCAAGGGGAAAACATTCCTGCATCTGGCACCTACCCAGGAACTGGTCTGGCCTGGCAGGGAATGCTATGTGTGAGTGAGCTCCAGCAGTCACTGAGGAATCACCCTGGTGCCCATAGCCACACTAGGAAAAGCTCATCAGTCTGCCATGCACTCCCACCCATCATGGACATGCTGGCCAGGGCAGATTTGGCTCCCCTGGGAAGGCTGGAAATACCCCAGGGCCCTGATCCATGTGGTTCTGCCCCTTGCATTGGTTTCCCCTCACACACCTGTGCTGTGTGCAGGTGCTGCTCTCTCCAGGAGCTGACATTTCAGCTTTGCAATGCACACATGGGCAGGGCTGGCCTGGGCTCTCCACACAGAGCAGGCAAGGCTGGCAGCCTGGGCAGGTTTCACACCTGAACAAATGGGTGCTGTTCTGCATCAGGGGCTGTGTGACAGCTTTGCTGCTGAGCACTAACTCTGAATACACAACTGTGCTCAGTGCTACAGAGCAGCGTTGCTGCAGTGTCCAGGAGCGTGCCAATTACTACTATTGCCACCAAAGCCATCACCACTGACCCCTCTCTTTCCTGCACATCCAGCCAGTGCACTCCCCTACAACTGCAGGTGGACAGGAGGTGAGCACACATATGCACAAAGGGAATTGTCACAGCAGGTTTCCAAGCTCCCTGAAGGCACAGGGTCCCTGTAGGAAGTGCAGCACACTCATGGCTGGGACATACCCGTGGGAAAGAACTTACCTGCCAAGGGCTGAGGAGTGTGCCCACTGCTAAAGGGTTCTGTGGCCTCTCCTTATTGCAGAAGAAACAGACAGGAAAGCCAGCTTGTATGAAACCCAATTATTCAAATTTATTAACATCAAGAATTATGCAATGATGCTGTAGATTTTTTTATTAACAAATAGAAAACAGACTGTATACAACAGTGACCCCTACAGCACTATGCATCCACAAGGTAAAAATGAATGTGTCCTCCAACATTACCAACCCTGGATTGCTGATTTCAACGTAGCTTGGATTCTTAACATTCGGAATACATGTGATAATACAATTAGATACCCTTCCACCACCTTTATTCATAACTCAATGCACTCAAAAGAGGGCTGCTCACTCCCCATCTTTAGTGCAAGCGTGATATAATAAGGAGTATTAATATATAGTACCATTAAATTAAGTCCAGTAGTCTTGCCACATTGGTTCATTAGAACATCCTGAAGTAGCGGAAAGTACAATATTCTAGTGACTCTTAACATTTGCAGGATAGCAGAAATTATAGATACACCCAACCTCTGAAGCCATGTGTACTCCCCTCCCCTTCCCTGCAGTACCCTGCTTCCAAAGCGAGATGGTCCAGCTCTGCTGTGGATCAGCTGGGCTTGTGCTCCTTGCCTTTGTCAATGCTCTGACGCACTCCACTGGTGAGAGGTGACAGGATGGCGCTTGCACGCACAGAACCGTGGGGTTAACACAAAGGGCCGTGTCTTGCTCTTTCCATCCCCTCCCTGGGGAACTGTGGGACCCCCTCACTACTCCTGCCCCCTTTCCAGCAAGACACACAAAAAGAGGTTCCAATGCCTGGAGCCCGGGATTTCGGGTCTCTTACAAACAAGGCGACGACAACTCACGTCATATCAGGATCTGCCAATACACACGGTCACTGGATTGGTTGAACACGTATTGTAATAGGACTGAACAGTTTCCAGCTGACAAAGGGACGCTTCTCCAGCGACCCTATATGGCCCTCCCAAACCCAAACCTACTAAGGAAATAATGGGGGGGGAGGGAGAAGACTAAAAAAATAATTGGTAGCTTAGGTCCAGTTCCATGAAATTTCATATTCTACAGAGGATTAAAAAGCCTATGGGGAATGTAGATGGGCAGGAACCACAAGCCAGCTGCTGCGAATTACCAAGGAAGCTGCACTAAAATGGGCAGAACCAGCAGTGACTGGGCTGAAATAAACACAGGGCAGTAAAAAATGTAAAAGCAAAAGGAAATTAAAAAAACAAAACCCAACTCCCAAAGGTTTGGCGGGTCCAGTTCTGCTTGGGCAAAACATTAAGACTTGCAAAAAATAAAAAATAAAGAGAGAGAAGATTATAAAAACCACTAGTAACTATTTTACATGTTTAAAAAAAAGATCCCATTCCACCCACCTAAAGCCTTGCTGTGAAATGCAGTCGGCATGAGAGAGGGTGAGAGATGCACATGAGCAGAAATTCAGCCAGAGACTGGAAATGCTTTTGGAGTCGGATTCCCTCATTTGGCGCTGGGGCTAAGTTCCTAAATGCCGTGGTCAGAACTGGTTGGCGTGGAGGCCTGCGGCCTGGGCAGTACCTCCACCTGTACAGAAGGACTGAGGAATGGGCGGCTCTGGCTCACAGGGACCCGTCTCCACTCCTAGACATCCCCACCGCGACTGGAGGAAAGCACTGTTACGTTGCATAGTGGTCGAAGCTGCCAAGGTACTCCAGTGCGGCTCTGTAGCACAGCTGGTACTGGTCCTGCAAGGCACCAACAAGGGAAACATGAGCAGTGGGGACACAAGGACAGTGGGCTGTGGGGTCCAGCATCCAGAGACATCAGGGCCCTCCCTTCTCCCACAGATCTCCACTGCCACGCACAGGAGGGGAGCTCACCTCTGTCTGCACCATGGCCGGCCGCTGCGTCCGCAAGGTCTTCACCATCTGGAACATGTCCACCACGCCCTCGTAGCGCATCCTCTCCAGCACAATGCTGAGTGTGATGAACACGCCCGTGCGCCCAACCCCGGCACTGCACAGGGAGCAAGAGGGGCTGCTGTGAGTCCTGCCAGCCCCAGAAAGGTTCTGCAGAGCTCCTAGGAGAGGTGCAAGCTGCTCCTGGAGCATAGGGACCTGCTCACTGGGGTGAGGCTGCAGTCCTTACCTGCAGTGCACTGTGATGGGCCCATCCTGCCCAAACTGCTCCTTGGTCTTGTGCACCTGCCCAATGAAGTCGATGAAGCCCTCTCCTGTCTTTGGCACTCCCTGTTCAGGCCAGTCTGTGAACTGGAACTGGCGGATGGTCCGTGACTGGCCATCCTGCAGGGAGAGGGGTGTTAGAAGTGAACCATCAGTGAGGGCCTGATCTCACTCCCCTCAGCACTGGTGCTCTGACCTACTCTCAGACCCCCTGAACCAAGCCAGGTGAAAAGATGCACAGGCCACAGGTGAGCCCAGGCAGATCATTTGCTGCATGTTTGGGACCTGTCTCTGTTCTCTCATGTTCACCCCAGGGTAGCTTAGCTGAGCAGGCCTTTGGGCCCCTACAGAGTCCATTGGGTCAGTGTTTGGGGCCCAACTCCACCCTAGAACAATGTTTATTGTAACACAGGAGTCCTGTGCCCGGTCAGATGCTGCACACACAGACTCTACGTGCAGGGGGACGTGGACCTATGTTAAATGCTTGCTCAAGTGAGCAGCACAGGCAAGGCAGGGTCTGGTGCTGACAAGGATCCCTGAGCTGTTCATGGGGCTGACACAGCTGGCAGGGCAGAAATCTGTGGAGAGAGGAGCAATAGGTGGTACGTAGCAGCCCTTTTTGCCTGCGGTGCAAGGCAGCATTTGCTTTCCCGTTTCTCCAGGAGCTGTTGCATACTCCCTTGACTGGCCTGGGTAGGGCAGAAGCACAAGAGGCAGAGGAGCTGGGGAGCCAGCAGATGCACTCACCCTGGCATCCGTCACCTTGAACTCCCGGAGGATGTACTGTGGCATGTTGTACTCTGCCATGGGGTCCACCACAAAGTACTGGTACCGGGCAGAGCGCTCTGCAGGCCAGTACTGATGGCACTTCTCCTGTGGATGAGCAGCAGGGTAAGACATTAGCACTGACAAGCTGCTGCTCCTCCCTCCCACTCCCTGGGCGCCTATGTGGTTGTGGGGCCACAGGGTCAGCCACCAGACAGAGGGGAGTCACCCAGAGTGAGTGGTGTCAAACACAGACTGGGGTGAACCAAAGACTGTGAGCCCACAGACAGCAGCCCCAGAGCCCCCTTGTCCCCACAGCAGGACTCGTACCCGGCCCATCTCACGCAGCTTTGTCAACATCACCACGATGGTGGAGTCGTGCTCCCAGAGCATCCGCCAGAAATCCTCTGTGGTCTCGGCCAGTGGTCCCTGTGTGGCAATGTAGGCCTTCTGCTGCCTGTGACAAACAAAATGGTGCTCAGAGCGGCTCCTCAGAGATGGGCAGCAGCTGCTTCTGGGGGCTGTGGGCTGGGTGAGCTGGAGGCAGGGCCCCATGGTACCAGGGAGCAAGTCTGACAATCCAGCTGTTGGATGAGCCATGGGCTCTGGGAGAGAGGTGAGCTGGTCCAGCACTTGTCCTCTAAGTGCTCCCCACAGACACAGTAAGCACAGCTTGGAGGATCCAGAAAAACTCTTAGTCCTTGATGGGGTGACGGCATCCCCAGCCCTGCCTCTTGCTGCTTCTTGTCAAGGGCAGGCTTGTCCCCAGCCCTGCCTGTTTTACCCTCTTGGCACCCAGGCCCACCAGCAGGCTGCCAGCACCCACTGGGGCTGGAAAGAGGGACTGTGCTTGGGGATGATCCCAGCAGCACTCCTGTGTTCCTGTACTTTAACTGTCTGCAGTACCTGCCGTCCCTCCCATTGCATGGGAAAACACAGAGCAGCTGAACCAGGTCACCTGGATTACACTCCAGACAGTAACGAGGGCAGTGTGGAAACCATGAATACAGTTTTGTCTGCTTTTCTAAAGCTTCAGAATTTGTTTTTGGTTCCACTGCCAACCAGAGCACCTCTCCTAATTTTCTGTGCCACCTGCCCCAGAATAGCCCCCACCCTGAAGAAAGCCCCCTTGGTGCTCTGGACTCAGCTCTGGCATGCTGGTACTGAGGCTCTCTGAGCTCCCAGCCTGGCACACCCGAGCCCGGGCTGGCTTCACCACTGCGGGGCGCTGGAGCCCGCGGGACCAGGGCTGGCTTCTTCCACCCTGCCTTCCTCCCTCTGTTCTGCCTTCATCCCTCTACTGGTGCTATTTTTAATGGTGCTAAATTAATGAACGTGCTGCAGGGCAGCTGTAACATGCGGGATGCAGACAGGGGCTGCTTCAAGGTGGATTTATAACACATAGTAAAAAACAGGGAATGGGGATGCAGAACGAAGTGAAAAAGCTAATAAAGATGCAGCATCAGTGATATCTGCAGGACCTAAAGCCAATTGATTTGAGATAACCAGAATAATGATGGCTCAAAGGAAGGGATGGGAAGAGATAACAGAACTTGGGGATAGAGTAAGTAGCACATGAAATGGTACCACCTGCTGTGATGGCAGCTCTCTCCCTCCCTCCCTCCGTAGCATCACCAAGAGGCAAAGCCAGTGTTGCTCTCCATCAGCTCTGGAGCCAGGACAGTGGCTGCAGTCCATCTGTCAGACTTAGGCTACAGCCAGGCAGTGGCATTAATGACTGGTGGTGGGTGACTCTGTGCCATACACCCAGGAGGTAGTGGAGGCTCTCTCTGCTCTGTGACAGCTTTTCTCCAGCCCCTTCATCCCTCCCTATTACTCTATCCCACCCTGAGAGAGCCTGGCTTGCTTCAGTTTTCCTGTGTTGGGATGCTCCCAGGGTTGCTCCCCTTTTGCTCCTTGTCCACTCTTGCCTCCACGTAGTCCTTCTCTCTGGGAACTCTTGCTGGGCTCAGCTGCTGGAGCAGCAACAAGGCACAGAGCTGCTGGCCTGGCTGCACCCACATTTGTTCCCTTTGGCAGTGCCTTTTGCATCTGGGAGGTTACCACTCCAAAAGAGGCAGGTAGGCAAAGCTAAGTTGGAAGGGACATGTGCCACATCTATTATTGCATTCCCCACTCCAGAACTGATGATGGTGCACATGAGGGATGATCTTACAGTGATGGCGCACACACAGGTGACAGGAAAAAGCCTTTTATGTGCATAATTGTGATTTGGTTTGGATTATTGTCTAGGGGTCGTTTGGGAAGGGGATGTGGCCACTGGGCTATTCTTCTCTCCTGGCATTTAGCATCTGAGAATGAGATATCAGCAGACAGATACAGAAAACTTAAGCACTACAGCCCCACTAGATCTTAATTTGTCTTTCTAAACTGTGTTCTGGAGAGAGTAACCGGGTGATGGGCTTCCCAGTGTCCAGCACCAGCCCTGCCTGAGGATCCAGACTCCTCCCAAAATCAAGACACGGAACAAGCTTTGAGCTGCTGTCTGGATCAGCCACTCAGTGGAAGTGCACTCCTAACTCTAGCTGCTACAGACAGGTTTGAGTTAGGTACTGTAGATGTAAAACACAAGCCAAGGGATGCCTACCAGCATATCCCATAAAACCTCCACAGGAGCCAACACAGCCTGTCACTCCAGCCATGTGGACATCTGTCTACAGCAACACAAGCCAGCCTGGCAGCCCTCACTCACAGGCAGTCTTCACATATTGTAACTACACACACTGCAGTGTCTGAGAAGATGGAAATAGATAAAATGCAACAAAGTGGTCCCCAGCCCAATTCAGGCGGTCAGGACCAGTCCTTGGGAAAGAGAAGGCAGCTCTGCCTGGGTTTCCAAGCAGGCAGCCAAGCTGGCACTGTCACCCAAGGTAATCCTTACCTGTAGCCATCTATGAAGCTGGCATTGATGTAGTCAGAGCCCTCGACGCCGCGGATGGGCTGCAGGCAGACTCTTGTCAGCTCATACGGCATGATGTTCACGAGGCGGTTCTTGAATTTGTTGCAAGGGAGGTTGGCACTGATGAAACGTGAGGTATGTGCTTTAGAATTGGCCAGCAGCTGAAAGAGGAGGAGACACATCAGATCCCTGCTGGAGATGCAGCAGTCTGGGGGCGGAACTGGGATCCTGGCAGCAGCCATGTAGTGTAGGGGAGACCCAGAGCAGCTCTCTGACACACTGAGCCAAGAAGCTTCGTGCCTCTCTGAGCCAGGGTTGTATGCTTGGTGGCGGCAGGGAAGCAAAGCTTTTCCTCTTCCAACAATATCTTGTTATTTACTTCTCACCCCAGAAGAACCCAAGAAAATGTGAGAATTGTGACAGTTTTAGGTAAAGAAGATATATTTTGGGTTACTGCTGTGAGACATAATCTTTGAGTCCTGTAAACTGGAGTCATGGTAAATGTGTTACTTAGATCTGCTGGCAGATTCAAACAGAAGTCACTCTTCCTTCCCCCAGTTTTTTTTTTTTTTTTTTTCCTTCCCCAAAAGACTGCCTCCAGCATCTCCAGAACCACCCTTCTATCTGTGAGTGGCAAGTTGACCTCAGGAGAGCTCTCTGCAGGAGGACAGAGTTGCTTTCTGGAGAGCAATTCAGCCATGGGAGGCCCTCCCATATCCTGCTCCCCAGGGTTTCCCATGCAGTGGACACTGCCAGGGCACAGAGAGGGGCAATTTACTACTGTTGTCAAGACACCTTTGGAGAAATGGAAGAAAAGTAAAATTTTGTCTTTCTTACAACAGAATTGCTTGAGTTGAGCACAATTCTGTGGCTCTCCTGAGGAGTGTCACTATGAGATAGGAAGCATGTTTTACTGTTCCAACCCCAGGATACCAGCAGCTCTGATAACCACAGGACAGAGCTTCTCAACTATTCCCAGTTTACATGAAAAGTCAATATTTTGCCTCTCCTGCTCCTTTGTCACTTGGAGGGAATCCCCAGGGTGAAGGTGTACTGCTGCAGTTCATTTCACAGCCTGCATGGTCTGCTGCCTCCCTGCGTGAGCTATATTCCCCTGCAAAAGTTCACTGGACTAATGCACCTCATCTGAGAATATGGGCACTTAACAGAGCTCAATTCAGCTCCAAGGCTGTAATAAATATCTGCAGTTGGCATACACAGACACAGGCAGAAAAATGTGGGCTTGGCTTCTTAAAAATGGTGTGCCTTAAAACACTGCCTTCACCAATTCTAAACAGTGAGGCTTGGTGTTGAGGTGGTTAAAAGATTACAGAGCTTAGCACTGACGAAATGAGACCAGAAATGTCTCACATATTTAAATTGGAGCTGTTTCCAGACAAGTTGTTCACAGTAACATCAATTATCACTAACATGATATGAATCTGATTTCAGATGCAGCTCCTGCCGCACAGTGAACCTAGAGCAGAATGTGCTGCTGGGAACTGCACATCCATCTGCCTTTTATATCATCCCCAGAAGCTGCCAATCCAGGGGGGACCACGGCCGACACAAGCTTTACAATTCTAATGTATTTTAAATCACTGCCTACCTGCTTCAGAAACACACAAAAGAATAACTGTCTGTAATGATCCATAGCCCACCTCTCCCAACCCCTGGACGAGCAGCCCGTGGAGCTCTGTGGGCAGAGATGGGGCATTAGGGAAGTGGGGTGCTGGGGCTCTGCCACCAACCTTGAATTCCAGCTCCATTTCAGTGACGCTCTCGCCTGGTGGCACCTGGGTCAGCTTCTGGATGTGGGCGAAGAGGTTGCGCGCGGGCACCTCGGTGTTGCCGCACGTGGCGGCCTCCAGCAAGGCCTCGTGGATGAAGATGTACTGGTCCTCTGTCTGCACCATGTAGTTGCGCTGGGAGCGCATGCACGTCACGTGCCCGTAGATGTCCACGGTCTTCTCGTGCTTCATCCGCTCCAGCATGGCATCGATGACAATGAAGCAGCCGGTTCGGCCTACGCCAGCACTGCAGGAGCAAAGCACACGGTCTGAGATGATACTGTCTCCTAGAGATGTCACACAAGCTCCAACTGTGCTTCACAGATCACCCAGACTTAGGGCACACAAGGGGAGTAAAGGCTGCTCTCTGTGAGCGAAGTCCAAACAAGAAGTGACAGGAGGAGCGAGGGAGAGAATCACTGGAGAATGTGAGAGGCTCCTCAGCCTTTCTGCTGTCCCCCTTTCACTGCTAGAGTGGAAAAGACATGGTGTCACCCTGCTGATCCCTGTGGTGGCTGGCAGCCCCTCCACAAGGGAAGGAGAAATGTGCTTAACAGGCAGGAGAGTGACACACGTGTGTGTGTGAAGTCAGAAGACATGAAGAGCAGGCTGGGCCCTAACACCAGTGAAGTCAGTAATTTCCAGCCTGCTTGTCCCCTAACCTGGGTCACTGTCTCCTCACTCCTAAAATGAGCATGGCCAGCCTGAGAGGGGAAGCAGAAAGCTGAGGTTATGCATCACTGTGCTGAGCCCTTTGCTCAAGCACCAAATGCCTCTCCACAGCTGCTGGACAGGCAGTAGCAAGCCTCAAGCTACTCACTCTGAGAGCACCCTGAAAACAGCAGATACACTGTTGTGACATGTAAACACAGACAGAGGTAGGGAGCTAGGCATTCCCTCATTTATGGTGCAAGTCATATCCTTAACAAGGCTTTAATACAGCTTGTTTGTGTGTTAATTACACCCCACTACCATCTGAAACAGAGCATGAAAGAAGAGCATTAAACACTGCTGGTAAGGCGTATGCTGAAACAGCAATGATGGAGTGGTTTGTTCAGTAACAGTCCCCTCTTGGCTGCTACAAATAAATCTTGGCTGGGTAAGATGCTGAGCCTTAGTAGACTAATATTTTGCCTTAAGAGCTGCCTTTCTACCCTGTGAAAGAGTATGGCTGTAAATACTGCATATGAATGCTCATAGAGGTCACTGCATGCATTTCTGTCAGTGATGTGCATCTGAAGGTACTACCGACTTATGCTGGGCACAGATAATTTAATTTTTAAATGGCACTTGCAGTTTTGCAGGAAAATGTGCTTTCTAAGGCTCTCCATATAGCAGCACTGTTTAATCTGGTACAGCAGTAGAAACACAAATGCCATCACTGTTCTATGGCTGCTGGGCCTGTTCTGCTGCCAGCCCAAGCATGCAGGGCAGGTTATGCTACTATGAAACCTTTCTCACAAGAAGGGGAGACTCCACTTTCAGACAGGTTAAAGCTCCTGCAGCCAGAAGACAAACACAGTCCTACCTGCAGTGGACAACCATGGGCCCAGCATCTGTTGGGTTGCAGGCCTTGACCCGCCGCAGGAAAGCGAGGATTGGGGTGGGGTATTCTGGCACCCCGTGGTCGGGCCAAGCCATGAACTGGAACTGCCGCAGCTCTGTCTTCTCATTGGAGCCATTCTGTCAAAGACAAAGAGGAGTTGTTTTGCCTGAGAACATCTCATCCCAGTGCAGGAACCCACTGATAGGGCAACAACAGCCACAGGCATGCAAAGCTCTGTGTGATGATGCATATACTGGGCATTCACCAGTGAAGATTCGGAGGAAAAACACAGGTTTATTGCAAAGCTCCTATACATACAGATGCTCTGTAGAAAGGCAGTTTTACAGACAACAGAGCATCTCTGCAGGAGTAGAGCAGACTGCAGGGAAGGTGAAAGACTCTTTTCTGCATAACACAGGTTCACTACCTGCATACTCACTGCATGTTCATGGAAAATAGCCACTGGACATGGAAGGGGCTACAGCAGCCAGCTCCCTCCCTGCTCCTCTGCATCATGGTATCCCTGGGCTGGGTGACCAGCCTGTGACTGCAGACTGCCCTGCTCCTCTCTGGGCTTGGCTGAGTGATCTATGCAGCAAGTGGTAGGAACGGCTGTGTGGTTGCTGGGGCCTTCCTGGGGCACGAGTGTGTCCCCCCTGAGCACTGGGCTCCTGGCCCAGACTCAGTCACGCACAGAAGCACTTGCTGCAAAGCCTGTCTGCATTGACACTGCTGCTGGCACTGCCCCCAGGGATTTCCAAACACTAATGAGGAATGCAGCAGGCAGGAGAGAAGGGTTTATGCTCATGTCAGAAATAGCCCCTCCATTTGCATTATTAGTGACAGGAGTGATAAAAATTCACTGCTTCCTATGTTGTCTCTCTAATGGGAGGACAGCTGCTACCTGTACACTCACCAGAGGCAAGAACAGCCCTGTTCCTGGGCCCATCAGAGGAAGCACACAGAAGAGCATCAATTATCCTGGCCAGAGTCCAGTGGTAGCCAGATGCACAACCTGCACCTGATCGCCTCCTGCAGCCCATCTGTGAGACATGGCTCATGCCTGGCCAAGCCAGGTGCAGCCAGTAGCCACTGCCTGTGGGCCATGGGGCACCCTGCAGCCTTGGGAAGCATCTCTGCAATATGTGAAGCAGCAGCAGCAGCAGGCAGTCCCGTACCTTGTACAGCGCGAAGGTGCGCACGGTGTAGGTCGCCAGCTCCACTGTATCCAGCAGGACCACCTGGATCATCCCATAGGTTTCTGTGCCCCGGCTCGGCCAGTACTGGTCACACTTTACCTGCAGGGAGGTGAGGAAAAGGGGTCAGTGATTGGCTGATGGCTGGGGCATCTGGGATGAGGAACAGGCTCTGCCCTTCAAAGGGTAAAGATAGAAATGACTCATTGTGCGGGGAGAGGAGGGGAGGGCTCTAAAACCCAGATTTCCTTCCCCCAGAGTGTCCCAATCCCCAGCAAAAAGGCAGCACCCGCTGGACCCCTTCAAAAGAATAATCTGAGCTAAACTGACCCACAAGGACTATCCAGTCCAACTCTCAAGTGAATGGCCCATATGGGAATTGAACCAATCTTGGTGTTATTAGCACCATGCTCTGACCAACTGAGCTGATCTCAGTGAGTGGCTACTCATTGAAAGAGGGATTTTCCTTTTCCCCTGGAGCCATTGGTGGAAGTGGCAAAGGGGGCAGACCACCAGACAAGAGCAACACCAGATACCAAGACAGTGAGCAGCAATTCCTAGCAGTGATTTGTGCCTGCTGTAGTACTTCTCTGCCTCCTGTTTGGTAAGATGGGCATCTTTGACGCTTTGCCTGGACCACCCCTGCCTGAGCTCCACATGGATGAAGAGAAGGTGGGCTGCTGTGGGATAATGGGAGAAGAACTAGTGCAGCAGGGAGGAGGAAATGGTGGTTTCTGTGGGCACTGCTGTACTCAAAGGGCAGCTGAGGTGAATTAGATGCAGTCTGTATCCCCACCAGCTCCCAGCTACACCAGCCTGGTGTTCTTGACCCACAGCTGTGGCAGGACAGAGCTGAGTCCAGCACAGATCACAGCAACAGGCATTACCTCTCCCATAACATCCACAGTCTCCCACGGTGCCCTGCCAGCATGGCCTTGGGCAGCAGACCACCTTCGAGACAGGTGGGACACAGCCCATGCAGGGCTCCAGCCTGGATGCTGTATCCACCCTCTCTGCCCTGCTGCAGGCTTGAGTGCATTGAGCATCACCAAGCAACACCAACGTGCCCCTGTGACAGGTGGCACATCCCTGAAATTCTACATCTCCCAAGTGTTTCAAAATGGCTCTGCAAGGAACAGATGGCAGCTTAGACACAGACTGTGGCCAAACTATCCCTTCAGCCCCTTCCTGCAGGCAGCACTGTCCCATCATGAAAACACTGCTGCTCCCTAGAAACCTCCTGCCTTGCATCATCCTTATCATCCCTTTCCAACTCTGCAGTCAGGGTACTTTGAGCTACTGGTCACAGCTTTTGTTGCATCCCTCTTGGCAGACAGCCAAACACATCCCCAGGGGCCCATCCCTCTGCCCCCTTCACCTCCCTGCACATCCCTCCCTGCTCACATGCTGCTGCTCTCCTCCTCCTCTTCACAGCTCAGTGTTTTCAAAATACTCCTCCATTTCTTTTTTTTTTTCCTGTGAAGCCCCAAGCTCCCTATTTAATTGGCACCCTCAGCATCCCTGCTTCATCTGGTACCTCGCTCCCCCACCCTGCAGAGCCACAGTGCCTGGCTGACAGGAGGAAGACTTCATTCCCACCCATGTGCACCACAGTGAAAACGGTTTCCCACCCGAGGAGAGAGGAGTGAATGGGAGATCATCTGTGCTTGTCAAGGAATAGTAAACTTCATTATTAGCAGAATGTGTTTACAGGGAATGCGTGGGAAGGGAAACAATAAGCTTAATTAGGAATCAATGAAGTTCTGCCTTTTAATTGAAACCACTTGCAGCAGGGTGGGGCTTGTGAGAGCTGAGAGCCCTCATCCTGCACTCTGGCTCTGGAGTGCAGCAGCCTGGAGTCAGAGGGATGCACCTCTCCCTGCTTTTTGGGTTCTGCTGACAGTAAAGCCTGCCCTGGCAGAAGTGCCTGGAGCAAGGCTGCCTAATGGGGTACTGCAGGTGCCTGTGCAAGCAGAACAGCTCTGCTGCCTCCTGCCCAGGGTCTCCTGCTGCTTGGGCTGCTGTGCTGCCTTGGATCTGTGGCAACATGGCAGGCTCTGCAATAATCTCAGGATTATTATTATTCCTCTTCCTCACTTTGCACAGAGCATTTGGTGCTGACTGGCTGCAGCACCAGCAACTTGGAGGTCACAAACGTTATTTCACAGCTAAACTGATCCCATCCTCATGAGTGGGTGCCACCTGCAGGCTGTCTCCACGAGGTCTGAGTTTGTCTTGCCTGGCTTGGGGACGATGTGACCCTCTCTAAGGGAGAGGAGAGCAGCATGGCATCCTGCAAGTGCTCGGGACAGCTGCTTGCTGTGCTTTGCAGGGGATGTTTCAGGGGAACAGCACAGCCTGTTCCTGTGCCTGAGCCTACACCTCAGGGGACAGCAGTCCCCTCCTGCCACCCACACGCTGCAGGGCTGTGTACTCGAGCACAAAACAAACTTCAGAGGAGTTCCCTGTGTGGGATAATAGCAATGCCTGGGCTGGTAATTGAAAATTATTTATTCATGACCAGATAAGAGTCAGTCACATTTTCTGCCAAATTTACCCATAATGTTTATGCCCCATTTTCAAGCTCTGTAAATTTTATGCTGAAGCCGATGCACTGTGGCACTAAAGCAGATAAGAGATGTTTTCTTCTGGCAGTGCTTGTTTCTCATTAACTTAAGGAGCACAGTAATGTCCTGAACAGCCATTTATTGCAGCTTTGCTGAGTGGCTCCTGTTCCTCCCCTTTGATGCCCTGAGCCCAAGAGCAGCCGGGCACCTCTCTTCAGCTTGAGAGCTGTGCTCTGCCCCCAGCCCTGCTCACAAGCTCCAGATGGCACTGCTGTCAGCAGAAGGGCTGGAGCATCGTGTGGCTTCCAGGCTTCTCTTCCCCAGGGCCCATGAGCACCAGCCTCTTAACACTCCCTCCCGAGGACATGAAATGCCAGGGGACATCACACTCCAGAGAAGGCTGCTTGGTGCTCTGGGCTGGAACAGAACAACCCACGGCACTACTGTGGGAGACTTGGCTCTGCCAGGCTCTAGGGGATAGCCCAGGGTAGGAGAAATCCTGCTTTAATGCCTCTCTCCTGGCAACACAGCCCGGCAGGGACACACCACGCTCGCAGCTTGGGGAAAGCTAATCTACAATGTGTGTTTCTGAACTGCCACCAAATGATTCTGAAACTGATTGTAAAGCTTTGAAGGCAGCTAAATTGCACAATCCAGCCATTTCTATCCTTTATGTGCTTCTCACTTTGTGAAAACATGAAAAAGGGAGGATGATTTAGACCATCAAGCCAGCTAAAATTGCAGACCATAAAAGCTGATGCTCTTTAAAGATTTTTTTTTCCCCTCTGCAGCTCAGGAATCTTTTAAAGCAGTGTCACCCCCACAGGGCTGCCAAGCTGCTGCTGGTCCTGGTTGGCTTATCACAGCAGTGCTGAGGGTGACCTGGGGAGCTCGCCTGGAAAGGCAGCAGAGCCTGCTCTGCAGTGGGCAGCTCTCCATGAGGCCCTGCCGCCCACCCCAGGCTCTGCAGCTGGACACACAGTCCTGTGCCTGTGCCAGTGCCAAAGTGCCTGGGCAAGGGGACTCTCAAGCAAGGTCACCCTTGGGTAATGCTGGGATGCCATGTGACTGCCTGGAGCAGTGCTGTCCCACAGCAGCGTGAGCAGCAGCAGGCAGCAACGCTGCAGGGACCCAAGGGGTTACATCAGATGAAGTTTGAGGTCTCTGGAGCAGAATGAACTGCAAAACAGTGACTCGGGTTGAAAGTTTGGAGCAATGGGCAATGACTGGGATTAGGATCTTCACTGGTCCCTAAAAGGTGTGCTCCCAAGAGAGCTCTAGCCCTCACCAAAAGGGCATGAGGAAAAGCAGAGCAGGAAGGTGGCTAAAAGCAATCTTGCCTTTGAAGATGCTGAAAAAGACTACAAAAACCCTCAGAGAAAATAATCTCCTGCAAGTCCACATCACAGCTCCCCACCAGATCCCTGCTGTGAGGGAATGCCCTGAGACACCTACAGGGTACAGCAAACACATTCAGGGAAGTCCTTGCTGTGGATCACTGTTCAACTCAGGAGTGACCAGGCTTCTCCACTGCCTCTCCTGGCAACCTGCCTGTCCCACAGAGCCAGAGAAACTGCCCACCTCTCATTAGTGCTGGGCATGTGCCAAAGAGGCAGCAGGACACAGGCAGGCAGTGCCAGGGAGCAAATGCAGGGGTCTGGGTCTGGTCAGGTCAGCCTGGAGCCCCTGGGCAGTCTGCCCAATCAGGCAGGCTGCCTAAGATTCTCTGAGGGCTCTGGTCACCTCTTGCCCATAACAAGGACTCAATGTCACCAAAACCCTGATCACACGCACTGTGTTTGGGACAGACAAACAAAATACTGCAGGATAGGATGTGGTGTGCTGGGGGGGAGATAACACACAGCTCAGCAGCACAGACACCTCAGGCAAAGATGAGTCTCTCTGGGGTCAGAGGAAACCTGTTATCTTCAAGAAACATGCACCTTGGAGTGCCTTGCCATAACTAAGAAGCCCAGAAGTTAAGCGAGTCAAGATTCCAGGCATGGATTTATTTGGCAACACAGAAGGGCTTTTCCTTGTTCTTCAAATATATGCCCCATCACTGAAATGTGAAGGCACAAAAATGTCCCCATATAACCCTCAGCTGCAGAGTACAGTTCATCAGAAGCTTCTGATCTTGCTTAGCCCAGAGTGTGCTAATCCCTAAGCCACAGGGCAGGTCAGAATCATTTCCCTGTCACCCTGAGTGGGTGACAGTGGCCATCGGACAGAACAGCCAGGGCTCTGCAGCAGGAAGCACAGTGCAAAGCTGGGGTTGGATCTCTAGAGACAGCTCATCTCCAAGGAATGCTCTTTTTCCCTACAGGCTGAAGGGCATTTGAAGATGTCAGGAAACCCATCAACAATGTCTGTTTTTTGCACATTAGGAAAAGCAGATCTGTTTTGCCATGGTGATTGGTGGCTCCAGCCACTTCCTCCCAGTCAGGGTGGGCTGGGACACCCCTGTGAGCATTTCGGTGCTAAAGCTTTGAAATGGAGGGAGAGCATGCAGGCAAAAGTTTTGACTAAACCCAAACTTGACCATTTCTGCTTCTCAAGAATGAGCTTATTGGGCTAAAAATAATCAGTGCTTCACAGCTTGAGTGCACAAGCCCCTTCTGCTGTTGGCATAGCAACACTAAAATATTCTGCTAGTACAAATGCTCACTGCTAAAATTTTACTTTTAGGAGCAAACTGAATCATGAGAGGCAGAAGCTGCCTCATCCTTGGGCAGGCTTTGCCCAAAGGGTGCATCTGGGTGCAGGAGCACTTGGTCACAGCTTACAAACTCCTGCTTCAGGGGCTGAGTAAGAACCTCTGTCACGAAAACTGTATCATCTGCAGTGAGAGCTCCCACTCCCTCTCCAGCTCTTGCCTTCCTCATGGTCTGCAGGCAGCTTTGCGTTTATTACATCGGAATATCTAATCCTGGCAGTGTAAGCTGATAATTTATACATGTTGTCATTGGACAAGGCACAAATTAGTCTTGTTATTGCAATGAGACCTTGTCAGCCATGCCCCTGTGTTACCAGAAATGCCAGGGCCCTGTCAGGCTGCTGGATGCTGCCAGTCCCACCCAAATATTGCAGCTTGCTTCTGGGGTGGTCCACACTCTCCACCTCAGAGCTTTCCTTTCCCCCCTTTGATGCGATGTGGGCAGGAAAGGATGGGTGCACATGCAGATATGCAGGCAAAACAGAGCTAAACCAGCAGGCCAGCAACAGGAGGGTTTGCCACCCTTTTGCCCCACAGGGACATGCTTACAAGGCATTTGTTGCTGGGCTGCAGGAAGCAGTGAGCCACATCACTGGAGCTGCCCCTCCCAGGGTGCCCTTATGACTTATGCTGTGAAGCGCTCCCATTCCTCCTTTCTTCCCCACAACAGCTCCAGAAAAGAGAGAAAGCACACACTGTACCCTGGACTTCTCCTCCAGCCTGGTCATCATGACTATAGTTGCTGTTCTCTGTTCCCACACCATCCTCCAGAAGTCGCTGAGGGTTTCTGGCAGCGGTCCCTGTGTGGCGATGTAGGCGTTCTGCTTCCGATAGCCATCGATGTAATTGGCATTGATGTAATCACTGCCTGGGACCCCTGCGGGGAGAAAGAGCACAAGAGTTACTGGGGTAAGCCACAGCCCTGGACCTACTGCTCTGCTGGCCCCACAGGCAGGAGAAGAGGCTGGCATGTTCACAAGGCTCTCCTTTATGGGGTGATGTCAGGATCTCTTCCAGGGATCCTGCAAAGCACAGGGATGGTGCCTGAAAAAAAGAAGAATCCTTTATAACTCCCACATTAATGCAACAAGCAGGCAACACCAAAGCAGAGAGACAGCTGCCACATGCACACAAAGGAAAATTCACAGTCAGGAATATTAAGGAGCTCATACGGCCCCAAGCAACTGACTGAAATAATTGTCTTAAATTCACCAGCAATTTGTTATGGTCCTACAGCACCTTTTAAAAATGAGGCTCCTTTATTAGCTTGTCTCTGTTAGCAAGGGATGTCAGGCAAGGATGTTCCCCCATTCTTCCTGCAGGGACAACTATCCCCAAGGAGCCAGAGATCTTCCTCCTACCACCACTGAAACCCTTCAGTGTGAGACCCCTTCTGCTGCTGCTGGCAGAGGCTGCTCCAGCCCACACGAGGCCTCCACCACTTTAAGGAAAGGAATTTTTCGTAAAGGCCTTTAAAATGCAAACACATAGTTACTAAAATAAATTTGGCAAAGCAGAGGCCTGAGGCTGCTTCCAAACTCTGCTCAGCATGGGCTGCCCAGGCTGCAGGGATAGAAAGCAGCAGGAATCTCATTGTCTCCCCAGGAGAGAGCATCTGCATTTCATTAGAGAAAGGAAATAAAGCTGGGGGTCACCCCTCGTCCTTTTGTCCTGGGGAGAACTCCACAGCTCTGATCTCCAGGTCTCAGCAGTCTCCAGCAGACACCAGGTGCTGGCAGCGCTGGGGGCGGCAGCAGCTGGAGTGCAGCACTTGGCTCCTTGGCATGGGCGGCACGGGGCTGGCAGGGTGCTTTGGGAACAGTTCCCAGGAAGGCACAGACACTACTTACAGCAACTGAGTCAGCCTGGAAAGCAGGGATTCCCCCGTGTGCTCACCCCACAGCTGTCTGCCAGGGTTTGCCCATGAGCAGACATGCCAGGCCTTCACACTGCTGCTGCTGGTGCTGAACAGGGCTTGCTGTGAGGGACTGATTGGCTGCCTCTCCTCCTCTTGAAGAGGATGAATAGTGCATTACCATCAGAGAAGGCTTTTCCATCTCCCAAAAAAGGATGCTAGTGACTGGAGGGTCCCCTGTGCACAAAGCCGGGTCTTCCCCAGGCAGGGTGCATTGAATTAGCTGGATCTTCCCCATCCTCCATCAGTGGGCTCAGATCGGGGTGAGCAGCTGGGTGCTGGTTTATAGAACAAGGGAAATGGGTGAGCTTGGGCCCCAGCTCCTCTGTGTGCAACAGGACTAGAAACGTGTATTAGCCCAAACTCCAGGGATGTGGGGCTGGTTCTTGGAGTCATGGGGATCAGTGCTATGGACACCAGGGCCTGATGCTCCCATGGAGGACAGGGATGGATGGAGTCTGATGTCCCAGGGGAAGGAGCACCCCTCACCCTGTGCCACTCTGGGCACTTATTTGGGCCCATATATTGACAAGTCTCAGAGAAAGATACTGGCCCTACGATTGTGTTGGGACAGAGGGTGGCAATGGCACTAACAGTGCCATGCTTCACCATGTAGTGAGGAAGGCAGCTGAAGTCACACAGAGAGGACAGTGGGAGAGGAGGCTGCTGGGACAGACATGTTTGCTGCCAGCAGTACTAAGAAGCAACCACACAGAACACACTGCTCTGAGGACACTAGGGAAGCTTTACAGTGCCCTTTCTCTTCTGGCCAGCCAGAACACACATCTGATTATGCTGATGCTTGGTGGTTTTTTTCCTGCTCAGCTGAGAACACACAAAAAGATGGTCTCCTTGCTACAGTCAGGCTCAGCTGCTTGTTGGGTGCCCAGTGCAGTGACTCTTACCATCGATGGAAGTCAGGATGACACGCGAGTGGTCATAGGCGATCACATTTGCATAGCGGTTTTTCGGTTTATTCACTTCCAGGTTGGAGTTCTCCCAGGTGAACTGCTGCCCAGGATCAATGGACTGTGGAGAGAAGGAGAAGGAAGAAATTGGTAGCGGTTCCAGCACATGGGAGTGCTGCAGCACATGGGATTCAGTCAGGAAATCTGCATTGCCCTGCACACCTTTCCCCAGCCAGACACAGCTTCCATGGGTGTCCACGGCAGTAGGATCAAGCCAGACCACATTGAAAACCAGTTTCCAGTGGCACATGCATCCCACTATCTGCAGGCAAAGCAGTCCCTCACTGGGGCAGCTTACTGCAGATGAGTCTTCATCTCTGCTGCATGCTCATCCTTTCCTCTGGAGCTACTCATCAGCAGAAATTTGGTCTTCTGCCAGGATTCCAGAGAGACCTGACTGCGCAGATCTTGACCTAGCAGTTTTATTAGCTGTTGAACTGCAGCCTCTTGAAATACAGCAAGCCCTGGGTGTCTTGTACCCCAGGAGCTTTTGGTATTAGTGTCCTGCAACACAGCCTGTAAGCATTTGCCAGGGAATAGTCATGAAAATTAATAGGTTACTATCCACTGCTCCAGCTACTTATGCAATGTAAACATCTCTCGTTTGAGTTAATAGAGTGACAAGAAACTATAAACGTGGAGAAGAGACGTGGTTATAAATCTTGGCCTGCACACTATGCAACTGCCTGAAAAGCACACATCCCACTCCCACCTGGAAGCACCCAGGGCTTCTTCCACAAGCCACGTGCTGGTGCACCCAGTCCATGGCTGCTCCATGGCCAGGCAGCCTCTTCCCAAAGCCTTCTCTATTGTCTCAGTGCATGCACAGAGCAAGGTGAACAAGGACCATCCCCAAAGCACCATCCCCTCTGAGATGGGATGTTCTTGTTGTCCGAGAGGCACACGAGACACACAGATAAGACACTGCCTCAAGCAGGGACTTGCTCTGCACATGCAGCCCTGGGCAAGCTGGGGGCAAGCAGCTACACCAGAAATCAGTCATCCCATGAACTCCCTTCCCCCCAGAATTAAAAACACTGTCAAAACCTTAAAATCTTGCTCCAGCTTGGGGTCTCTGAAATTTTGCTGGCCCATGGACAAAACACTGGGGAAATAGGCCAAGGGAAGCACTGCATGCTATGCTCCCTGCAGGCATCTGTGTTCACTGCCTGGAAGAGCCCTGTCAGAAGGTTTCTCAGGCAGTGAAATGCCTGTCAGCTCTGGATCAGCTGTGAGCAAAAGGCTGAGGTGGGAAGCACAGTTCCCTGACTGAGCTGACATGAACAGCTCTCATGGTCCCTCTGCTCAGTTCCACCAACCACCAGCTGTGCACAAAGTGACACCCACTGATGTCCCCTCTGCTCCTGTGCTGTGGAGCAGGCATTTCCCAAGCAACCAGCAGTGGCTGTGGGCACTGGCTTGAGCATGGAGCACAGGTAGTGCCCGCATTGCTGCACCAGCCCTGAGGGCTTTGCAGCACATGCAGGGCACGGCCAGTGCTGCGCCAGGTGGCAGCTGTCTGTGCCCAGGTGTGGCCCAGGCTGCCTGCAGGTAGAGGGGCCAGTGCTGACGAAAAGGCACAGGAGGATGTGACATCACAGCGATGCTAATAGGTAGTTTGGGAAATGTAGGATGTAAATAGACATTTCCTACAGAAAACCTGTAATTTTCTATTATCAGTGTAATAAGCAGGCAGCCGCTGTGCTCAGAGGCGCTGCAGCCAGGATGCTGGGAGTGGAGGCTGCAAGCACCACTTCTGGCTGCAAACACACAGCCTGGCTGCCACAGGCCTTGCACACTCCTCTGCCCAGGCAGACACATCTCAGCACAGCTCACAGCTCTCTGGGTCACTTCATTTCATTCAGGCACCTGTATTTTGCAGGCTGCTCAGGGGATCTGCTCTTTAGATGCTCCCCACTCTCAAGTGTGTGGCAGGGAAGATGCTGCCCACCAATGGTGGGCCTGAACTACACAAGGGGAATGCAGAAATAATCGAAGACATGAAAAAAAAAAGAAAAGAGGAATATAATATGAAAGGACTTTATGTTTTGGAGTAGAGATAAGTAAGTGAGGTTTTGACATCAGTCTGATCAATATGGAGCACAGGGAAGGAGAAGCACAAATAGACAAACTAATGAGGAAAATATGGACCCACCAATGCCTATTAGAAACATAAATAAAACCTGTTTTTCAGAAAGGTGGCCTTAGTCTGCATAGACAGCCCATGAAGAGACTTGACTAGCTGGTGGTGGCTCTGAAGTTATCAGTGAGCATCTTCTTGCTGTGAAGAAGCAACCCAACGAAGCACCAGCTATAATTGCACTCTGTGAACACTCTCAGTGGGCACAGGTGGGTGCTGGAGTGAGCCCTACCCCTGCAGCAGAGGCAAGCAGAGCTCAGTGCAGTTGTTCCTGCTCAATCTATGCTGCAAATCCCTGCCAAAAGGCTGCAGGGCTGACCCAGCTGTGGGGTGCGGAGTGCTTTGCACAGCAAGTCTGTGTCCTGCCACAGCAGAGGAAAGGGTTATTTCCTAGGGGAGGACAAGGCTGCCAAGAGCCTCCAGAATGGAGGAGGAGCATCAAGGTGTTGCCATTAGGGTTAATAGCTTTGATGTGCAATGAGTATGTGCAGAAATGGTCTAATCATCATCAGCCTCTTAAGAGGGCAAACAGGTGAGAAAGTCAGAACTACTACAGCACCTGAGTGCAAAGAGGCTCTAATTAAATACTCCTGCAAATTAGTGACTCATTTAGAAGTAAAATGATTTAATTTAAACTCTGGTGATGAATTAATGTACACCTGTTCCCCCCTTTAAGGCAAACAAATGAGTAAATAAATGGGAGGATGATGGGCTGTTTGGAGTGAGTTGGAGTCCCTACATGGAGCAGTGGTTGGCAAGTCTTGTCCCACCTCTGTACAATGCTCTGCAGCCCCTGTTGCAGTAGCACTGCCTCGTCTCCCCACCTTGCTCCACACCTGCCTTGGCACCAGGAGTCTGCTCCTGTTTCTTTCTGGGGGCTCATGGAATCACTGCTTCATCCCAAAACTTGATCAGAGTAACACTGCCAACAAACACACTCTTCCTAGAAAGCAGAAGGGCTGGGAAATTGGAAGGAAATGAGCCAGGAGGAAACTTAAAAGCACCATGACTTTTGCTTTGCTTTAAAGTGACAGGGAGATGCTGTAAGACAGCAAGTGCAAATTAAGAAAAAGCCCAATTAGTAAAACTCCTCCTTCCCAGCATGGAAGTGCAAGGAACAATTTCACCAAAGCAGTTCAGGGATCCCTGCTGCTACTGCCATAAAGACAGAATCAGACCATTGAAAAAGGATTGGAAAAAGGCTCTTTCCTTGACAGACTCTAGAGCACTTTACAAATGCCTTGCAAACATCCCTGAGTGCCAGTTTGACTCTCATATACAATCCACCTCCGGCTTGCTGCTCCCCTTCCTTAGTGCAGTTCCAAAATCTCTCTGCTTGCCGAGGCCCTGCTGCTGCCTCTGCTGCTGGCAGGCATGGAGAGCCCAGGCAGGCAGTGCCCGGGGCAGCACAGCAGCTCAGGGAGCTGCACAAGGGCACGGGGACAGGAAGATGCACAGGCAGTGAGTGCTTCCTGTCCTCCTGTGAAATCAACCACATTAGCAGGAGCACTGACCACTGTCAATCTGCACCACGCCTCAAATGAGGACATAATGTGCCTCTGAATCAATGGCTGGCAGCACTTCAGCCTTATTATTCTTATTACTGGAACGTGAGCGCCCTGTGCCTGCCAGGCAGCTTCCAATGAGCCATTAAACCAAGGCTCCCTGGGTGCCACCCTGATCCTCCTGGGCTCACTGGCCCCAGGGACCCAAGCACCTCTGCTGCTACCTGACCTGCCTTGCCAGGGCCGCAGGCATGGGAGGTGCAGTGTCCTCAGAGGCTTTATGGGAAATGGAAGTGAATACAGGGTTTGGGCAAACCACCAGTGCTTCTCTCCACAGGAAACTGTGAGGAAAGGTCTGCAGCCTCCCTGCCACACTAGGAAGCAGGAGCACAGTGAAATCTCACACAACCTAAAGATTACTAAGAGCTAACATGCCAGGCAGTGCCACACTGCCAGGCTCTCATCACCTGCTCTGCTATGCTCTGCTCCTGGGGGCCACACAATGGATGGACAAGAGGGGCAATAGCCTCAGGATGCACTTTGGAAAGGAATAAGGAAAAAATCTTCTGGGAAGGTGATGCAGGATCTATGGCACTAAAAGAGAGCAGGAAGCAGTGCTGGTTGGAGCCAGCCTGCCCTGTGTTTGCTAACAGCACCAAAGGGGCCAGCAATGCTCAGCTTGGTGGATCCCACAGCAGGAGTGTGAGATGTGGTGTGTGCGTGCAGACCAGGCAGGGATCCCACCCCGGGAGCACAGGCTGCAGCGTGGGAAGGCGCCCACAGGAGGAGCTCCAACACAGCGGCAGCGCCTGCCACCACCTGCACATCCACAGTCAGGGGCTCAGCCTTCCTTCTACTTATCTAATTCCATTAATCCCACACTGTAAATTCGCTGCAGCTTTCACTGTACACTAAAAATGAAATACTCTCCTGGTGCAGCCAGGCCAGAAGCAGCTGCCAGACCCTTGTGCCCTGCTCCCCAGCTTGCTGCGTGCCTGTGCAGCATGGTGGGGCTGTGCTCTGTGCTCTGCCCTGTGCCAGAGCAGATGGCAGCACTGAACTGTGCCTGCAGACGGCTCAGCTCCCAGCAGCTGCATTTCAGCCTGTCCTGCAGCACCAGGGGTACCAGGAGGTACAGCTGGGACGGCTCCCAGGTGCCAGGGGTGAGGGCTCACCCACAGCTCATCAGCCTGCTCACTGCAGCCAGCCCTCAGCTTGCTCTGTGCTGGCTTTGTCACATGGGCTGCACGGCCAGGCAGGCTGGCACACTGGTGTGAGCAATATTATTTGTTCTCTCACTGTGGGAATAGAGGTCAGATGGCTGTGAGAAATCTTTGCCACCCTTCCTGCCCCCTTCCCAGGCATGTGGGGAGGTGCTGACAGGTCTTGTTTCATGTCACCTGTGTCTAGGTTACCCTGCTATTGCTTGCACAGCCGAGGCAAGTGCCAGACTGATGGCTCTAGGCCAGCTGGCCTCAATGGTTAAAAGTGCTGTTAAATATTTGCTCTCTGCCTGTGGTGCCACTGCTCCTGGAATGTGAGCCATCTATAAACAGCCCTGCACCCCACAGAGATGTTAGGCTGACAGGCTGCTCTACAAAAACACTTAAAATGCAACTATTTCAAAGCACAATCAAACAGCAAATGGGCCTTGGGGGCTCACCTGCCATGCCTTCCTCCCTTGTGTCTCCCTGCTCAGCTGTGCTATGCCCATTCTGGCAGCACCATTATGCCATGGGGAACAGGGGCAGGGCCTTCACTTCTCAAAGCACTGGGTCACCACTCAGCTCTGGGTAAGGTCTGGGGCTCACAGAGCCCCAGGGTGAGCACTGGGACTGTATGAATGCTCACTGCAAATGCAAGCATGTGCTGAGGTGTGGTTCCTGTCTCCTGGGCTCCCACAGGGGCTGCTCCCCTCCCACCTCTGCTCTTTCCACACCCACTCTGCAGATTCCCTTAGTCAGCAGCACACACAGCATGCCTGTCCTGCCCTGCAGCCCTGCTAGCAAAGGGAGCTGCTGCCCTGCCAAACCCACACACACAGGGACCAGGATGAGAGCAGACCTGCTGCCACAGCAGCCCTGCACAGGCTGCTGCTCTCTTCAAACTCAGTCCAGGATTCTTCTCACTGGCATTTCAAATGGGAAATGATTGCACTGATCCCCACATGCCAACGAGGTGCAACCCCTTCTGCTTTTGGGTCCGTCCTAGTGTCAAACACTCTACAACCCTGTCATGTTCAGCAATTTTCTGATGATGAGGAGTCAAACACAGCAGAATCCAGGGGAAAAAAATTATGTGCAACAATCAGCTACTTAATAGCTGCTTCAACATGAGAAGTACAACTGATTGGTGCTCTCAACCAGCCATGATATTCTAAAGAAAGAGAAATGAGAAGAGAAAGGCTCATGAAAGCAGCTAAGAGAATTTATTTAATGCTCATTTTTTCAAAAACAGTTCCCACAGCTCAGTATTATGCTGCAGGCTCTGTTGAGCACAGGCCTAATGTGAGGATGGGAGTGCAGAGACACTGGATCTTGCTGAATCCCCACTGTGCAGCAGAACCACAGCCTGCCTGTGGCACAGTGGACAGCCCTGCTTAACATTTCAGTTGGACTGGTAACAAAAAGCCCAAGGCAGACCGATATGACTGCACACTTTGGCTCCACGGGCAGGACACACATGAGCACACAGGTAACTGCAAGGGAAGCACGTTACCCCTTTAAACATTTCCCAAGTCACAATGTAATGCTGTAGCTCATCTCTCTGGTTCAGACAGTAAATGCAGAGGGAAGCCAAGACCCTGCACCTGGCATCCCAAAGCAAAAAAAGAGCTCTGTGCCTTCCTCAGATACAAGCAGCACACCCTTTGAACTAGCTGGAATTTGTCTCTTACCTTCCCAACACTGAGATCTGCTTTCCCTTTCCTGGCATATATAATCCTACCTTGTGGGCAAATGCTCTGATCTCATCTCATAAATCAGTGTAGGTACGGTGCAGGAAGGGGTGGCCACAGGCACAGGCAGATAACAATTCAAACAGAAGTGATAACACATGCAAAGAACACTTCCCAAATTTATTCCCTCTTTAATACTAGTGGGGGGTTTATTTACAAGTCCCCTGCAGCTCAAGAGGGCTCTGCATATAAGCACAGCAAAACATCATCCTGCCATTCCTGCTCTCATGGCTGCAGAGGAACTTTTCTCAATTTTAAACAGTTGCAACCCAATCACGCAGCCTGGAGAGCGTCAAAAAAGGTGAGGCAGCCCTCAGGTAGGTCAGCCCCTTTCCCTCCACATTCCCTCCCTTTGGCAAGTTGCTCTCAGAGAGGACAGGGCAGGGCTGGAGGGAGCTGGGCTGAGAGAGGTGCAGTGGAGGGGTTCCCCAAGCACCCAGCGCATGCCTGTGTGTGTGAACAGAGGCAGCATCGTGGTGGATGCAGGCAGGACCTACCCAGGGGCTGCACCAGAGACATGGATAACGATGGCAGCACGATCCAGAACTGCAGGCAGGTTTGCAGCTCACGACTGCAGGTCACAGGCACAGAAAGCTCTGTGCAGGAGGGGAGCTTGGACTACTCCAGGGCAGTGGGACACTAGCAGAGTTTCTATGGGCACTGATGCTGGATGGCACAGGCTAATGCCGGCACAGTCCAGTGGGAGATTAGCTGGGGAAAGCAGGAATGAAAACTCACAAGGCATGTTTGCTGGCAGCAGAGGATGGTGCAGAGAGCAAAGCTTTGAACACAGATGGAAGTGAATGGGCACACATACTGCAGACCAAAATACATCAGCCAACTTGGATGGAGTGCTGCCCTCACAGAGCAGAACAAAGTAATCAGTGGCAGTCCAGGTAGGCAGACATGAGCTCCCATTCACTCCTAAGACTTTAACCGTGGTGGCAGCATGGCAGGCTGCTGTGCATTCTCCTGCAAGGCCTTCTCCCTGTACCAGCCACGCTTCAACTGCTCAGGGCGAGTTCTCACCACTGTGGGGCTGGCAGGGAGAGCTGGCAGGCTCCCAGGGCTGGCGTGGGGACTGACCACACAGCATTGCTGCAGGGAAGGCACAGCTCAGCTCTCACCAGGCCCTCTCTGCTGGGGCCCTGGCCAGCACCACTGCACCGTGCTGCCCGTGCCGCTGTCAGCTCACCTCGTACTCCTGGGAGAACTTCAGCCCATCGTTGGCCTTGAGGCGCTCGATGTTGTCAGCCAGGTCGCTCACGGGGATGGGGGGGTGGTCACGCATGCCTGCAAGCAGACAAGGAAGGAGGAGGGAGAGGAGAACAGTTATGGCTCTGCACGGCCAAGGAGGGCTCAGCAGAGCACGGGCACAGCAAACCCCGAGGTGGGCGCAGGCAGACACGTGTGACCATGAAAGCGCCGGCGGGATGGAGGGGAGCTGAGGGCATGCGGCAGTCCCGGGGCGCGGACAGAACACAAAGGTGATGTGCAGGATGGGCATGGCGGGTGAGCATGCTCGGACAGTGCAGCCACGGGCACAGTGAGCAGGCCACGCAGCGGGCAGGGCTCGGCCAGCCCCGGCAGGAACAGGCCGGGACGCGCTGTCACTGCTGTCACCGCGCCTCCCGGGCTCCCGCATGGGCTGCAGTTGAACACACTGGTGCTCCCACTGCCAAGGGCTGATCCTCTTGCTTACCCCTAACAATGGCATTAGCCACAAAGAAACTCTGCCAGACCTGCAGGGAAAACTCTGCAGTGCATGTGCACAGCTTTTTGGGTAGCCAGATGCTGTCACAGTCCCAGGGGCATTAGAGAAGGATGTGAAGGGCCCCACAGAAGAATGGATCATTCCCTGGTAGGACATTGTACAGTGTTCTGAAAGCTGAGGAGCAGCTCTGCCCACAGCTGCATAACTCTTCAGTGATGCTCCAGAGGCAGAGCCTGCTCCAGGGCCCAAAATCCAGCTCCTCTGCGCTGGCTCATGCAAGGCACATGGGCAGGGATGTGCCCTCCAGCAGCTTCTGGGAGGCTGCTGCGAGCTAGGATGTAGCTCAAGCCATGGCAGAAGTCATGCCCTGCCTAAACCAGGGACGCAACATCACAGCTCATCCCGGGCACAGCTAAAGCCCTGCTCAGCAGAAAGGCCCAGAGGAAGGGATCCCACAGATCCCACACATGGGACAGGTACTGCGGGGGTGTGCATGTGGGATTGGGAGGAGCCCTCCTGAGCCCTGGAACTCAGAGCTTAACCACCACAACCTCCTTCTCTGATGCTGAGATGTTGAACTGGCAGGAACGTGATTCTGAAACACGTCATCCAAATCCCAAGGCTCGTGACTCCATCGGCTGCTCTATGGGTTTCCCAGAAACCTCACACGGGTAATGATGATTATTAATAGGCTGAAGCTGTTGACTCACACCCAGGGAGACAGGCTGGAGCACAGCCAGAAGCTTCTCAATTGCTCAGGAGGCTGAACACTGCCACAGATGGCAGTGACGGGCCACAGAGGTGATGGAGCAGTCTCCAGGCTGGGTACACACATTTCACACGGTGGTGACAAGTCACAAGGTGATAACATGGGAGTGTTACCCTCAGACCTCTGCATAAAACATCTGACATCACTGCACACAGCAAGATCCAATCCAACACACACTCATCCTGCCATTGCTCGGCAGTGCACAGCTATCCATGGATGGCCTGAGAACACACAGACAGGTGGAGAAGGAAGTACCCCTATTCTGCCTTGTGCTGAGGTCCTCCTGCAGATGGTCCTGTTTGGCAGTTCACCCATCAGGATTCCCCGAGGTGGCTGAGCAAGCCCTCAAAGGGACAGAGATGATGCTGGTTTTGGCACACACAAATTCCTCACTCATGCCAGATCTCTGAGGCTGTAGCTGAGGAGCAGCCTTTGCAGAGCTGCCACTCACGAGCAACTGAAGGATGAGAACAGTGTGGCACCAAGACAGAAGTGTGGGACAGGAAGGACAAGGAGACTGGAACACAGCCACAGTATGTGCTTCTCCAACACGGTGATGTACGAAGTACAGCAGAGCCATGGACCACAGCAGAGCTGCAGAGCCTCATCTCTGCTGAGAAACACAAGGTGGTTCTCTCCAAACTTGTGTTTTGCCAGCCAGAGAAATGTTGCAGCAACAAAAGAGCTGCAAGAGCAGGTGGGGAGAAAGAGGTGGTTGGAATCCCATTATGGTGAACCTAGAATAACAGCCACTGACAGTGCAGGGCATGATGGAGATTTGTACACACTGCCAGGATTTCCACAAGCTCTTCCAATTGCTCTTGCAAGAGGACAGTGAGCTCACCACGAGGCCAGAAGAGCTCAGAGGTCTCACAATGCCTGCAGGGACACATGGCAAAGCCCTTGGCTCTGTTCCCAGGGGAAGTATTTACCCCACATCTCCCATTCCTGTGTGCATACACAGATGCCTGTACATCCCAGGGCAGGGTGGCCACGCTTTTATGGTTGTTTGAGGATGAACTTGAGCTCAGAAGACAAGTGGTAAGGGGGCACTTTTATCTGCAGGCTGGTACTACTCCATCCAAGCTGCTAGAGCAGTTAAGTGCTTTCTTTGTGCCCGGGATTCTGGTACCCAAACTCAGGCAGTCCAGAGACTTGTCTGTCTGTCATGTGCTCTGTCTGTGACAGAGGTGACCCAGCCTAGGGAAACCAGTTTGCCCAAGGTAGGAAGAGAGTGTGTTCAACCACTGAAGAGCCCCCTTCAATTTGTCCATTTGGGATTTTTAGCTGGTGACTCCCTCCAGAATGGCCAAGGTTATCAGTCCCCATGCAGGGCCAGCTGCAGGCCTGGCACCATGGCAGAGCCTGGCCTACCACTCTGAGGGGGTAGGAGGCTGGAGAGCAGGGAAAGGGCTGCTGCAGAGGCCTCCTGGCAGCCCATGACTGGGGACCTTCCCTTGTGCACTGTCCTGCAGTGAGCTGCTGTAGTGCCGTGCGAGCAGTACCGAGCCTGGCCCCACACATCATGTCAGAAAGTGAATCACTGCCATTTTACAGTCTGCTGTGAGTGAAGGTGATCTTCATGACATTGAAACAAAAAATACAGATATGAGAGAGAAAGGGAAAGAAAAAGCAAAAGGTGTCGAAAGATAAAAACAGGAGTTAAAACTAACTTGAGATATTCGGGCAACAGGGGACACTGGCACCTGCAAAGAAAAGAAATGGGGCAAGAACAGAAATCCCATTAGCCTTTAGTCATCGTTGCAGAGGTTCAGAGATGGAAAGACAACGAGATGAAGATGAAAAGGAAAGCACCATATACCACAGCACTGGGAGCTTCCCTCCAGCACAGGACCAACTGCCTGGCCCTGGGGCTGCGCTGCACCTGGCTGTTACACAGCAGCTGCTGGCTCTGGCCAGTGCTGCCCCTGACACTGGCAAACACCTGGAGCTGCTTGCAAGGCAGTGAGTCCACAGGCCTTCATGTGACACCGAGAGCTCCATTTCTCACTGCACACCACTGGCCCCAGTGCCACGGCCCAGGGAAGGGCCAGCAGATGGCAGGTACAGGGGCACCTGTGCTACTCGGTGGCCAGGGGACAGCACTCAGCCCCAGCCACCTCTGCTCAGTGCCCCTGATCCTCCAGCTCGCTCACAGCCCATCAGCAGCACAACTCAGTCTCCTTTCATGGTGTACTGGGACACTGCCCAGGCCTGTATCCTCTCAGTGACTTGGCACGGCAGTACATTGGTACAGGGTGGCCAGCAGTGGGGAATAACCCTTGTCTGAAGTAAAAACCACAAAAATGAAAAGCTTAATATTTAATAACAGTAGACCAATTAATTATGCATTAAACAAGTTTTCCCTGCTCAGCAAGCTCCAGCAGGGAGACCAACTACCAGGGCTGGTGGCCAGCACCTCTTGTCAATGCATCCTCACAGCACTGCCTCGACCTCCATCGGGTGACAGGGGCAGCAGCTTGGGCCCACTGGGCTTGGTGGCTTTCATGTGCCTCATTAACGAGGACAGGCTCGTCAGGAGTGGAACAGTCACTTCAAGCTGCACAACACCCCCTTCCACTCCTCAGAGACTCACAAGGGTTGCAGGAGGGGAAGGGGAGGAGGACAGAGTGCTGTCTCTTGGTGGGGGAGCAGTGTCTGGCAGTATCCCAGGGTCCTGCTGCTGTCTCGAGTGAACTGCACACTCTGGCTTGGTTTTGTCTCTCCAGAGAGCTCTGCAAACTTAACAAATGAGCAGCATCTTTGGCTTATCCTCACTCACAGACAGGAAAAGGAAATTTCCTGGCACCCTGTCTCTCTGATGGCAGCTTTTGAACCTTGCTACAGGTCTAGCAAGGGACACCCTTGATGCAAACACCCTGACCTCTCTGATGATGGGAGCAAGCCCGACTTGTCACAATTCTTCACACAATGCAAACCACAAGCAGACAGCAAAGATGGCTTTTGTACCCACATGGAGACATGTCACAGAGGCCTGTCCCCATGCACAGCTGTCCCTGTTTAACACTGTGCTTCTCCTCAAGAAGCTGCATGCTGCTGCTGACTGTGTGTGACCCCCTCCCTAGTGCTGCTCCTGGTGATCTGCCTGTTGAGATGTTCTTCCTCTGGCACACATGCCTTCCCTGCTCCCCACAGCATTTTCTTCCCATGCTGTGACATCATCCTGTGTGTGCTGTGACCAATTAATGTGCCAGCTCTGCTGCTGCCCACACGTGACATCTGCCACTGGTTCTGCCTGGGAGATGCACTAACTACAGACCCCTGACAGCTGCCCTGGCACAGAAAAAGATGTGCTGGTGTAGCTCACCCCAGATGTGAGCCAGACTGCTGTGAGTGGCAACAGGAAAGGCTGTTCTTGCCCCCCCTGCCAGACACAGCAGTTTTACATCAGGAAATGGCCTCTTCAAAACTCTCCTATTAGATGAAAGCTCTTAGATGAATGAGCAGCAGGAGGAAAAGGAAAGTAGGTTAGAGACCAGGAGGAGCTGCAAGTTAGAACAGAACTGTATGTGCCTCATTTGCTGCTGAACTGCTCCCTCCAACACAAAAGCCCAAGTGCTCCCTCAGTTCATCTAGGACTTGGACTCTCTGAAAGGCTCTGAACGAGTCAGGGCAGAGCCTGTCTCTGATCACTACAATGACAGGTACTGTGCTTGCGGTGCCATCAGAGACGTGCAGACACAAAGCAGCAGCACAAGACCTTTCTGCAGTGTGAAGTACAGCTGCCTCCATGAGCTGGCAAAGCTACAGCCTGAGGCATCCCAGACCAGTGAAAGCAGCATGCAGAGAATGGCTTTTACTGAACTAACATCCTCTGCACTGAGACCACCATGATCAGCAGAGTCCTTCAGTGGGCCACAGCACTGGCTGCAGAGCACTGTAGTCTGCAGGGAGCTCTTGTCCTGACCCTTAGCTGAGCAGAGCAGGAGAGTCAGCACACCAAAGATCCCAGAATGATGCTGCTGGGGCACCCTCAGCAGTGTAAGAGCTCTGTGTACCTCCTGACTGCCCCAGATGCAGCCCCTGTGGCCAACACCGCACCAGTTGTGCTCAGCACTGAAGCTCAGGTGTGGACACTCCCAACTGCATGGAGGCTCCTCCCAGCTCAGGACAAGTGTAATGAGCTCCACACCGTGTCTGACACACACCACACAACAGACCAGCCCCATCCAGGTTCCCCAGCCTCACGGGCCTGCAGTGACAGGCCCAGGGAGGAGGATTTGCAACCCAGAGAGGAGATACTTGGACATCCTTGGTCTAAAGCCCACTCTGTGTCACTGTGACTGAGAAGGTGTGGATCTCCTGGAGGGTGGGAAGGACTGCACTCTGCCTCTGGGATGGGGACATGGAGAAGGGGAACCAGAGGAAGCAGGATTCAAGGGGATGGGCTGCTCCTTACCTGGAGTCTGGTAGTTGAGCCGCCTCATCTCAACTGGGTCAGATGAGTGGGCCAAGAGTGAGTCCTTCAGGCCGATGGAGTGCTCATCCTTGGAAGAGGGGGAATGTGCCCTTTTCCTGTGGACAGAGAGGGCAGAGACAAGCAGGTGAGTGCTGGCAGAGACTGGCATGAATCACCCTAGGAAGGGGTCTGGGTGCCTGTGTCCCAGACAGTCAGGAGCACCCTGGGGCTCTGGGTAAGTCATATCATCTTCTGTGCCTCCAATTTCCCATCTATGAAACAGGAAAGATTATATATAAGCAATGTCAGATGTTTGATCAGTGAGGCAGTTTTGAAATGTGGTATTCTGCACAGTATTTATTACAGAAAATGCAGATAGATGCAAAATACTGCTTTCTCTTACTGTCTATAGGAACTATTTCCTGTAGTGGAAGGATATAATAAAATTTTTTTTCAAGTATTAGAAATATTTAAATATAGAATGCTGTAATATAATAGTGTAAAGGCTCTTCAGGGTGTGTTTTATTGGGCCATTAATACATGTCTTGAATGGTTGAAGGCACCCAAGGCGTGTATTAATGGAACAATAAAATACAATGTTGTCTCTTCATGCTATATTTATGCCTAAAGCGATGCCACCGCCTCAGGCTCTTACTGGAATTCACAGGCAAAGCAGGGACAGATCCAATCAAAAAGTGGACAAGTGAATATTAAGGAAAATATAATACTGCAAGAAGAGTTTCTGGCGAATCTCTAGGTCCCACTTCTAGCTCTCGATTACAAATATGGTGGGTATACCCAAGGGCTGCAGGAGGGTGTTGGGCAGGAGCAGCACACAGTTCTCTCATCTGAGCCTGTGCTGACCCTGGCACCTGGCCAACAGCCTGAGCATGCAGGAATACACAGAGACTTTGTCTTTTGGCTGCAGTCCCCAGATGGATTTTGCCTGAACCCCTCTGCTGACCTGATGTTTCCTGGAAGAGAGGGAGCTGCAGCACTGCTGCTGTACACAAACGCTAGCACATTTACCAGCCTGCAAATGGCAACAATCAGTCTGTGCTTTGGTCCTCCTTGTGAGGCCCCTGGAAGCACACTGAAGGGCTGCCAGGTTCTGCACAAAGGCAGCTGCATCCCTGGATAATAACGACCCTGAACCATGCATGATCCCAAATGCTCTCACAGGCACAGGGCACTTTCACTTCCATCAGAGGCTGGGCATGCTGGGCTGCCACTAATGAGAGGCACTTAGAGAAGACACGGTGCATCAATCACGAGTGAAACCTGCGTGTGTTCCTTGTGTGGCCCAGCCTGTGAGCTCCATCTGCAGCCTGAGGCTGCAGCAAACACTGGAGCTGTTCATTGGAGAGAACCAGCTTGTGAGTCTCACCCTACTCTGAGGCATCTCAACATCTCAGAAGCCTTCCAGCTGCCCGGACCAAGACAAAAGAGCTGAAGGACTGAGGGCATTGACAGAAAGAATGGAGAATACACAGCCAACAAATAAACCTCCTATCAGGAGCACAGCAGGATGTGCAATGAGCTGCTCTGTACCAGTCCTCAAGCAAACTGGGCCATCTTTTTTGGGGAATGGGCACAGAACATAATTAAACTTTATCTCTGCCTCATTAGCCCAGTCAGGGAAACTTCTAAACCATCCTGCAGATCCCAAGCTACCCACTGCTGCTCAGCTTCAATTCATTCCCATTACAGACTGGGCACTGTGAATTTTACACACAGCTATCTTTGGGAGAAAATGCCTCCTCAGACAGGCTGGACAGCCAAACCACAGCATCACTCTGGGCACATGGGTGGTGCTGAAGAGGACATGCTGCTCTCCCATGGGTGGGGATGCAGCAGGGACACGGGTGCCAGCTCTGGGCACTGCAGGCCAGAGCTTCCTGGTGCACCCACACGACTCTGGGACAAGGCAAAGCTAAGGCAAGGTGGGAATACCTTCTATGGGGCTCTGGCACAGAAATCCCCTCTGGGGTCATTTTCTCTCATTAAAGACAAGCAAACATGCTGTTTCTTACAGTTGTCCAGTATTCCCTCAAAGCTTCCTCATTAGAGACTGCAGGAATGCACATGCATTCTTGAGGGAACAGCTCTCAGTCTGAAGTGACTGAGAAAACAAAGGAGCCCCTATAACTGCTGTTATTGTTGGGGGTTTTTGATTTTTAATTTAATTGCAAAAGCAGTCTGGGAAGTCTTTATGTTGGAACTTCTCCCTGAGAGCTGTGAGAGGCTGGCAACTGCTAGGCCGCTGATACCTTTGAGGAAACAAAGTCTTTGTAAACTCCTAAGGCTGGCATGCTCCACACTCCCAAAAACAAAGATGCCCCTTAGTAGCTTCAGGCTGGATTTTTAAAAAGGGAAATAGACTTGAAATTTTAGGAAAACAAAAACATAAAATGGATTCATACCTTTCTTGCTTACTAGATCCAGGGAAAAGCAGGAACAGAAGAAAGGAGATGATCACTGACACAGAAAGGCACTGACTGCACATGCACAGCACAGCTCCATTTAATCAGACAACAAAGGCAGCTCCCTTCCCCAGCTAGAGAGATATATGTAAATAGAGAGCCCAGGAGGAGCAGAACCTCAGAGCTGAGCTGATAGAGAATGACCTACTGTAATTGAACAGGCTACATGAACACATGCAAATGCAACCCATGGCTCCTCCAGAGGATGAACAATCATCACATGCTGCAGTTACAGCTGGAGCAGGACTGCTCTGACAGGCAGGAGGAGGTGTCTGCTCCCACAGGAGCACAGTGTGAGGGTGGTCCTGATCCAGCAGTCAGGACTGAGAGGCCCTAAGAAAGCTCCACTCTGATTTCAGCCTGGCGCATCCATACCCTGCTCTCACCACCAAGGTCATGCTCTTCAGCCAAAATTCACAGGAGGGAGGGCAGCTCCCACAGATCAAGCAGGCAATTTCTACAGAGAGACAGGACCAGAGAAGTTCCCAAGGCTGCCAATCCAAGTTGTGATGAGAGAGCAGTCAGACCGGCTTTAGGGACAAAGCTGCTCTCTTCTGTCCCACTGTTCATATGCCTCCAGAGCCCACAGCAGCTGTGTCCTGGGGCTGGTGTTAACTCCCTTCTGCAGACCCAGCCCTTCTGCTCTCTTACAAAGGAGCCTTCTGCTGTGCCAGGTAGAGACCTTCCTCCTCCCCATGGCACCAAGGACTGTCTGTCAGAGCTCCCTGTACCTGGAGGTTACAAGGAAGGCCCTGAAGGTCTGTACCTGGAGGTTACAAGGAAGGCCCTGAAGGTGCCAGCACCTCTAGTGCTCCTGCCATAACTGCCATGTCCCAGACTGGATCTCACCTTTTGAAGAGAAGGATGGCAATGACAATGATGATGATCAATATCACAGCCAGGACGGGTCCCATCACCCACAGCATCTCTGGCTCATCCTGCTGCTTCGCTGATGCCACTTCCATCACGATCTCATCCGAGTAGGGGCTGGCTGCATATCTCTTCTGAACACCACAGGCAGGAGAGGGAGAGAAAAGCAAGCATCCGTTAATGCTAAAGCAGCAGCTACATCCCTGAAATGCTGAGGTTTCCCCTTGCTGCTGGCTAGCAGAGAATGGTCACACTGTGGCAACAGTTTCTGCCTGCCCTGACACATTCTGGGTGCCAGCAATTCTGCTGCTGTGAAACATTCCAGTGCCAGCAACTTAAAGGCTGACAAACCCGACCTGGAGGTGCAAAATTCAAGAAGCCCAGCTAAGAGCCCCTTGCCAGCCCTGGACTTTCTTGGAGCCAAATCGCAAGCTTCTGAATCCCAAAGAATTGCACAATGAGGCTGGCTGATGATTCCTAAGTGGTTTACAATACCTGCTGTGCTGATATCAACACATCTCTTCAGGATAGAGTTATATTAGGAAAACCCCTGCTGGGTGAGGCGGGTTTTCTTAAAGGAATGAAATGACAGGAACATTTTCTACCTGATGTCTTTGATAAACAGACCTTAGAAAAAGGCTCATTCGCACAGTTTCCTTTCCCTTCTGCAATGTGGCAGCCCAGTGATTTATAACCTGAAGGGACAGCTTTCCAGCCCCACCAGCTAGACAGAATCAGCAGAGACCCAAACCCTTCCTGTAGAAAAATGACACCACACCTGCTGTTCTGCTGCTGTTTCTAAGGCCTACAGAGCTGTGTTGCATCCTCACAGCGCAGAGCTGCTGGGTCAGAAGGGTTAAATGCTGCAAAAACAAATCCTTTCCACCTATTAGAGAGAGCCAGAGCTATATCAGTTCCGTGCCTGTGGCTTTTGAGCAGCACCTGCTGCCAGGCATTAAGGAGTTAGAAAGCTCTGCTCCTGCCATAGAGAGTTTTGGTCACAGAAGAGGTGCCCGTGGATCTATAAATCTCCTGCTTTAAGGCTGGAGTTTAAACGTGCACTTCATGTCTTCACATATGTGAGGAGAAAAAAAGGAAGAATCAAGCCTGCTGCTGTCACACAAATGCACATCTTGATCTACTCTCACAGGTGCCCTTGATCCCAGCCAGGCTGGTTTCAAACATGTGTGGAGTACAGAAGATGCTCTTATCTGGGACATCCTTCTGGCAGCACGCACTAGTTCAGCATCCCAGCTGCTCTCCTCAGACTTATCAGCAGAGGTGCCACTCTCTGGAAAGAAGTGTGGGGGGTGGTTGCCACTTTGTGAAACCTTTCAGCCCCACAAGAGCCTGTTTCAAAAGCTGAAATAGCTGCCAGCTCCTGGTTCAATGCTGTTCTTAGAGGATGCCTGCACAGGACCACTGCAACCCATCAGACTGTCCCTACACCCCTGAGTCCAGCTCAAACAACAGGGCAGGGAGCCAGCTACAGCTCTGAGCATGGCACAGACAGGAGAGCCTGGGACTCTCCTTTCCTGGGCAAGGGGCTGCTCTGTGTGGGAGCAAAAAGGCTTTGCCTGGGACTGCCCAGGAAGGTCCAGGTGCATTGGTGGGGGAGGGAAGGAGCACACACAAGTGTGCAGCAAGGTCTGACCATCTCCAAAGCTTTGTGTAAGAAGCAGATTCATACTTTTTTCAGACACACTCTGGAGGCATTGCCTTCCAAGGGAAGTCAGATGCAGGAGAGATCAGAAGGACTGTTATCTCAGTGGCATTTCCAAAGGCAGACTCAGAGGTGCAGGTGCCCCTGCTCCCAGAGACAGTGTTTCAATCACATTCCCTCTGCTTTTGAAGAAGGGCAATGTTATGCTCTCCTGCTGACACTTAAGAGAGGAAGCAATTTCAGAGGAGCTGGGTGGGGGAGACAGGGCACAGCCTTGGACAGTGCCTCATGCTCCAAATGAAAGGGAATGTGATGCAGCAGGGGATGCAGAAAGGTGGACTGTAGGAGCAGGGAATATAGGAGGTTTGTAGGAGCTCTGCTGCTGGCTGCTGGCTTAATAGAGGGCTGTGGCAGGTCTATGCTAGTGAGGAGATGATGATTATAGTTGGGATCAACTAGTTAAGGTCACCTCTTCTTGCAAGGGATTGTCAGGATTGTCATCTCAAGGCCTCTGCCTTACCTTGTTGTTAATCTGTGACTCTTCTTCCCTCACCAGTGTGCCCATCTTGCCACTAAAACACGTGAGCTGGATGAGTAATGAAGAACCTGACCAGCCCTAATTAGCCATTACAAGCAACTGAGGCTGAGGAAGGAAGCCACAGCTTGGAATCCAACCAAAGGATTTGGCACTTCTCTGTAATTTCCATTATTTACACACTGGCTGCTGCTACTGCTGCCACCACCACTCCTGCCCTGTGTTTACAGCTGGACACTGATGTCCAGCTCTTGCAGAACTGCTCCTTGCTGATGCTCCTGCATCAGCCCCTCCCTTGCCCAGGCCCTGTGTGCTGCTGCTTTCCAGCAGGGAGACGTGCAGGAGCAGGAATCCCCGCACAGCAGGGAACTCTGCACCTTTGCCCTGCTGATAATCCACTGTGATGGGAAACAGGTTTGCTTCTCCAGGTGTCGTCTCAAAGTGAAATTCTGGGCAGAGAGGCGCCTGCGAGGGCAGGTTTGCAGGGAGAACACCCTGTTCACTGCAGTCACTGTGCAGGGTAGGATTTTGTGGACTGTTTTCTGCAGACACTTGAACCAAAGCAGAATGAGAACCCATCCCAACCATGTGCCAAGCCTGTGAGCACAGCCTGCAAGCCAGAACTGAGCTTGTGCAGAGCGTGTGTGTTGACACTGTCCCTCCACACTCATCTGTTATGCGGAGCACACGGTGCCATTTCCCTCCAAAAACACCATTTATCAAGTCAATTCCCACGGCTGCCTCCGCTCCTTCAGGCCAGCCATGCAGCCTCCCTCCTTCCTTCACAGAAAATGCTGTCATCCTGCCTTGCAGCAATTGCTCACCCTGCCTGCACCAAGCCCGGCCCAGCTCTGCCAGGACAGGCTGTGTTGTGTCCCCAGAAGGTCCTTACCGTGTCCCCATCCTCCCTGCCTGCATTGAGCCCAGCTCAGCTCTGCCAGGACAGGCTGTGTTGTGTCCCCAGAAGGTCCTTACCGTGTCCCCATCCTCCAGCGAGGCCAGCACGAAGCAGCGATAGCTCAGGTCCTGGGACAGAGGCTTGTTGTAGAAACCTTTGTAGTTCTTCTCATCCCCCAGGGTGAAGGTCTCAGGCAGCACATCCACTTGAGCAGCAATGTAGGGCTTCAGTCTGTCTGCCTGGCGCCGCTGCCGCCTGCTCTGGCTCCCCTGGCTGATGGCCTCCAGCAGCTGGGGACAGACAAAGCGCCATCACTGCTGCGGACAGCATGGCACCACCTCACACTGCCACCTCCCTGGTGAGGCACTCGGCAGGGTGAAGGGAAGGAGGAGAAGGTAACTGGGTTTGGTTTGTATCTGGTGGTACTAAGGAGCCAGAGGCAAGGATTATCCATTTAGGCACTGCTGGGCCATCTGTCACAGAACCTCACTGCAAGAACCTCCACTAGGATCTCAGCTTTGGAAGTGTCCTGAGTCCTGGGAAGCTGATAGGGCTGAGACAGCTTGGCTGTGACTGTCCCCCTGAGTCATGTATCCCAATGGGGTGTGGTAGAACCAAGCCATGTTCTGTGGCCTAATTATTGGTCTGGACAGCAACTCACACTCTCTACAGACACTGGATGTGAATTGCAGCTGATGGTAATGTTCAGGGAAAAAGTGACATTTGCTGTGTCTTTTCCTTCTGCTAGTGCCCCTGTATCTCACCTGCTGCTGTGCTGCAGGCAGAGCTTTGTTTAAACCACACAGAATGGTAACAGATTCCATTCAATGTTCAGAGTAAAAATGGCAAATTTCATAGCCACAAGTTAATGAAAAAGGATACAACGCACAAAAATCCAATTGCACTGCTAAGAATGACTCTCAAATTGTTAAAGATCTTTTTTTCCAATTCATAAAAATGAACATTGAGTTTGGAAGAGAAATTCTAATTCAAAGGGAAGAAGGAGGGATGAAATACATTTCTCACAGAAATTTATCAAGGCAACATTGTCAGAGCAGATGGGGAACACCAGAGGGTTAGGGATGGTGATGTGCACACAAAGTCACACTGTTGAGCTGGACTTACTCCCCCTGAGGAGGAGAAGCTGGGTAAGAAGCTCCTTACTCTTTCCCCTTGATAGTCCATCCTTGTCCTCTTTCAGAACTCACATAGAAGCAATTTAGGAAAACTGTACCTTGTCATTACAGTATCACCAGAAAAAAAAAAAAAAAGAAATAAAAAAGAGGCTGGAGAAATCTTAGTTTCACAAATGTCACTGTAATCCCAAGGGGAAAAAGCAGAAAGATAGTTTTTGGAGTGTGGAATTTGCTTCCTACACCCATCTCTTGAATCTGGCTGAGATTACAGCTGAGCTCTTTGGAGCAGAATGTGCAGCTCTATGTGCATGTACACAAAACCACAGAGCTCTAATTGTGGTTAAGGTTGCTGGAGGCTTCTGTCACTTATACATGTAATGCACAGCAAAAGACTGCATCAGAAAACTGCTAGGCCTGCAAAGTTCAGATCCTGAAAAATTAGAAAATTAATACTGCCTGTGCAAAATTAATTCAGCTGTCTTATGTACATGCATTGTGCTGCACCCCTGACTGCAGAGTCACAGACTATCTTTTCTGTAGGTCCTGCTTTGTTCAATACACAGGACAGACAGTGCTTAATCAAAGAGCAGATATTCCACATTTTGTTTTCTTCTTTGCATTATGCAGCCTGAGGCCTTGTTTATTGCTTACTATTCAAATCCAGCTCTGAAGACAAAATTAATAATTTCCTCATGGGCTTTTCTATGGTGCTGATCACTATACTATTACAAGCTCTTCACAAACATTAATGATCTTATCTTCCAAACACCCATATGAGTCAAGATAAAAGTGATTATCCCAATTTTACAGATGAAGAACAGAAATACTGAAACATTAATGTAAAAAAAATCCACTAAATTTGAATGTCAAATTGAAAAGACATCAGCTTGTTTTGTTTTTTGAGAAAACTTAGTATTTTCTTTATAGCACTGACTATATCCAGCTCCTATTGACTTTCTCTGCAGCTGAGGATGCTTAGGCTTTGCAAATGAGAGCTCCAGCATCTCAAACTGAGCACTCAAAAACATCACATATGCAAGACACTGGCTGCTAATGAAAATTTTGGCTTAAATAATTCGCCTGAGGCTGGGTAAGACAGAGACAGAAACTATTTCTTGCCATAGCTTTCAACCACCTAAAGCTGAAAACCAAGGCAACCTTCCTCATGCTGGTCCTCTTTTCCTTGTGGCATCTGTGATGCTGGAAAACTTCTGCAATGAAAATATGCAGGGTGATGGTTCTCCATCACACAGCTGTGCTTCACTTGCAGAACAGAACCACAAATACAACTGTGGAGCTGGAACCTCACAAGAATGACTGTGTGGTCATGTAAATAAAGCCAAGGGCTGACTTGCAGCTTCTGGGTGTTTGTCATTTCTGAGTGCTTCAAGCTTGCATCTCATTGTTATCTCAATGGATCTTTCTGTGTGTGACTTCTTGGAATTTTTCCTTTACACTTTGGGGGTGGTGGTGTGTGTGGGGAAGAAAGAGCCCACAAAGCCCTTGTGTGGGAGTCCCCTGACACCTGCACATGCTCCATGCCTTGGGTGTCAGAGCACTCCTGGCACAGCACAAGCTGCATCTTGGGGTAATGGCTGGTGAAAGCCCAAAGCCTTTAACAAGCAGGTGTGAAGGGAGCTTTGTGGGTTTTGTTAGATACAAGAATGAACTCTTTATCTACACTGCAGGCTTAGGTCCTGTCCAGAGAGGGAAAAGCCTCCTGAGAAAAAAAGCTTAATAAACTGAAACCAATAGTTTTCTCTTCTAGCTTGTTTTAAATATCAGCATGGTCATTTCATCCAAAAAAGGCTGCAAGGACTGTACAACCTGTAACAGGATCTGACCAGAGCTCTGAGACACTCAAGTGCAGTCTCCTAAGGGGGCACATTCTGGGAGGTGGCTCCTCCTTAGCTTGACTCCAGCCTCCTTCCTACGTAGTGTCAGGAAAAAAGGCTGAGGGGGCACCCATCCCACAGCCCCTATACCTGATGTGCAGCCTGCACCTGTGTTATGGCATCCTTGCTGCTGCCAGGAGGCCTGGGCAAAGTGTGCTGGGCTCTTTGGGAACCACTTCCAGCACAGCGACTGCTGCAGGCTCCTACCTGGTCCAGCTCCATCTCATCAGGCGTCCGCCACCGAGCAGTCAGGGTGCTGGTGCTCTGGTCTGCTGGCACAACCACGATGTAGTACCACCTGGGAAGGAAGGAAGGAAGTGTAAACACTGGACCCTGAACCATCTCAGGCTCCCTGACCACTGGCAGATCTCCCAGTGGTGTCCCTGACCATCTGGCAGGTCACCAAATAATGTGTGCCATATGACTCAAGGATGACCTACTCCCTTCCCTGGCCTTTGAACAGCAGAAGAGCTCAGTAAGGAAAAGGCTGGTTTCCAGCTGCACCAGAGAAGAGAATACTGCCATTACCACTCATTAGGATAATGAAGATCTACAGACTGGGTTCCAGAGGGTGGTGTAGGAGCTGTGAGAAGGACATTTATATAATCGGATTGTAGCAAGAACCCTGGGGAAATTGTGCTTCAGCTCAAGGATACCACAGTAACGAATAAGACTTCCACAAACTCGCTTTTTTAATCTCCTTGAGGCTTTAGGCATTATTTATTTAAAGGATATTATACAGTGTCAGAGAAAGTCCCTCCTGATCCTCAACTGTATTTTTGCCGGTAGCATCTGGAATATACCCACCAGGGTGAGGGCAAACTGTCAGAGAATTGTCTTAATTTTATTACACATCAATATTTGTTCAGAAAAAGCCAAGACCATGATCCATAATGTGGGTAAATGCCTGCCTCTGTACCACAGCCTGCTTGGAAATTCACTCCCAGGTTACAAAATCCACATGTTGGCAGAGGTCTGCCCTGCCTTTCTCTCCCCACCCCTAGCCCCCCACCCTGCCTTCTCCTCCCAGGAATGGCACCTACCGAACTGGCACAGTGGTCTGCACTTTGGGAAGAGTTAGTGTGAATTTTCCTTCCTGTATGTACTTGTTTGTGGCGATGGGTTTGCTTTGCAGGACATCAGGAGCAGTGCGGATTGAGACGAGGTGCTGGAGCCCCCCTGCACTGCTCCCACGGTTCATTAGCACAAAGGAATAGTCTGTGTCTGGCTGGAGGTCACTTATGAGCTTCTTCATCGAGTGGCCATCCACCTCCACACTCTGGCTATTGTAGAGAATCTGAAACAGGAAAAGGACATGTTCATGCAGCTGACAGCTGCTGCTGCAAACTCACACTGAAAATAGCAGCGCTAGAGATGACAGTCTGGCTCTGGGCCCTCCCTCAGGTGGTTTGGCTACTGTACGCTTTGTAAACAGCCATAAATCTTTAGCTAAAGAAGAGCAACCCCCAGCAGAGGGTGGGTGAGCTGTGGTCCCTGTGCCTCGCAGTGATGGTGCACAGAGGGGTCATCTCAGCCTGGGTGGCCAGGCCAGCAGTGAGGCCGGTGGTGCCACATGCACTGCTTTTAGCACCTACCTGGGGGAGGAATCCAGATGGCTGTGCCTTGCCCCCATGTGGAAATGAATGGATCTTTGTTTCCTGTCTCATGAGGCTTGTGGTGTAAAATCCTGTCTGCTTTAAATTGGTGTCACTCCCATGTCTGCCAGCTGATGCCTGGTTGAATGCTTCAGGCAGATCATCCCCCTCCCAGCAAGGTGACCGGGGGGTTACACGCCTCACCAATGATCTGACAAATCCGGCACAGGGCTCACAAATTGGTACCCAGGATGGCGGCTCTGCAGGTGTGACACCCTGTCGCCATGGCAACAGATGCTGGCGCCACAGCCGTGGGCAGGAGGTCGGAGCTGCTCTTCCCCGCCGTGCCTGCAGTGAGGGCTGTGGGCAGGGCAGGGCAGAGCTGCTGCTGGCTGGGGGCAGCCCCCACACACAGCCTCCCCCTGTGGACCCCTCAGCTAGCAACATTCCTCAATGCCCCGTTGCAGATATGCAGGACCCCCACCTCCCCCCGGGCACAGCAGCCATGGGCACTGCTGGATTAGCTGCACCCAGCAGCCCATCTGCACTGGGAACCTTAATCCTGATCCTGCTGGAACAACTCCTTACCCCAAAACCCTGGGTGCTGCCTCTGCAAAGCAAGAACTCCCACAGTTCCCAGAGACAGAGACCAATGGGGTGTACACAGCTAGAGAAGCCACAGGTTGTGTCCCAGGTGTGAAAAACCAGCACGTTTCTTTGCACCAGGTGACTGCCCAGCATGGCAGGGGAGTGCTGGATTTCTGACAGTGGTGCAGAGACAGCATGCCAAAGCCTGGCAATGGTAGAGCTGGAGCATGTTAAACCATGCCAGTTACTAGGTGTTACAGGCAGAGACCCCATGGTAAAATGTGCTTGTTTCAACAGTGGCCTTGAAAGAGAGAGAAGACAGCTCTGTGGAAGATTAATTACTTGAAATAATTTTTCACCAGCTGAGCCCGCCATTCAGGCTGATGCCAGCAGCAAGGGGGGGACCAAACCTTCCTTCAAGTCCCCTTTTCAGCAGGTGGCTGAACTCTACAGAAAGCTGCCAGCATTCTAGGACAAGGGCAGCTGATTAGCACTGCTCTAATGTTCAGTGTTGGAGCTGGAAGGAAAAGAGAGGTCCTGGAAAGAGATCTGAAGGACAGCGGAGCACAAGGACCTGGCTAGGCCTAGAATTTGCAGCTCAGCTTTTGTGTTATCCAAACAGCAACACCCACAGCATGCTTCAATCCTCTCCATGTCACTTTGCATGGAGATCAGGATAGGAAAAGAGCTCCAGCTTTTTTGCTCTTGAGAAAAGACTCCTAACAGGAAACAGCAGCAGAGAGAAGGCAGCTATGGAGAAGAGATGCAGTCAATCTCATTTGTTGACGTGCTTCAGTTTTCAGGAATGGACTGTGAAAGTAAGCACCAAGTAACTAAAGTAACAGGTGTGCAGGGACAAAGGCCCTGCTGCTGCTCCACATATGAGAAAGGCTGTCAAAGGTGGCATAGTAGAACAGCCAGAGAATTGTTTTCTGTTGTGACTCCTCTTGATAGTATTTTCTCCCAGGTTTTAATTCCTTTCTCCAAAGACGTGCATCAGCTGAGTGCTAAAATGAGTGAAAAATCAAAATGAAGAAATGCTTCTTGCAGCACTGGAATCAGATATGTAGTTGCTCTGACACAGAAGTCTGTACACCAAAGACAGGACTACTCGACCTCAAATCATCTTAGCAGCTTTGCTGTCTGGACCAGCACCACCCCTTCCAGTGACACTGCAACAGTACAGGTCTGGATACACCAGGTGCCTGTAAGCCAGGGCATGTTCTGGGAAGCAGCAAGACCTCTCTTTCATGTGCTCCCACACAGATTTGAACAAAATCAAACTTCCAACATTAAAAGTTATGCTGAAAGGATGATAAGCCCACAGAGTTCTGCTGCCTCTTGGATAAGATTTCTCATTACGAATTCTTCCCTAATAAAGGCATCACCAACTGCTTCTCAGTGTGCTCTAGGGAAGACACCCACCAACTGCCTGCACATGAGCATGTGCTGGGGACAGAGCCATTTTCCTAGAGCAAGAGGAGGCAGAAGAGATGGTAAGCATTTCAGTTCTGAGTTTCCCTGCCTGCTCTGCACTGTAACTGGCAAAGACACAGCCTCTGAATCTAAGTGCTAACACCAGATGATGATTTTTATTGCCATGCACAGGAGTTTGCATCCAAAGACAGTGAAATTGGCATTTGCAATGCTTTCCTGAAGCATTCTCTGCCATCCCTCCTTTTCACAGCTGCTGCAGCAGTTTCACGTCCCTTTACTTGCCACAACACATTGTCTTCTCAGATGTTATGCACCATTAGTTAAGGCCTCTACGTAAACCTTACACCATTGTAAGGGCTCAGAGACAGTCATCCATGTGCAGCTGGAAGATGCCTGGCAGGTCAGGCAGGAATGCTATTTAGAGGTTGCATCATGGCCCACTGGTAACTACCAGAGTCAGCAGCAAATCTGGCCCAAGGGCTCTGAACTGCCAAACAGTGCTGACTAGCCCACAGATTGCTGTAAAATGTCATCTCTGCTGCTCCTACCTAGAGGAGAAGATTTGCAAAGCTAGGTGGGTCCAAATGTCACTGCTGAAGTTCTCATATTTGATTTCAAGGCAGTACAGAATGTATTGAACTAAAAGATGAAAAGACACATAGTGTGCAACACTGGGAAAGATAACAACTCGATGGAAAAGTAGACAAGGCTGGAGTATTTGCAGGCAGGAGTAATTACTACATTCTATGGGACACACTGTGAGAAAGCACAGCCCAGCATCCTCAGGGGTTATTTCCAAACCTAGATCATTATAATTTTCAAAAGGCACTGTTCCTTCTGCCCATTTCTAAAATACCTTGTAATGCTGCCTTTAACCAATATATCCTCTGTCCCACACTTAAGTTGAAGAATGTATCTCAGGAAAATGCCCTTTCCCCAAGGAGAAGGTTGTATCTATCTTGCACTTTCCAAGAAAGCTCCAGAACAGCCTTCTGCAGGTGGAATAAAAAAAAGGAATAGTGACTCTGCTCCACCACAACTGCTGGGCAACATTTTACAAGGAATTTATCTCTTGGACCAGAAGAAGCTGTGAAAATTCCCCAAAGAGATCTCAAAACTTCATTATTGATTTGGCAGCAATGAAAAATCTTAAGGTCTCAGTTCATTCTCTAATAAAAAAAGCATCAGTCCTGCCTGCGCCTCACTATTCATTGTCGGAACAATATCTACTTTAATTAAATCTGTTAAAGTAGAATATGACACCCTTTGGGACATAGATTTAGCATGAGACTGTTTATCAAGTGTAGATAATACTAATTGTTCCCATGGAGATTTATCTGCTGTGCTAGTTACAGTATTAGGCTCTGGCCTCAGCCTCCCATGTGCCTGAATTGGAGGAGAGAGGTGAACCTTGTTTATAAAAACACAGAATCCTGAAGGTTAAGGATTTCTTTCAACTGGCACAATCAACGAGTTAGAGCTGACCCTCAGCTCCTGGCCTTGACTCACGTGTGCCTGCAAGTCTGGGAATATTCATAAAAAGAAGGCACTATTAGAGAAATATCCTTCGAACACTCTGGTTTGCATGACTGCTCTTAGCTAACAAGTGGCTAATGCCATCTCCCATTTCACCTGAGGGTCAACCCACAGCAGGGGCAGCCCCTGAGTCACCTTGTGATAGCAATCACAGCTATGCAGCCAGGAGAGGAGACAGACAGGGCATCAGCATTACATCCCTGGCTCCAGCCACTCCCATCCCTGTGTGGTAGGAATGCTCCCAGGGTCACAGTGTCCCTCTCCAGCACTACACTGTCAGACAGCAGTGTGGGCTTTGGGCCATGAGACAAGGCAAAATGCAGCACACTGGCTCTGCAGCACAGTGCCAAGTAACAGGCTCTGTGAAGTTCCTTGCAGCCAGACATCTGAACACTGATCCTAATGCGCCCTACATCTGGGAGAGCTTTGAATACCACAAGGTCTTCACAAAAGCCTTGTCTGCTTCAGCTAAACTGTATGTTAACAAGTGCCTGCTATTGATCAAGGTAATTCAGCTTCAGGGTTTAAACAAGGAGAGTTAGTAACAAGGAAGGGGAGGTACTCACACACTTTGATGTGCATGCAGTTCAAGATTTCCCCTCATTCCCCTGGCCATGGATCCCCCCCAGCTCATGCAGGCCTTGTATTTGCACTTCAGGCACACATGGCAGGGGGCAAGGAGAAAGAGAAGTCACACTGCTTCTGCCCCAGCACCTTTGCAGAGGCAGCAGATTGGTGCTGAAACTGGGAAGGTTATCTTCAATGATGTGACATGTTGGTCTTGTTTCTTAAAGGAGAGAAACTGCACTGAGATCTACACACTCCAGTCTTTTACCCACATAAGTGACAAGTACTGGGGGTCAGACAAGAGCAGGAAGGCAGGGTCATCAGTGTTGTCTGCAGTCTGCTGGATGACACCACATCCTGAACTGTACTGGTGAAAACAGAGCAGCATTCCTGCAGAGTTCTCTCTGTACTGACTCATTTTGTGCTGCTCACACTTCAAGACCTTCAGGAAGTTTGATGATGCTTCTTCCCTTCACTCCCTGAGATAATGATACTCTGAAGTAACTCCTGAAGGTGATAGGGATGTTTGAGACAGGACTTGTAAAAGGAGTTAGTTTTATTCACTAGCTGCTAATTTCTTGTGATTAAATCAAATTTATAACTTTTCACACCTCAGCTCCATGGACAAGCTTGTGTGACCACCATCATGGAACTACAATGGTGAGCCTGACCAACAGGACCCAGCTGATGCTGCTATTCACTGTCCTGCTCACTACTACATGGAGCTCCCTGCCCTCCAAATCCCACCCTTACCTTAAAAGGCACTGCAGATTTATAGGAGTCAGGCACTTCCCAGCTCAGCAACACAGATGTTTTCATGACGGCATTGACACGGAAGTTCTTAGCAAACACTGGAATGAAAAACAAGGTATTTGAGCACTGCAAAGCCAAGTCAGGAGGGAGCCAGGCGGCAGCTTGACTCCAAATCTCTTTGTCTAACTCAGCAGCAGAGGTCAAAGAGTTCAGCTACAGCAGAGAAGTAAGAAATGAGGAGAAGAGAGCAGCAGCCTTTTACCAAATCTACAGTCTCTGGAGGAGTTCTGCTTTTTGATTACACTTTTCAGCATCACACAAAGGAAGTTGTAGGCTGAGCTGCAGCCTTTCTCTATCCCCACTCCACTCACACTCCCTTGGCCCTTTGTCATGATCAACAGCAGGGTAACTCAGGTACTGGATCTGCAGATGATCCTACTCAGCCACCTGCTCCAGTTCAAGCAAGAGCCTTTCATGTACAGATAAAACATCCAAGTGTCCCTGTGGATGCAATGAAGGTACCACCAACGCCCCTCTCCCCCCAAATGGCAACTCTAGAAAATCTTTGCTGAGCTTTCCCTCATTGAAATAGTTTTAGACTGGGAAGCCACACAGTACCTGATCACACCAGTCAGAGCAGAAGGGAGCGAAGCCTCATGAACCAAAGCAAAGGTCCCTGTCCTGGAGGCAGAGCTTCCTGCTGGGGTTTGTTAGAGGGGCACTTACCTTGCTCTACAGGCATGGTCCGGGACTGGATGCTGGGGCTGAGTGGCCCAGCCCCCTTATTGGTGCGGGCCCTCACTTTGATGTCGTAAGTGGTATCAGGTTTCAAATTTGTCAAAGTGATACTCGTGTCCTTGGTGATGTTAGCCAGGTCCTGCTGGCTATTTATGTCCCTGTATACCACTGTGTAGTTGACGATCTTGCCGTTCCTTTCTGCCAAGACCGGGGGGTCCCAGGCAACTTCTGTGGTGGATGTGGTGAGACCCACCACACGCAGGTTCTGCGGGAAGCCGCTCGGCACATCTTCGGCAGTTGTGATCTCCTTCTCAAACTCCTCTCCTGGGCCAGCTCTGTTCTTGGCAGACAGCTTGAAGAGGTACGTGGCCCCCTTGTGCAGGTTGGTCACTGTGTAGTGATGGTCTCTCTTCCCGAAGTCTATTGTGTTCATTTTTTCCTCATCCAGACGTCTGTACTGCAGCCGGTAACCCAGCAGCTCCCCTACCATCTCCTTGGGTGGGTGCCACTGGATGAGGGCTGTGTTCATGGCTGTCGTGCTAATCATCATGGTGGGCTTCCCCGGGACTGCAACATAAACACACAATGACCATCTATAGCCTGGGAGGAGGGAAGGAAGGACCGCTTCCGTGCTGCTCAGTCCGTGAGGAGTGAGGAAAGTGGGAAAGTTCAGACAACAGGGTGAAGAGGATGACAGACAACTCACAGGGATAGAGGCAGACTGACCCTAATCCGGTGGCGAGGGAAGCTGGAGCCAGCCAGCTCTTGGTTGCCATTTTCCCATGCGCTGCCACTTAAACCGGAAATAAATTCAGCCATATCCAGCCCCAAAATTCATCCCCTCTTACAGGAAATGTTTAAGGTACCTCAAAGCATCATATTTATCTCAGAGAAGATCTGAATCCCATCCTCCCAATCAGTGGTCTTCAGACACTGCAGCCAGTGCACAGTACCAGGCCATGCTGGCCCTGAGGCACTGCACCACAAGACACCCCGAAGCCCGATTCCAGCGCCCTGGTCTGTCTGGAGGCAGACAAATTTCATCCTGAAACCTTGCAGTTTTACCATCTGCAGAGGCAGCGAGCAGAGCTGGGTGGGCTGTTTGCCATCAGAATATATTTTGGTTTGGTTGAGAAGCAGATTCGTGATGTCAGTGTTGATGGGAGAGGTGAACACAAGCGTTCCACAGGATTTCTGCTTATGCTGCACAAGTCAAGGGGTGTCGCCGTCACTGGTTAGGAAATGATGGCTTTAAATTGATGGTTTAATACCTTGATCTCCTTCAGTTAAAAAAAGGATGCGTCTTCACATCAGCTCAGATTTGTAAACAAATCAACTGATTGGGAAGATACTCAGAATCAAAGGCATGGGGCCATAGATATGAAAAAAAGAAGAAAAAAAAAAAGAAAAGGGATTGCAGCCAAACCTAGTTAAATATCCTTGCAGATTTTTGAAATGTGTGAGCCCACATCGAGCACGAGAGAAAACTGAATTTGCCAGAATGATGCCCACTTTCTGCCATCAGAGGGCGACACCAACGCTCCCCTGTGAGGTCATGCCCACAGTGGAGCCTGTACAAAGGTCCTGAGAGCGGTTTTATAGGTATCTAAGACATCTAATTACATTGCCATTGCCAGTGCCATCCTCCTTGCACTCATAATACAACGTCTAACAGCAGCTAGTATTAAGGGACACAGTATTTTCAAAGCTGATTCCAAATATTAACCTTAAAATGTGCATCATAACATGGGAAGATCCACTGTGATTTACAGTACAACACTGGGATGTTTAGGAAGCTCTTCCTGTTTATAGGACAGCTGTAGCAATTTGATGAACAGAAAATACATCATGGCAAGGCACCAGGGAGACAGCATTTGAGATTGTGACAGTGGAAACTACCTCTGGAGCTCCCCATATGCAGTGCTGAGGAGACAGCAAGCTGTTCCTTGTTTAAAAGCACCAGGAACAAACGCTCTCGGTTTGCACAAGCTGCATTCCCATAATAACAACCGGTAAATGCTGTTCCCATGGCTGCTGTGAGGAAGCAGCAGGATTACTGGCTGCAGGACAGCTAGTGAGTGGACAAGACAGTGTCAACTAATTGGCACCACTGCCAAAGGCAAGCTTGACCACACCTGGAGGGAAGGGCCAGATGACTCCTGGGTGCTCCAGCTCCAGGCGCAGGTATGACCTACTGAGACAGCAGAACCAAACCGGCTGGGATCACCAGGACCTAGAAGTTGTGTCTGCAGCACTTCTGTGGCATTCCAGGTTTTACCATGGCTCTAGGAGCAGCCAGGCTCAGCCATGTAAGCAGTATCAATGGCAGAGAGGAGCTGAGAAGCCCCTCTTAGGAGCCCGCTGTGCCAGGGGCCCTTCCAGGCAGCACTGCAGTCACCACAGGAAGCAAGAAATGGCACTTGCCTAAAGGAACACGGTGAGGACAGGCCAGGATTCCAAAGCTGAGGGAGAGCCTGGACTTTCAGGCTTCCTCTTCCCAGGTCTCTGGACTATGCAGATGAGCTCAGACCCATGAGTTTCAATGTTCTCTCACCAGCCCTGGTAGAGTATCTCCATCTGTTTGCTGCAGTTTGCTCAGGTGATCCAGTGGCAAAGTCTGTTAAGCACGGGCTAGAGATCACAAGAGTTTGTACCTCTGCAGCATCTCCACCCCTCTTGCTTCCTCCTGGCCTTGGCCATGCTCCCCACGCACCTCTTGGGAGGTTTTACCACCACCCCACGAGGCTGTGACACTGCTCCTCACACTCACCTGCCCCTGTGGTGGTGATGACTTTGGGCTTGCTGCGGGCACCATCTCCTTTGGTGGTGTAGGCAGCAACTGTGACGGAGTAGGTGGTTTCTGGCAGCAGGCCTCCAATGACTGTCTCCTGGGAGCACATTCACGAGGCAGAGAGGAGGCAAACGAGAAGAGTAAATCCTTGTTACTGGAGTGAGCCAAAGGAAGGCACCAGGGTCAGTGTCTCCAACAGCAACACACTGACAACACTTCCTGGCTCACACTCATGCATCGTGCTCAAACACACATGTTGCACAGAGCCAGCAAACAACTGCTGCCACTCCAACACTCATGTGCCTCATTTCGACCCCTGGCTTTAACACTTGGCCTTTCCAGGGACCCACCAGCAAACCATGTCAGCAGCTCTGCTCTCCCACGGCTTCTGCCAAGAGGGAGATCTGATCCAGATCTGGTCCTGTGTGAAAGCTAAGTAAGAGGATGGTGGAGCTGTGAACCAGAGCAAAAGTCAGTTCACCTGGCTGTGAGAATCTCTTGGGGGATAATTCCAGGGTTTTTAAAGTTGTGTCTTGCAGCAGAGCCGTGGGGAGCACAGGGAGGCAGTGCAGGGGTGGGGGCCCCGGGCAGGGAGCACCTGCAGCTCTAAGCACTGTGCTCACCCTCCTTGCCAGGCACTGGGCTGCAGGGATGGGATAGGTCAGTGCAAGGCCCTGGCAAGACCTGGAGGGAAAACCTCCATCGTGGGAGGTCTGGGAGGGGCCGGACTCACAGGGTGCATCCTTGCAAGCTCTGGCTTCCTCTGGGCAGGAGGAGGGCATGGCTCCACACTTCAATTTGAGATCAAAGAGAGGAGCACCGCTCCTCCCTCCTGGCCTCCAGCAGCAATGTGACTGGTGCCAAGCCTGGCTGGCCAGGCCTGTGAAGGAGTGAGCTCAGCGAGCTCAGCAGCTCCCAGCAGCTTGGGCAGGTACCCCTTAGCAGCGTTCATCTGTGGTGCTGTGGGAGTGTCTGGGCCATTAGCACTAATAACCCATTGGGTCAGGGAGCAAGAGATGAGCAGGCTGGAGAAGGGGCTGGGGAAGCTTTTGTAAAGGAGGCAGCGGCTCCATGTTGGTTATTTACCCCTTCAGACACGGCAATGAGCAGTGATGGAGTGGGTTAAGTTTGAGCTGCGGAGAACAGGCAGCATGGGCACTGTCAGAAGCTGCTCCAGGGGTCTGACCCCTGCCCAGGGGATCCTTGCCAGACTGAGGGGTACCAGGGGTGCCTGTGGTTGCAGCCACTCTCCCATTACTCACTCGCACAAACACCCACGCTATTAAACCTGCTGATTTCCAGTCAGTGCTGCTGGTTCAGGTTCCCTGCCCAGGCTTACTCATCCAAATCACCACGTTACCATCGCAGAACCAGCCAGCCCAGAGAAGTATCAACAAGCACCAACAAGAACCCCGCCAAAATCACCGTGTGAACCAGAGTCCGACCCCAGTCCGCCCCTGCAGCAGATGGTGTGTGCGGGTGAGCGGCCACGCATCCCACCGGGGCCAATGGAGCCGGGGGAAGCACTCTCACAAAACCTGCACACTCTGAACGTCCCAGGAGAATTCACTCCTCCCAAACCCATGCAAAGAGAAGTTCTCACGCGGAAGCATGCCACCGGGAGCGAAGCAAGCAAGCTGGGAGGAGGGGAGAGAGACGAGGGATGGATGAAAGAAGGTCTGATTGCATAATGCAAACACAGTGCTGTCATGACACAGCCACTCCGAGCAAGAATGCTCCGCATAAAGCAGGAGGAGAAATGCATTGTGCTGGGGAAGCTCACAGTAGGGCACATAATTGAATTGCTGACTCTAAAGAGGTCATTTTCTAGTTTGTTCCTCAAAATTTATATCTCAGAATTATGTGGGGAAAAATTCGATTTAACTGTTTAAATGTGATTGTCTTCTTATTACTATCTGTGTTTCAACCAAAGGTCATGGTTGAGGGTGTAGGTTATTTCTCATGACTATGATCAATGTGGTTTAAAGATTATGTATCTAATTTTACCACATAACTTGGTGGGCCAACTACTGCAGGATGAGTCTCCTGAGTTGATCACTTGAACCTGCCTAAAAACACTGCAACAAGCTGGAAAAACAGATTATAGGAAATGTCAATTGCTTTTCTGCATTTAGGAGCAATCTAAATGCCAATTTTTTTCTGGATTTGCTGCCTGTGGAAGGTTTCACAATGTGACTCTCCAGCCTCATTAAGGGAGTGAAAGGAGTGTTTTGACAGTACTGTGTCTACAAAATTCACAAATCGATTTACCAAACCCCTCTCTTCCAACCTGGAATTCACACAAGTGGTACTTACATGGTCGACGGAGTCCTCAGCTCTCCACTGACGAGGGAGAAAGGAAGGAGGAGAGAAAAATGGAGACACAGAATTTTAAGGGGCAACGTGTAGGAAAGGGATGACAATGACGACAACAGCAGGGGTTAGCAGAACTGGGTTGGGGGAATTACAACACTTATACACAGAGGGTCACTTGACACAGGTTGTGCCAAGGGAAGAAATGGCATAGAGCAATTTTTGACATGCTGCTAGCCTGAGCAATGAGTCTGAGATCATTCACACAAAGAGCTTCCTTCTCACTCGGGTGGAGAGTCCCCCCCCTTACTTTTTGTACTTTGCAGTACTTTCCCCTTCTGACTTTGTTTGCGTTTTTCTGCCTCTTCCACGAGCAGAAGCAAGAAGGGACAGGTTGTCCCAACCAGGCTCTGATGGTGACTGCTGCCTCACAAGTCACTCACAACAGCTCTGTTGCCTAATATCCAGTTTCTGTTCTAGTGATCCTCCAGTCACCATCTCTTGTTGAGAACCAAAGACTTCAACACACAAAACAGAGGCACTCTCTGCAGGGAAGCACCAATACAGCATTTCTAGAGCTTCTTTTTCCTGTATCATTTGCAAAATGCTCTGGGGACTTCAGAAAACCAAAAAGTGCCATCTGTCCATCAACAGTGCAAGAGAAGCTGAGATCTCACACAGAGCTTACACTAAGCTGCTCCTCTCCAACAGTGGTGTGTGGTTTGGAGAGAGGTTCAAACTTGTACATGTACTGAGGAAACAGCTTCTCACTCCCAATTACACAACACCAAATGGCAAACACTCATTTGGCAACAGCAGCCCTGCAGGGAAAGCTTCTACACAAACTAATCCCCACCAAAAGCTCACATGGATTCCTGGCCATCCAGGCTCAATACAGGCTCTGAACTCTTCTGGCTGGATTTGGGTTGCAGGGCATCAAAGCTGCGTTGGGTGGTGAGACAGCAGAGCCTGGCTGCTGGCACGCATGCCCACAGCAGTGCTCTTTGTGGCTGGGGCTCCAAAGGAGGCTTGCAGAGATCACACAGAACTCCCTCAGCCAAGGTGATGTGTTACAGCTCACGTTACTAAATCTGCCTGGGGGAAGCACCGGCCCATGGGTTCAAGCACAGAGATGAAAGTGGAGATAGGTATTATTGCCCCTGATTCACAGTGTGAGACCTGGCAAACCTTGCTTCTGAGCCTGACCTGCCAGCTGTGAAACTGCTCAGATACCAACTTCCTTGGGACCCTGGGAAGCTCAGCGAAGTGTTTGGGAAGCTGCAAGTGTAACACAAGCACTGAAAGGCATCAAAGATACAAGTTGCCTTTTGAACTCAGGCTATTTGAGGTGGCTTTCGAAGGCAGCAGCCTATCACAGTGGCATAGTACTCACCTCAGCAGTAAAATACAGGGCATACTTTCAAAATATTTGCTGTTTTATTCTCTAAATTAAAAAAAAAAAGAAGCTGTTGGAGAAATGTTTCTCTAAGATTTTATTATAGTTCACTTATTAGGTGCCATGAGACTGCAGTACAATTATTCCCTAAACCATCCTAACAGTAAATTTCAGCAGAGAGGTCAAGTTTCCCCTACATATTTTATATAAAGCCAAGACCCTCACTAAGTATTATGGTCACTAAAGGCTCTCTTTCCACACACCCTCAGTACCATTTCCACTGCTGCACACTTGGCTGAACCCAAGCCATTGCTGTTTATGTCCCACCCATGCCAGCCTGGCCATACCTCGGTCAGCAGCCACACACTCCTCCCTGCTATCTAAAAGCTGGCACAAGTCCTGCCATAGGAAGGATCCCAGGCCTGGTACTCACATCTACAAAAGCATGTCCCTGGTGGGTGGAAGCCACGTGGCTGGGAACACTCAGCCTGCCTCCCTATAGCTACAGGAGCAGAATGTGACCCCTCACTGCAACAACAACAGAGCAGAGCTGGGCTCAGGAGGCCTCTCACACCACAGCAGGGAGTTTATCATGCCCTAGGATTTTAAACGGAGTGTTTAACGTTCCAACTCTGCTTGCTCTAATGTTTCAGTGGACTTTAATCTTGGATTAGATCAGAGTGCAAAGAAATGCCTTGAGATCTGTGCTGGAGTAACGACTGTGAAAAGCCAGGCCTGCATAAATACCTTGGTAGAAATTCAGTTTCATTACAAAAATTTAATCTACAGATCAAAACATTTCCTTCCTTAAACTAGCTCAATTGCTTCTTAACTGTTTAAGGTTGGTCAGTAAGACAAATTGATCTGAAAAGCCCAGGAGCAGTCATAAAAAGAACTGAGAGAGGGCTGTGTGCATGAGGCAGGATGGCTCTGGGAAGTGCTAAAGCTAACAGTGTGTATTTATGGCAGCTGCAATGCTTTAATGTTTCATTTTACACTTCAACACAGCACAGTCATGTCTCACCAGGGAATGGCTGTTTTCCCTGACCAAGGCTCTTGCAAAAGACAGATTCAAGCCCTCAACAGTCCCAGCTATGGGAAGCCAATACTGGTTTTCCTGCAGATCCTTCTCCTCTCTCCTTCAGTGACTGTGGTGCAACAGTGGAACTCCAGACATAAACTCAGTTACTTGGTCAATGAGATGCAGAGGGGTCTGAGGGTACCAGAACTTCATCTTGGTCCTTCACTGAAGTGCCTCTTGGATGATGCCTTACAGTTTTGTTCCACCTAGGAAGCAGAGAACATCCCAGCTCCATACCAGAATCCCACCTAGACAAGCACATACGTATGAGATGTTCCAAGTACATTTAGAGAAAGATCTTGACTATCACACCACGGAAAAGGGAGGCTGCAAATTCCTGTGTTGTGCCTGGGGTGGGTACTGCTCAGGGAGAATTGAAGTCTGCTTTCTCCTTTGATCTCAATCCAATAGCTTGAAGTGATTGCCATTTCTTCTTCCTGCTCTTCTCGAGCAAGCTGGTGGGATGTGCACTTAGTTTGCATGCTGGTTGGTGAAGGGCTGCCTGCAGAGACCACACCACCCTCCTGTGAGCCTGCAGCCCTTCTTGTGGGCAGCACATACCTCTCCTGTGCCATGACTCTGTTTGCACAGCAGGAGGAGAAGGTGGCAGGAAACTCTTCTCCACAAAGCCTGACCTCCGTGTAGCCAGCTGTCCTGAGCTAGTCCTGCAAAGTTATTTGGGCAGGCTGGATCTGCAGGGAGGGTGGGGTTAAAGCCAACTGCCCCTCCTAACATCCAGCAGCTGCCCAGAGATTGGAGACCAAGGAAATGAGGTGGGCCCCCATCTGCCCCTGTCAAGCTTAATGCTTGTGTCCCCTGGCCCTGGTATCCCTTGCTCCCTAGAGCTGGTGAGGACTTGAAGCTGTGGTGGAATGCAGCTCTGGTTTCCTTTCAAAAGCCCTCTCTTGGTGCCTTTTGCAAGCCCCAGGGCACAGAGATGAATCTTCTGCCATCGCCCACCTCAGGACCCGGCTGAGCCGTGACAGGCACGGCCCAGGCAAGAGGAGCTGCAGGTACCTGATCCAGCTCTGCAGCCGCACAACCCTGGCTGCTCCTCCACAGGGTAGGGTCACATTAGCTTGTCCATCAGGCTGTCAGTAGGAGGTGAGAGCTTAGACTGGAAGGCACACAGAATCCTGACAGAGGTAATCAGTCACAGGCACAGCCACAGAGGGGAGGGAGAGGCCTCAGCTCCATCACAGGACCTTCTTAACAACTGATTACTCTGCCGAGGCAGGAGGCTGTAAAATAAAATGTGATCTCTCCAGGTCCAGGGCCCCCACGTCTCTGCTGATGTTTCAGTCCTTTCCGCTCAAACGGTTTTGAAAGCTCCTAATCCACATTATCTGCATAGCTAACAGCTCCGTTCCCTCGCCTTTTTCCTTTCATCTTCGTTTACTCTCTTTCCATTTCTCATCTTCAATAAGGAAAAATCATGAGTCAGCTTTAGTATCAGTGTCTTCACACTGTCTGCAGGCAGCAGATAGTACATACCTACTCAAATCAGCACACAGCCTGGCTAGGCAGGAGGAGGGGCTCTGCCTACCTGTCCAGAGATTTTCTTCTCTGACCCTAAGACTTTCAATCCATTTAATTCTCTCCCTGTGCACCGGTATAAATGTTTGTGAGTGTTTATGAGTACTGAACTGTGGCCATCTTCATCCAATGACCTTCAGGGGCAGGTTTTCCAGTGTATCTTTTTGTTTTCTTTCATAGAAAATGACTCTTCCAGGACCACTCGTTAAAGTTTCATCTGGCTGCTCGCAAAGACACGCACTGCTGTACTGAAAGATGGCAGCTCTTACAGGGTTCTTCAGCATCTGGAGCAGATGTATTTCATCACAAGCACAGGTCATGCCTGGTTTCTCACTCTTTTGGGAAATAGAGATCTCTTCTGCCAAGTCAGTGAAACCTCTTCCCTGCACGGTCGTCGTTAGTTTATCCCAAGAGTGACATGACTCTTTCAGAGTAGATGCTTCTCTGCAACTATCATTTTTACTTCCAAAAATTACAGTGGATGAGTTTGCCACCATACACAGCAGGAAAAAATATCACAGAAATCAAGAACTTTCCCATATAAATTCACCAAATATGGAAGACTGACAAATGGCCTGAGAGGCCAGGAAACTTCTAGGAACTTGCCTCCTTGATGCACACATTGAAACTAATGCAAAATCCAGCACTCCTTCAAAAGTTTCTGGCTCTGGCATCCTCATTCTGCACATCAGCATGGGATTTCTCTCTCTGAAATGTATGAGTAAGGAGTGAAAGCAGAACTGGCTGGGCAAGCATAAAATATTTGAAAACACCAAGAAGAAAAACAGTGCCAGCTTCGCCCACCTACACTTGGGACCAACCCATTAACTCCAAACTCCAGCTGAACAACACAGCCTCGATTGTTCTAACAACACAGAAGATTATATCCTCCTGGCATAAGTAAAGGGCAGTAAGCAGCTTCTCTAACTATTACAACAAAGCAACATCTGAAACATAAACAGAGACATGCCCCAGACAACACTGCAAGGACCCTCAAAGTATTTTCCCTCTTTAAAGTTTTCCCCTTCCACATTATTACTGAGTTTTATCCTTCGGAATATGAATGGGGACTAAAGCTGCCTCTGTGCACTGCACTCCCCACTGACAAAGCATAAATGATTCACAGCTGCATTCAGGAGACAGATCAATTAATCGTTGCAGCTCTCCAGTATTTATACTGGGCATCATTCAAGTCAGCCAGCTCTGAATCGATTCCTCGTTGCTTCCAACAGCAGCAGATCCTGTTCTTCATTTATACGATTATCTTAGTTGAGAACAGCGTGGGTCATCCAGGATGAAGGACCCCTGCTCCAAGGAAGAGTTGTATTTCATTGCACACAGCGCACCAAAAACTTCCCTGGACCTTAGGAAAAAGGCAACTTTACATTCCTGGGCTGTGCAGAGTGCACAGCTGTGCCTGGAGCAGTATGAGGTAAGGGGGCTGCAGCTCACAGGCAGTGAGGTATCCATGAGATGGCCTAAATACGAACAGATTGTTTTGTGGGGAATACAAAGACAAAGTCATTTACAGGGGATGTGGGCCTCTACCTCGTTTTTTTTTTCTTCCTCCCCAGCCTTTTCCAGACTAAGCTGGCTTCTCCTACAGTTTTGTTTCAAGAAGCAATGCAACACCAAGTCACTGCCCTGCAAAAGCAGGAGGGAGGGGAGGCTTTGCTGAGCCAGGAGTACTGTTCTGCCTGGCATGTTGTGCCCACATAGGGATGCAGAGCCACCCATGTGCCCTACAAGCTGGCAGCACCCAGGTGGATGCTATCAAGAAAGACACTTTGCCCTGAACATAATAAGCATCACAAAAGAAAGACTCAAGGTGTATTTAAAACTTTCTGACCATTTGTAAATAGACTGTCAAAGCACAGTTTGCTCCAGCTGGAGTCTGCACAGGATGTGGCAGACAGAGGTACATATCAGAGAAGGGGTAAGAGAGAAACATCTAATACATCATCTTTTCTACAGTAATCCTTCCCTGATTAAACGTTTTACCCATGTTTAAGCCACAGTTTAAGGATAAACTGCTTGCCCTGCTCAGGGAGGCTGAGTCCCACACTCTGGAGCTGCAACACGAGGCCAAGAAACACTCGGACCCAGCCAGCCTGCCCTCTGCAGAGAGGGAAGGTGCCATGCCCACCATCTGGTGGCCCCCACACTGTACCTGTGCTTCTGACAGCATGACGTCCTTGATCACTGGCTGCCCTCGGGGCTCGTTGTTTTCCAGCTTCACGTAGGTAACCTGATAGCCGCGGATCTGCCCGTGCTGCTTGTTGGAGATGGGCAGCTTCCAGCTCACCCGGATGGCGGTCGAGTTCACAGACTCCACCTCCACCTTTCGCGGCGGGGCGCTGGGCACTGCAACACACACGGGACAACAGTCAGCAGGCACACACCACCACACCACTGCCTCTCACTGCCTTGCTGCCTTCCCCCCACCTCCCTGCCAGGACGGCCCCACCGGTACCACCTCCCTGTACCTGCCCAGGACATGACACTGCAGTCTTTCAGCATGACCACATCTCTGACCCCTTCCCTTTTGCTGCTCTCAATAAGAGTGTAATTGTAATATGCAGGAGCACCCCATATGAAAGTCACTGAGCTGAATCAGACCCAAGGTCCATCTCTCCCTCTCATCTCCAGCAGTAGGGGAGCAAGGAAGAATAGAAGAATACAGCAGAATATAAAGACTAAGGTGAGCCCCTGTAGCTCAGGATGCCCTGGGGCACAGGCAGGGGTTTTAAAGCCTTCTCAGCATCTTGCCTGACGCAACACCTCCTCTCAGACCCATCTGAAGGAAGCCCAACAGCCCCAGGTAGCATGACTGGGTGCTGAGCCTCTTCTGCAGGGAGCCCTGGTACCTGCCACCAGCCAGAGCACACACATGCTCTTCCCCTGTGACAGTGAGAGGTTAATGAGGGGGAAAAGCACCATCCTAAAACAATAACCCAGAGCTCAGAGACAGCAGTCACTGAACTCAGCCAGATAAAGGGGCCTGTGGGGATTGTGACAGCTCTGGGGACTGTATTTCATGCACGACTAGCTGAATGCTTTTTGATAATAAAATGAAAAATTACACTGCCCAGAAAATATCAATTTTCTTGCAAGGTGAGGCCCGTTTAAAAATGTATTTATACCCTATTTACCATTTGGAAAAATTACCTCCTTATTATATTTCGCTCTTGCATTGACTGTGACAAAAATGTCAATTCTAAAAAATTAGCTTCTCACTTGCTCCTGGAAAGCTCCTTCTGGCTGAAGCAGCTGGGAGTAGAGGTGTTCAGTCTCTGGAGGATACTGATCCTACCCAGGTGCCCAGTACCAAGTGAAGGACCTGGGCTCCATCCCATCACCTCATCTGCAGGACCCTTTTCACCTTCCACTGCCCTGGGAAAATCTGGAGGTTTGGAACCTCACACGCCCCAATTCTCAACACAGCAAGAAATCACTATTAGATAATTAGGGATGGATACCTGACAAGCAGATGTAATGAGTATTGCTATTTCAACCAACTAAATGGGAAGAAACAGCTACCCAGCAGGTAAGCACAGTTTTTATGCTGCAGGGCAATTCATTATTTTTCCCCAGATGTCCTTCTAATTGTAGATAATTTAATAAAATACAGAAAGGAGGAACAGAGCATTTTAGTACCAAGAGGCCAACTCAAGGTGTGGGAATGGTGGGGGCTGTGCTTGAACAGTTACCCCCTTCTGCCTGGAGCAGCCTATGCTGTAATCCACAATTCACTTAGTGCAGTGACCTTGCACCAGCCACAGGGCTCTCCTGTCCTGGCAAGACACCTGCCCACACACACAGCTGGGAGTCCAAGTGGAAAACAAGATCCTCCCCGAGAGCCAGACAGAAGCTATGTGTCAAGCTCTGCTGGCACAGGAAGGCGGGAGGCCTCTGCAGGACATGATACGGGGATGTTGCAGGGACACAAAAAGATGTGAATATGAGCAAAGCACAGCGTTTTGAGGAACTCTGCCCTGCCCCACTATGGGAAGTATGTGCTGCATTTGAGATCCAAACAGGGAAAGTTCAATTTGTTTTCAGAACACAGTTTAGCATTTCTCATCGCTTCATGGGTATCTACTGAGCATCAGCATGTCAGAGGAATATAAAATCACTCCTGACAGCTAAGCTGGAATGTCCAACCACGGTGCCCAAAAACTAACTGAGAGAGCTTGCTGCGACATTTCTGGGGTAACAGCTTCCCCTGGGCTACAATTCTGCTGAATGAGAACTGAAGCAAACAATACAGGCAGCAGGACACACACAGATGTGTTTGCCAGCCCAGGAATGCAGTCAGCAAGCATTCCCAGACGCCACTTTCAGAGCCATGGAGACATGGGGGACAGTGGCAGCCCATTTAGGGAAACTGTAACATGTCTGGTTTCAATTTCCTACACTGATTGGGTAATGCAGAGATCATGCTTTCTTTGCCTGGACGCTCCATCTCTTTCTTCTCCCATTAAATCTGCAGCTTTCTTGGGTCAGCAGGAAGCCACGGGAGCTCCCACTGTCACCCTGAGCTCTGGCACTTTCAAAGGAAATGGCTTAAATCATGATGACATAACTGACAGCCCTGCTAATACAAAGCAATTTCTCTTTAAAGCTGTCGTATCCAGTAAAGTGCTCTGTACGTGTGGTATTCTGACTCTTGAGTGGAAGAGAAGCTTTATATAAGCTGTGGCTTGCCTGGAAGCTGGAGCAGGAAGCAGCTTTCCTGCAGTATCTACAACTTTCAAATGGATTGCTTTCCCCCTCTTTAGTTTGCTGGATTTCAGGTCAACAAGTAAACTTTTAAGTCCTGATCTCACAAGAGAAGCCTTTGGCTGGGAGAGCTCATTCTACCTTCAATAAAAATGAATCCAGCACCACCCACTATAAACCACAACAGAAAGCAGAGCAATGCCTCCCTGCATGCACAGGAAGCACTGCTGACACAAACAGGACCCTGAAGGACCACGATGAGATATCTGACACAACCTGGAGGCAGAACAAGGGACAGCAAACAATTCCCCAACCCCACTCCAGGGCAACTGTTGAGATCTGCTCCCTGGAGCATTGCTCCTGACACCCTCTGGTCCTGCTTGAAAGGCACACCCAGGTCAATGTCCCTGCTCCTCCCTTTCCCCCCCTTTCCAGCACCCCACTTAGCAGAGTGCTGGCTAACCCATGGCAGTAGCTGAAGGAGCTTTCAGCAGCACCTACCATCCTCGTCAGTGCGCACGTGCACGGGGATGCTCTCCGGTCCCGGCCCCACATCGGTGTGAGCCCTTACCCACACCTTGTACTCTGTCCATTTCTCCAGGTCCTTGATCTCCCAGCTGGAGTGCTCCCGTCCAATGCCATCCACCACATGCTTGGTGTTGTCATCTCCTTCCACTGCCTGGTAGGCAATGGAGTACTGGGTGATGAGCCCATTGCGGCTCTGGGCGGGCGGTGGCACCCAACTTACCCGGATGGTGGTGGAGCTGGTGCTTACACATTCGACCTCTTGGGGTGGGGCGGAGGGGGCTGGGGACAAATAAATGAAGTGGGGAGATGAAGGGAAATGAATGGAAGGACAAACCAAAATGCACAGGGAACTTTTACCCAGCCAACAGAGTACTGAACGTGCATGTGGACAACTGCCTGCCATCCTCACAGATCATCAAAGATGGCACTAGGGGGGCAATTTGTATTTGAAGGCCAGATGAGCAGTGTGGAGATGGAAGTGCTGTTCTGCATCAGAGAACACCTCTTCCTAAAGCAGTTCTGGACACTCACTTTACCAAACACAACAAATGGCAGTATGGGAAGTGGGGCATGTGGAGGGTGCGAGAGAGAGACTGGTAGGGAGAAGAAAGATGCTTTCAGTGAAGATCTGAAGCAGATGGAAACCAGAAAAGTAGGAAGCTGCAGAAGGCAAGAGTGGCAGAAGGAAAGCTCACACACCAGATTGCAGGAAGGCTTTGAAAACTCACTCCTAGACAAGTGGAAGAAACTAAAGCGGATAAGGAAAGCAGATGACTGAGGTTGGAGTTTGCCCTGGTAGGGTTTAAAATCATGACCATCAGCTGTATGCTGCATCCCAATCAGGTGGGGCCAGGCACAATGCAGGAACAGGAGATAATGTGGTTGTGCTGCTTTGCACATGTCCCTGGAATCTGGGACTGACTGCTTCATGCCTGCCACACTGGTTACCCGCCTCAGTAAATTCCTGGCCTATGGATTTGTACAGTGGAAAGGAAGCAGGTCTTGCCCCCTCCCAGGCAAAAAAGCACCTGCAGTTTGCATTAACTTCTAAGCCCTGGCAATGTTATCTGTCCACAGGAGGAGGAACGGGATCCAGGCAATAGCTGCTTCTCGTTGGGATCATTGGGAGAGAAGTGTCTCTACACAGCACACTGGGGAAGAGCAGTGAAACAAATCCGTGTGGGAAAAGAGAGATCGGGAAAGGAGAGATGGTCTAGGCACAGCAAAGCATCTTTAGGACATATGCCTGGTTTATTCCCTTCTCCAGCCTTGCAGAACTGCTGCCTGGTTGCAGCAGGGCTCTGGCACCATGGGAACCCTCTCACAGCAGCATCAGCCCCCTGTCATTTGGCCTCACTGCCCTGGGATGCTGCGGACAGCATGCCTGCACAGAAGGCAAGAGTGCAAATCTGGAGAAGGAAAGGAGCGCACATAGTCATGGAAAGAACAAGGGAGATGGCTCCATCCCTGGGTGCTCATCCAGAAGGAAACAGCCCTGAGCAGAGGGGGCAGGCCATCATTACAAAAAAAAAAAAAAAAAAAAAAAAAAGCACGTTGTTGTTCTAATAAGTCTGGAAAGCTGTGTGGCCAAGCAATAATGGAGTACCGAGTATCTTGTTTTGCCATGGCAGGTCAAGGTGAAAGGCAGCTTCCATTCTTCACTGCATCCAGAAACATAGAAATGCCTGAAAAAAGACTGCTGCCCCTCCCCATGCTTCAGTCCTTGCAGCCACCAATGCAGCAGAGCCACCCTTGCAGGGGCACAGGAACAACCCTGCCTGCTCACAGCTGAACCTACATCACTCCACATGGCAGCAAGGACCTCAGGGAATTCAAGCACTCAGCAATGGTGCCTTAGCTTTGCTGGGCACAGGCTGGCAGTGGCAGAAGATCTGGGAGAGCAGAGGGCAGCAGGATCTCCCAATGCCACCGGTGACCTCTCCTTGCTGGGAACAAGGCCCACTTGCTTGCAGAAACAGCTGCAGCGAGTGCTTGTAACTTTTAATGCCCACTCCTGTGCTCAGAGAGCAGGGAACATTCCTGATGCTTGGGCTCAGATGCCTGGAGAGATGAAAGATAGAGGGGAGTAGATAGTGATGGAGCTGCAGGAGATGATGCCTGAGCAGTCAGGCTGCTGCTATGGGAGCTGCATTGGAGGAAGGAGAAGTCAAAGCAATGCGTGGAAGCAAAGAGTTGCCTACGTGAGGGAGGCAGCACAGGATCAGCCCTGCCATCTGGTATAGTGAAAAGGGAGCAGGGGTAAAATGAATCCTCACACTCTTTTGGTTAATCAGCAGAGAAGTGGTAGGGAAGAGAGTAGGAAAATATAGCACCAAAGCAACACCTACAATGGAGGGCAAAATGCAAAGTGCCTGATGGCATTCCTCAGACAGGACAGGCGAGACACAAGGGGCTTGGCAAACCTTTCCTTTGCCACTGTCTGCCCTTCACAGAAGATATGTGCTTTGACAGAACCTCCACAGCTTCCCCTGGCATGCAGCAGTGAGCTCATTCTCCAGAGGTAGCTTTGGATGGCAGTGTAGGCAAGTCAAAAGTTGGCTGTTGACTGGGTAAGAGTCACACATATGATGTGCAAGTCAAAAAGCTCACATTAACACTTAAAGAAAGCAAAATAAAACTTGATAACATGAGCAGGATCAACTTAAAATGCACAAGGAGTTGAAGTGTCCCTCCTGGGGCCAGCAAAGAGCAGACTGGGTGGCCAGCATGCACCCACACATGCAGATGTACCCACACACACTGTGCAAACCTCTGCTGCCTCCAGGCTACTCACGACAGCCCACAGCAACTCTGTGCACCATCCAACCCACCTGCTCCTCAGGCTAGGGAAAAGGCAGACTTAGGACCCACCTTGGTATTTCAAGGAAGAACAGCATTTTAATGCCAAGGCCTAATGGGCACAGAGCTGATGCTTCTCTCTTGCATCATTCTGCTTGCCTAAGGCACTGCAGACTCCTGGAAAACTCCCCCATGCTCTTCAGGCTCTCAAAGCAGCACTGCTTGTACTGTTTGCAGGGTGCCCAGCAACTAAGTGAGCAGCTCAGCAGGAAAGACAGCCTAGAAAGCAGCTGCCTGCTCAGGAGATGAGGTCTCAGCCGTGCTGCTGAAGGGTTCAAAAGGGCATTGCCTCCCTCTGGCCCTTCCACACAAGCATGGCCACTACTCCTGGGCAGGGCTGCCACAAGAAAAGCAAGACCAGCATCCTTCTCCAGCCCTTAGTGAGTCATTAGTGATCATGGGCCTCCTACCTGCCCCATGACTGGTTTGTCAGGGACAGGAATAGAGACTGAAGAGAGGCGTTTTGGAAAGCAGGAATCTGACTGCTCCTGCAGTTTGTGTCCCACCTGAACGTGTCAAGCTCCATGATCTAACAGCCTTTCTCAGGGTAACTAGATGGAAAAGTGCAGGAAGGAGACCAATTTGAAGCTGGGAGCTGTAGTGTTTCCAGATTATTAAACTGTAAGGCCAAAGGGGACCAACTGAACCATCTAATACAAGGTGCTGCTAAGTAAAGACCAAAGGATTTCTGGCTGGAAGTTGTATACTGTGCACACAACTTCTGCCAAGGTAAAGCACAGCTTTCTGGAAGACCTACTTGATTCTGAGTCCCCCAGTACTCAAGGGGATTGGGACTGTTCAGACAGTGGTTTGTCACCCTCAATGAATAGCTCAGCAACTGCCAATGGCTTCTGTCATAGAACAAAGTGCCATCAGAAATCTTTCCAAGTAGGGGCCTGTAAACCAAGAGCCAGGTCACTTCTTGGGTCAATCCAAGGATTCTTAGCTCCTTCAGTCTGAGGAGGGCTTCGCTGGTCAAACCAAAGTTCTCCTGTGGCTAAATCCAAATCTCTTCCAGCCTATGCACATTTCTCTGACTAAACAGAAGCCAGAACCAGTCAGCTACTGCACCACTGGCCAGTGAAGTGACAACATTAAAACCAGACTGGTGTGAGATGCCTTGTGAGCAGACAATAGGTAGAGTAGGTCATGATAAGATGTCTGCCTTGATGAGTCCATGAAACAAACGTTTCTCTTACTTGGACTGTTGTGAGACTCTGGAGGACTCATTTATGCATGGAGCTGTCTCTGATTAAGTGTGTTCAAGGATAAGAGCATCCACTGATGGAATTAATTTACATGGCAGGAGAATTACTTCAACCTTTGCTATCAATACAAAAGCTATCTGAAACAGGTATACAAATCCCCATATTCAGAATTTGCTCTCAGTATTCAAATATTTATAACCGCATGATCTGAACCTTTCTCCATTTTCATACCTGCCTATTGTGCAGCTCTAAGACATCATTAGCTCAATTAACGAGGTGGAGGAATGCCTGGGACTGGTATGTTAATGAAGCTGAGTTTTCCTCAAAGAGAAGGTCATTCTAAAAGTGAGCAGAGCTGCTCTTCCCTGCCAGAGCTCTCTTTCTAATGGCCATCTCACACTCCTGGTTGCTGTGCATGCTGCTGCCCTCCCTGCAGGGAAGGCTGGCTGCCTGCGCCAACTGCTCACTCCACAGAGCAGTAAATCCCAGACAGACGGTGCTAACAGAAATGTCTTTTTTCCCCCTTTTAATGCCCTTTGCATAATGGCAAGCCCAAAAATCGTTAGTGAAAACGAGCTTATCGCAGGGCCCTTTGATAGCCCTAATCTGCTTATGCGCAGCACTTTGAGCTGCCAATCAGAGCAGTGCAAACTCCCGCTCTGTGATCACACAGGGCAGAGCCAGGATGAAAGTGATATTGCCTGGGTCACCTCATTATTGAGCCTCTCTATTAACTCAACTGCAGCTTGCTCTGGTTTCCCCTAGCACTGCAGTCCCAGAAGCAGCAGCCTCACTTGCTCACACAACCCTGGCAAATGGCCACTTCTCCAAAATGACTCTTCCAGCTGCCTCACAGCCACAGACACACCTGGCCTCACAGGATGCCTCACCTTGCAAACAACTGTATGGGCCAGGGATGGACTCCTGTGCAAGCAAGGCAGGTGAAATGGGGAGTGAATGGACGAAAATCCAATGGTTTGGAGACAGTCACATTTAGAGCCAAATACCCATATGCTGCCTGTCCAGACAGCTTGCCTGCATGGGAGTAAATTCATAGAGATGCACAAACCCACTCAAATCAATCTCTCCAAAGCAATTTCCCAGCCTGTTTTACTCCTCCATCAGTTTTTATGAATCTACCCTAAGGGAAAGACAGTATGATCAAAGGGACACAAAGAAACAACTTACCCCTTGGGTGCACCCACTCTGCCAAAGAGCCCTGATCCAAACCCCAGCTGGCTTCCCCATTATTCCCTTTAGCAAACTGCACGCCAGCATCCCTGCAAACCTACAAGGGCAGAGGCACTGGGCTTCTCTGTGCCCAGGAGATGGAAAATGGACTGCTTTTACTTTGTCTCCAGCAGTGTTGAGTGTCAGGCACTTACTGGATTGGGCAGTTCTGGCTTCCACCGTGGGGGTGTAAACTCCTACCCCCAGCTCTGATCGGGCACCCAGACGGAACTTATACAACGTGTCTGGTTTGAGACCTTCCACCGCATAGGAGGAGGTTGGGTCAAACTCCACCTTTTGCTGCCGGAAAAAAAAGGAAACAGATTAATTGGTGTAGTTGGAGAATACAGAAAAACTGGTGTGCAGCCATTCTGGACCCACAAAAAGTCCCAGCCACGCTGCCAAACCTGCCTGCAGTCCTGAAGGACTCCAAAGCATGGAGCTTCCTGGGTGACACACCAGGACTCTGCAGGGAAGCAGGGAAGCAGACCTCTGCCACAGCCAGGCTACACTGTCTGGTGTCCAGACTGCACTCACTGGTCTAGAGCTTTGTGGGAATGCTGGATCCAGCTATACAAGTTCAGACAAAGGGCACAGGACACACAAGTTTGTTTTCTCCCAATAGACAGTATATTGCCTGTGAAACAGAGTAAAGTCTTTGTCCTGCAGCAGTCAGGATCTCTAATGCACCAAAACACTGCTGGAAAAGTGCTTAAAGGCATTTATTTCTGGCATCTCTCATGCCACTATAATAAGAGGGGAGGGAGAAGACCATGGGCACACTGTGATGGTGTCATGGCACAATTCTTGCTGTGCTGTCTTGCACTACCTCTGATACATCTTGAACTAGACTTCCTTTAGGGACCAGCAGTAAATGTGGAAGGGCTCTCTCTAGGCTACCTTCAGTCTGCTTTTTACATCTAACCAGTCCTGGGGCCAGAGACACATGTTGGAGTCCATTTCAGACTTGCCCAGAAGTGTGACTGTTCACAGGCACCAGCATTAAGCATGCCTCAGGGATGCTGTCACAGCATTCTGAGCCTTTCCAGTCCCAAACCAGTCACTTGCCACTTTTCTAGCATGAACAAGAACTGTTGAAGTCACTTACGCAGAAACCAGAATGCCATGTTCCTATTGTTCCTGCACACCACTGAGGCACAAGAAACACAAAGAAACAGTTCTGTTACCACCCTGGCTTGAGCACACACCCGTCCCAAGCTGGTAACCTGCCATGTCCAGCCCCAAGAGCTGCCAGGCAGGATCCTCACCTGAGTGCCGTCCTCCCCTTCCCAGTACAGCAGCTCATATTTAGTAATGCGTTCCTGAGAGGCGGGCAGCCATGTCAACAGGATGCGGGTATCAGACTCTGCTTCTGCCTGGAAGTCAGCTGGCTGGGCAGGAACTGGGGAACAAAGACAGGGTTAGTGCCAGAAAAGGAGAGAAGAGCTGCATGACTTAGCAAAGTCAGCATTTCACTTTGTGAGGATCCTCTTTCATTTCTGCCAGAACATTCCTTGTCTCCTGTACTGTGCTCTTAGAACATCTCAGGTCACAAGCAAGCATCTCTGTCACTCAGGTGGGTGACTATGGGGATCGTGCTCACTTCCAGACCCGCACTGCATCCCAGATCCTTCCTTCCACATGTGTACTCAGACCCCAGAAGGGTCCAGCAGTTACACAGTGCCGACATCCATGTCCAGGACTTTGTGCCACGTTTTTAGCCACTGTATCGCAGACAAAACTGTGGGCTGTTAGCTGTACTGAGATTGATACCAGCTCCCAGGACAATCTGATAGCATAAATCTATGGCAATGCCCCCCCCCCCCCCCCTCTGACATGCAATCATTTGAGCAGCAAGTGCAGTTGTGATGCCTGGTGCAGGTCAGACACTCGGCTGAGCCCCCTGCCCCACTCCATACGTACCCCCTTGCTGAGTTTTGACCTGGATGATGTCCGAAGGGGGCCCGTCGCCCACCGAAGTGAAGGCCAGGACACGGATGCTGTAGGTGGTGCCTGTGATGAGGCTGCCCACGGTGGTGAGGTGGCTGTCATCAGTGTTGTGCTTCTGCCACATGCTCAAAGGCAGGTGCGGGTCCGTGGTGTAGTATACGCGGTACCCTCGGATCTGCCCATTGGGCTCCTCCGGCTGCTCCCACTGCACCAGCATGGTGCTGGCACTCAGCATCCGTGCCTGCACTTTGAGGGGTGGACTTGAAGGAGCTTGCTCTCCTGTCCTGGCCTCGACCAGCTCGCTGGGGGGACCCCTGCCGATGTTGTTGACTGCGATGACCCGGAACTCGTACTCGGAGAAGGGGCTGAGCCCACCTATGCTGTAGCGGGTGGTTGCCACACCATCCACCTCCTGGAACTGGCCCTCCAGGGATTTGGGCTTGTACTGGATGACGTAATATGAAATGGGGTCAGAGTTGCCTGAATCCCAGGTGAGGGTCACGCTGGTAGCTGTTG